>NC_054477.1:59447055-59755091 GCF_017639515.1 Carcharodon carcharias | reverse complement strand
CCTTTTGGTGAAACAGTCTGATAACTGATGACTTGTATCAACCCACTAGAGTTTAGAGATACACGACCCACCTGATGAGACCTTCACCTATCAGGCCCTCATCCTGAACCTGTCACCCAACCACATCCCACTTCCCTCTGTGACTGTGACTGTTCCCTGCTACCACCAGGACCGCACCATTGACACCACTGACCCTGCCCTCTGAGACACTTACCCCCCATTTTCTCCAGGGACCAGCCCTCCACCCCTTTCCTGGACACTCTCTCAGCTTCCCCAGACACTGTCCCGTCCATCCCCTGTAAACCTGCCTCCCCTGTCCGTCCCTGGTGCAGCTTGTGATACAAGTACCCAAAGTCTTACCGCACCATTCTTAAAGGTAGGCAAAAGCAGAGTCTGCATACCTTGAGCTGAAGTAAAGCTCACCAGGTGTGTGCTACTTATATACAGTTAAGAAACATGCCGTCCTATTAATCCACTAGTGGAAGACTTAATTTGGAGAGGGAACGTAATTCTGGCGAGGTAGTCTATTAATGAGCATTCATGAAATGCAATTGTGGTTCCCGACATGGGTCAGTGGGAAACGCAAGATGCCTTTAACCCACCATCAAAGTTGTGAGAAAAAAAATTCCAAACTAATTCCCCACCTGCGGAATACAGACTTTTTTCATCACACCAAATTTAGTGCCCTCGCCTCCCTTCATTCTTGCTACTGGCAGGAGTGAAAAATTCCACCCACAGTCCCAAAACATAATAATCTTATAAACCTCATAATTGTAACTCTAGACAATGATTGTCAGCTGACTATTTGACTGTGGAGGGAGCCACAGCTAAGCCAATCTTATCGCCAACTGACTTGTACTCGGATTCTTCAACAGAAAGTCATTGGATGATGATTCTGATCCTTCCTCTGATTTCACTCAAAGGTAATCAGGTCAATTGCATCATCCCTCCCAATGCCTTAACTAAGATCAGTTATCTTAGCACAGGCCTGAGCTGTCCTGCCCACATTACAATTTAAAAAGAAACTGTTTTGAGCTTACAATATTTGTTATTTATTTTAAATAATACCAGTAAAGCATTACCTGAAAGGACGCAGGAAGCAGCTTCAACGGTGAATTTCAAAAGGATATCTATCCTGAAAGGGAAACATTCCTTCACTGTCACTGGGTCAAAATCCTGGAAATCTCTCCCTAACAGTAATGTGGATGTACCTGCACCACATGGACTGCAGCGGTTCAAGAAGGCACCTTCTCAAGGGCAACTAGGGATGGGCAATAAATGCTGGCCCGGCCAGCAAAGCCCGCATCCTGTGAATGAATATATATTTTTTTGAGTTCTGAATTCTGTTGAAGGGTCATGAGGACTCGAAACGTCAACTCTTTTCTTCTCCACCGATGCTGCCAGACCTGCTGAGTTTTTCCAGGTAATTCTGTTTTTGTTTTGGATTTCCAGCATCCCCAGTTTTTTGTTTCTATATATATTTTTTTAATTGCTAGGCCCTGAGGAGAAAGCAGAGGAGTGGATCACCCTCCCAATCAGTCAATACAGGGATGAAGGGCTGAATGGCTTATTTCTGTGCTCTAAGATTTTATTATTAATAAGAAACTAAGAGGGAAACGAGAGAATGAACACAAAGGGATCTGGCTACATTTACCATGCTCTATTGCACAGCCCACTCTTAGGAACATGCGATGAAACAACTTGAGGCATTTAAACAGAGAACAATGGAATGCAGTTTCAATTCCACACCACAAGTTCCTGATGTTAATTATGTCACTGCAGGGTAGCTGTCATACATTTTCCTCATCTGATTCACAGCAGCATCAGCAGAGGTCTAGGAGAACTTTGACCGTTGTCAGTGTGTGGCCAATGTTTATTCTTAAAAGAACAAAACAACACCTAATCTAGTAACCAACTCCTAACATCACACAGTTTTATCATTGTGTATGCACACAGTAAAAACTGCAAAGGGACTAAGGCCTCACCCTGTAGATTTTTTATAAAATAGATATAGATATGCTTATGGCTATTTCTAAAATCTTAAAAACTGGACGAAGTCCTTTTAAAATGGCTGAAACTATGTTTGTCTGTGACCCTCGAACAAAAGGAGCTACCTGGCAGTATCAAAGACACTTGCACCTCGTTATCTTTGAAGAGACGCTAACGACCGCCTGTTGGCTGCAAAGACCAAAATCAAAGAGAGCTATTCAAAAGCAACCTGCATTTCATAACCCAGATTGGCCAACCGGAGTCCAATTGTCTACTAGGACTAAAGGGCCCTACAATCTTCCATTCAGCTCTTAATGGTTGAGACATTTAACCATCTCGGGCACCCAGATGAGGGATACACATCTCTTGTCAAAGACAATGTGGAATGGTGGGAGTCATATGACATGACCCACTAGCTGGCGGAACCAGTTTTATTGCCTTGCTGTACTGCAAACTCAGTTTGTAATTTTACCATCTGATTTGCGGCAGCACAGAAAAGAGGCTCTGCCCAAGTTGAATATCTGGTCCCATCTACACTGTTTCTACTGCCTACAAGACAGATTCATCTCTGCATGCCTATCTCAATGTATGAAGTCAACATCACTGCAAATGTGAATTATACAGCAATGGTTTTCAACCCGTTGACCTCCGTGAAGGAATACTTCATTGGATAAAAACAAAAAAACTGCGGATGCTGGAAATCCAAAACAAAAACAGAAGGGTCATGAGGACTCGAAACGTCAACTCTTTTCTTCTCCGCCGATGCTGCCAGACCTGCTGAGTTTTTCCAGGTAATTCTGTTTTTGTAATACTTCATTGGAGTTTGATACTGGTCTCTGGATCCACATGAAACAATATTTCTTTTCTCTGTGTCTTTGCACTGTAAATCTTTCTTTTCTCTATCACTCATTTACTATATGAGTGCAAACGAGGCAATGTTGCTACCCTCCTCCTGCATTTGAATGTGTACAAAAAAACTAAACCTTTGAGTACATCCTATCTTGAGTTTGCTCTGGGGTTATTAATAGAAATTTGGATCACACCAAAACCGAGGGGCTGGGAAATATGCCACCGCTTATAGAGGGGGAAGCAAACCAAAACACCTTTCTGTTTACGGACGGGCGACGAGAGTGGAAATTAGTGTGGTGTAAATTAACCCACCCCCTCTCCGTAACAAGACAGATGATTTCAAACTGGATAACTTCCGTTTATTTAACAGAACATATAGGGTGGAATAATCCTAGATTTGTACTAAGTGCGGTGGCAGACGGGTAAAATGACATTTACCTGCCAGCTGCAATGATGGCTTCTCATGCCATATCAAACAAACCCACTGCATTAATTATGCATTCGAGGGAAACACAAGTTTCCATGGTGGACGGGCTCTCATTCGGCCATCACTGCGTCGCTTCCTCACACCATGTGCCATATTTAAACTGCAGCCGCGCACACACCTCTCTGCGCTTCCAGCCCATGATTGCTGCAGACATGGCCTTCTTTTTGGGTCCAAAAACGCAAGAAGACTGCAGCCGCCAGGTTCAATGATGCACCCCTCAAGACATGGACACCATGGAGGTCTGCTATGATGTCCTCTACCCCCGCTCTGGCCGCAGGAGGGGCAGCAACATTGCCAATCCAGCTTGGGAGGCCACACAGTGCCACAAGAGGATGAATGATCTCTTCATTCCGCCAGGGTAAGTCACTCTTCTCATCACTCTCAACTTACACACTCACAAACCCAACACACATCAGCAGGGCCCTTACTCACTGCTAGTTCAAGGAACATCATCATTCACTCTCTCACACACACCTTCATTGTCCTAATCCTACCTATGAGACCACTCATCACCCACACATGCCAGGCCTGGGCAGGTGTCCTGCTTACCCTCTCTCTATCTCTATTCATGCAGGACAAGCTGGCACAGAACAAGAGGGAAATGTTGCAGACAGGTGGAGGAATGCCTGAAATCAAGGTCCTCACAGACTTTGAAAACAGAGCCATCCAGCTGGCCAGCGATGATTGGGACCGGTCCTGTGCTGACGGTGAGATCGGCGCTGCTCTACCAAGCGAGGATCCAGCAGTGCAACATCCATCAGACAGCCATGCTGTGAGTGATGTGCACTGTTTCACAGGCCACTGCCATGCACTAATTATCTCCCCTTGCTTTCGCAGGCACATCTGCCAAACAGCCAATGGAGTCCATGGCCCAGGGCCTCCAAGCAAGCCCCGAAGAAACCTCTGAAGAGGGATCTGAAGACACTCTCCTTGAAGTCCTGTCATAGTGCTCACCCACACCCTTCACCAGCACAGAGACACACACCTCAGTGGGACCTAGCTTTATAGTAGCCTCGGGATTACAATCTGGTGAGCATATTGCACTATCTGATCCACAGCAGGCAGCTACAGGGATTTTCCAGGTCCGGGGCACTCGGAGGACTTCTAGAGGCCAGAAATGTGCTGAGTCCGAGTCAGATGACAAGCCTCTGGACTTGGTCATGTCATAGTTGCTGGAGCTACAAAGGCAAGCCCGGGAATATCAGGAAGGAATGTCTGCTGCACTCCTCAGTTTGCAAAGCACAATGGAGGAGTCTGTCCACCTTCAGTCTGAGGTGATAGCGCCAGCATGCCAACACACCAAGGTCAACACGGTTAGGATGGCAGCTGCCATGGAGACCTTGGTCCAGGATGTTGCTCCTGCACTGCTGCGCAGGCTGAACTCCATCACTAATGCCATAGTTGGTCTCCAACAGTGTGTATGTGAGAGGGGAGCCGATCTCACTCCAGCTTCCCCTTCTTCTCAAGGAGTCAGTCACGGGTCCTCAGGCACCCACAGGGAGGAGGATCAGCAGTTGCACACCCCGGGATCATCCACCCAGGTGACTCCAGGCGTGTCCAGCCCATCCTATTCCCCTCTTGCTGTAGCCTCAGCAGCTCCATCTCCACAGGTCAAGGAGGATGCCACTGCCATACAGCAGGACCCCAAAAGCAGGCCATGTCTCTCCAAGTCTCAGCCCTCCAGAGGACACCTGCCAAGATCATCACAGACAGAGCATTGCAGTCAGCAGGCTGTCTCCAGGCTGTGGATGTCGGGGGAGCACCAAGACACAGCGGCAGGGTTAGGAAGGTTAAGAAGATGTAGTTGCACTGCCTGGACACAGTTATTAAACACTTGTACATAATGTTCTCCATTGTAAATAAACTCTCAACAATGTCTCCCTGCCATTGGCTCCTTGTTCTGATAAGCAGTGTTCTTGTCACTCAGATGGGAAACGTTTCTGCACAATATAAAGGCAGGTGTCTCAGTCCAGGGCTTTAGGCAGCCTTTAGACCAAAGTGATGGCCCAGCCTCACACTCCCCGGACACATTACAGGTGCCTGTACCTCAATGGTGCTTGTCATTACTGCCAGAATATCATGGGCACGCATCACAGAGTTCCATCATTCTCTATGTGTGCTCTGAACAGCTTTAAGGTGGGGCTGGTCCCCATCTCTTCAGCATCTGTGACCAGTGACGCTATGCTCCTGAAGGGCTCAGGTGCTGAAGGTGGACAAAGAGTCAGGTGCTTTTAAAGTTTCACGGCTGCATCTCCATGATATGACCCTGATCACAGAGCAAAAGTGAGCTGCCCTCGGCCAGACAGGAACCGGACATTCACAGAGTCAATGTGAAAATCTATGGAAAGTCCTCATTGCATGTCGTCATCATCCTTCACAAATCTAGAAGCTATGAGGGCTTCCCAAGCATGCCTGCCTCATCTGGCCAGTGCGAGGGCCTCATTGCTGTCATCGTTGCCTTCGAGGACCCCCTCACCCACTTCACCGTTGACGTCCTCCTCATTGGAGGAGACTTCCAGCTCCTGCATCTCCTCCTCAGCCAACTCCTCACCATTTGCAGCGCCAGGTTGTAAAGGGCACAGCAGGCGATGACAATGCGTGACATCCTCTGTGGACTATATTGGAGGGCTCCACCAGACCGGTCCAGGCACCGAACCTCATTTTCAGCATCCTGATGGTTTGCTCCACCAAGTTACAAGTTGCAGCATGAACCTCCTTTTACCTTCACTCTGCTGCAGTCTGAGGCTGCCGCATGGGTATCATCAGCCACATCCTCTGCAGGTAGCCCTTGTCCCCAAGGAGTCATCCCTGCAGCCTCTGTGGACCCTGAAAGATGTCAGAGATCTGTGACTGACTGAGAACGTAGGAGTCATGGACATTCCCTGGAAACTGTGCGCAGACCTGCAGGATGCGTTTATGGTGGTCGCACACCAGCTGCACATTCAGCGAATAGAATCCCTTGTGATTGATGTAGTTGGGCCGCTTGTTGCAGTCCACTAAAACGTTCATTACTTTGTAGTCTGTGCCCAAAGGGTGAAAGGCTCCGGAGCACTGGGCGGCACTTTCATGCCTCTGCATTGCTTGTTGTGGCAGAGATTTGAGGGCCACGTGAGTGCAGTTGATGGAACCCCTGCACCTGTGGGAAACCCGAGATCTGGGCAAATCCCAGCACTCTTGCACCTTGGCTCTCTTGATCCCGAGCGAAATGCACAAATCTGTGTGCCCTCGCAAAGATGGCATGCTTGACCTCATGGATACATTTTGGGTAGAGGCTTGTGATATCCCACAGAGATCCCCTGTGGAGCCCTGAAAGGAACCACTGATGTAGAAATTGAGCTCCGCAATCACTTTCACGGTTGCTGGCAGTGGATGCCCTCCATGTCACTGTGGCGCAGTAGCTGGCGGATGTGACCAACCAGTTCCCCAGACAGGCGCAGTCTTCGGTGACATGGTTGTCAGTCAACTGCAAGAATGAAAGGTGGTGTCTATAGACCCTGGGTCTAGCTAGTTGCTGACCAAGACGACTTGCTGTGGCTCTTCAGTAGCGTGAGTCCCAGGCGCCCCTTCTTCCTGAAGGCGTTGCTCCTCCCTCTGCATAGCCAGGCGCCTCAGTCGCTCTCTTCTCCATCATCTTCACTCTCTGTAAGCCACAAAGCGTACAGCTAGTTTACCAGGCTCCAGGCTCCTGATGTAATCCTCCTGCAGGATGAAAGAGAGAGACGTGTGGGTTAGCTTGGGTGTTCTAAGGATCTCTCTTGGTTAAGTCTGAAGGCCCCTTAACACATCCTGGAAAGTGCTGGCCACCACTTGGATGGCCAGAGAAAAGTGCACTGCATGGCCACCTGAAACCCCAACCACCTCCACCCCACTTTACCTGACTAATTGGCAGTAGTTTCAGCCAATGGACTGCATGCTGTGCTCTCGGCTCAGGTGCAGGCATTCTCCTAACCTGCACTGCAAGGCTGCACTGTTAGCTTGAACCATGGGGAAGGCTGGTCCAAACTGGGATGACTACATTGCAAGGGGCTGCAAGCACCTGCACCAGTGACTGCTCCATGGCCAGCTTTAGCAAGGAGATTGTACAACTTACCCAGTCATTCAACTGTTCTGCAGTCCACTAAAATGTTCATTACTTTGCAGTCTGTGCCCAAAGGGTGAAAGGCTCCGGAGCACTGGGCGGCACTTCCATGCCTCTGCATTGCTTGAGTGGCCACATAAGCTAGAGACCCGACTCCACGCATGTCAATGTGGCTGCATCTGAACTGTCTCAGCTGCAGAGGAATGGTCACTTTATACAACATTTCCCAAATGCATGACCACTCCACATGATTATATAAAAGCAAAAAACTGTGGATGCTGGAAATCCAAAACAAAAATTAAAATACCTGGAAAAACTCAGCAGGTCTGGCAGCATCTGCGGAGAGGAACACTGTTAACATTTCGAGTCCGTATGATTCTTCAACAAAACTAAGGAAAAATAGAGAAGAGGTGAAATATAAGTTGGTTTAAGGGGGGTGGTGGGACAGGTAGAGCTGGATAGAGGGCCAGTGATAGGTGAAGATAGCCAAAAGATGTCATAGACAAAAGGACAAAGAGGTGTTGAAGGTGGTGATATTATTTAAGGAATGTGCTAATAATTGACATTAAGGTTAGAAAGCAGGACAAGCAAGGTACAGATAGCCCTAGTGAGGGTGGGGTGGGGGGGAAGGGATCGAAATAGACTAAAAGATAGAGATAAAACAATGGATGGAAATACATTTAAAAATAATGAAAAAGGTGGGAAAAAAAATCTATATAAATTATTGGGGAACAAAAAAGGAGGGGATCGGAAAGGGGGTGGGGATGGAGGAGAGAGTTCATGATCTAAAATTGTTGAGCTCAATATTCAATCCGGAAGGCTGTAATGTGCCTAGTTGGAAGATGAGACGCTGTTCCTCCAGTCTGCGTTGAGCTTCACTGGAACAATGCAGCAGGCCAAGGACAGACATGTGGGCATGAGGGCAGGGTGGAGTGTTGAAATGGCAAGCGACAGGGAGGTCTGGGTCATGCTTGCGGACAGACCAAAGGTGTTCCGCCAAGTGGTCACCAAATGCAGACAATTAGATAATATCACCACCTTCAACACCTCTTTGTCCTTTTGTCTATGACAGCTTTTGGCTATCTCCACCTATCACTGGCCTTCTATCCAGCTCTACCTGTCCCACCCCCCTTAAACCAGCTTATATTTCACCTCTTTACTATTTTTACTTAGTTCTGTTGAAGAATCACACGGACTCAAAACGTTAACTGTGTTCCTCTCCGCAGATGCTGCCAGACCTGCTGAGATTTTCCAGGTATTTTTATTTTTGTTCCGCACATGCTTATGCTTGTGCACTACTTTCAACCACAGGGCAGACCTTGCCCCACCCCAAGTCGCATCAACCGCAGGGCAGCCCAGGCCTCCACCCTCAAGTCGCCTCAACTGCAGGGCAGCCCTTGCAACCCCCCCAAGTAGTCTTAACCTTGAAATCTAACAGGCGACCCGGGCGAGCGCTGCGCAACATTTCTGTGCACCAACTTCCGAGTTCCCCTCAAAGTGAAGCCTGCCAAGTGCACGCCTTATATAGGCTGTTGTGAAACACGTCAGGATGTTTTGCCGCCAACGTGGGCAGACGATCCAGTGATTCCAGTGGGTTGGTATTATAATAATATGCAGATGTATTACAATGATGTCCGATGGCAGGGAACACAGCCCGTCATCAACGCGCTGAGCTGATGATCAAAAACTGGTTTCACAACGTCACAAAACTGATTTCTGGCCTTCTCACCATATTGTCCAATCATGCTGCCAAGCACACCCAACGCCAGCAGGCACAGAAAATTCCACCCGCTAACTCTGTTCAAGAGATCACACATGCTTACTGATTATGACTAAAAATCTGAAAAACAGGAGTTGTCGACTTTACTGTTAGGTTATTATGTCAGCAGTATCCAGAATGACCAACAACACTAAACTCACTAACAGAAAACTGACCCAATTAAAGTGCCCTATTATATTGGCATTTCATATGTACTTCAGCCAACAGTACCAAGCACTGTGAGTTCATCATTCAAGAAAAGGCTATTATTTATCTTTTCACAGCAATTATTAGACAGCATTGCTTATAAAGAAAACTTCCATTTTCAAACTTTTATTATGTGAACTAAATTACAAGAATGAATTAGTGTTACAAAAATAAGCCTCAGGAAATGAATTAGATCAGAATACAGTGTAGTTTTGTTAGTGCTCTGTTGAAGCAGTATTGGCCATTTTGCATTGTGGGAAATGAAGGGATCTGGCTTCTCCACTTGATTCAAAATCAGTCACAGAAAAGCCACAATATCTTGCTAAAATGTGCTTGTTTTACTTTCGTTAAAGTCCACACAAAACTGATATTATTTAGAAATATATAATTAAGTGATATACTTCATGCTTCTCACAGAGGCTGTTAAGAAAAGAAGGTTAACCTATCATTTTAATCTAGACAGAATTTAAAGGTGCATGGGTGGACGCAAGGCCCTCCTGACATGCCATGAAAGGGAATGTGATGACATAAGAAGAGGTTCCCAATTTCGATATTATAGAAAGCAGGCGGGCTCAAACGTCAGGAGGCCATGCACCCTCAAATGAGAGGAAGCCAGCAAGCCCGGGGCAGCAGCAACACATCTCCCATCGAGAACGACCAAGAGAGACTTTAGAGGCTGGAAGCGAATGAGTGGTGTCTGGAAGACGAGGCCAGCGGAGTCGCCACTACCCTGCTTGCAGAGTTTATCACCAGCCTCAACCTGCTTAGGCATGACAGAGGAACAATGTAGAAGAAAACTTTGCCTTTCAAGAGTGGCAGTCACTTCAACATGCTAGATTATTAGCATGGAGCTAGCATCAAGCTATGTCAGAGGGCACCCAATGCCAATCACTTTGAAAGTCACTGTCACCCTTAACTTCTATGCTTTAGGATCCTTCCAAGGACGTGCAAGGGATCTTTATGTAGTGTTCCAATCCACTGCCCACCAGTGCATAAAAGTAATCACAGTAATCTTTATTAAGGGAGGAGGCCTTCGTGAAGTTTACAACAGATGAAGAGAGCCAGGCAGAAAGAATGAGAGATAAAAGCAAAAAACTGCGGATGCTGGAAATCCAGAACAAAAACAAAAATACCTGGAAAAACTCAGCAGGTCTGACAGCATCTGTGGAGAGGAAGACAGTTAACGTTTCGAGTCTGTATGACTCTTCAACAGAACTAAGGAAAAATAGAAAAGAAGTGAAATATAAGTTGGTTTAAGGGGGGTGGTGGGACAGGTAGAGCTGGATAGAGGGCCAGTGATAGGTGGAGATAACCAAAAGATGTCATAGACAAAAGGACAAAGAGATGTTGAAGGTGATGATATTATCTAAGGAATGCGATAAAAGGTGACATTAAGGGTAGAAAGCAGGACAAGCAAGGTATAGATAGCCCTAGTGGGGGTGAGGTGGGGGGAAGGGATTGAAATAGGCTAAAAGGTGGAGATAAAACAATGGATGGAAATACATTTTAAAATAATGGAAATAGGTGGGAAAAGAGAAATCTATATAAATTATTGGAAAAAAGGGGGATCGGAAAGGGGTTGGGGATGGAGGAGAGAGTTCATGAGAAGCTTTGGGGCTATCACTGATTTCTCAAAAGTACAGGGTGTCATTGAATTGAGCCTATGTGTCAACCAAGGCATCAGCAGGTGAGCGACAGGCTTTTGTTAATTGTGGTTTCACTCACTGAACTTTCAGCATGTCTGTGATCAGCGGCAGCGCATTATACAGCTTTGTGCATGTCATCCTGGGAGTTTTCCCACACTCCCAGATGCCGCAGCTTTTCACCCTATCCCCCTGACAACTGGTTGGTCATTCGTGTAACATTTTTATACACATCTGGCATTCACCTGCCAGCCTCAGCAAATGCAAAGTCTCCCATAGGCATTCACTCACATTGCCAAATGGCTGCCTTACTCACCCTTGCAGTGCATAGAGGTCGCTTGATCTCTTCAGGTCCTGCGCTCAATCCCAGGGGTGCTGACCACATCTGCCACCTCCACTCAGGCTTTCTTGGTGACATGGTGCATTCTGCTCTTGCCAACTCACTGGAAGTGAACCTCCCATCACTCGCTGACAGTCTAAAGCACGGTACACAGGGATTCATCTGTGACCGTGTGGCCATGTGTGTACACTCCTCTGGCATCGCTACAAGGTGATGTCTGCGAATAAAGGTCTTTCAGCCTCCCTCCTCTGAACTAAGCATGTCACCAGCAATGGGGTTAGCAACACAAACATTTCACCCTCAGCAAAGATTTCTCGACACTTTTGAAGTTTTCGGGACCTTGCCAGTTTTGTCTTCCTCCAGGCCCCCCTCTCCATTGCATGACTGGACACAGCCAGCACCCTTTAAACCTCCCACTGGCAGCATCTTCAGCCCTTCAGAATACATCGCTCCAGCCTCCAGGCCAGCTCTGGGTCTCTCTTTCCTTCTTGTCAGAGCTTAATTGGCCCCTTCTGCTTCTGCCCACAAGAATGAAGTGCCAAGTGCAAAATTCTGCCCTATGTTTTATATTGACAGTGCTGAAGTGTCAGAATTTTTTAAAAAATGATAACGCATTTCTATGATTCATAGAATCTTACAGCACAGGAGGAGGCCGTTCAGCCCATCATGACTCTGCATACTCTGTGACAAAGATATTCAATTAGTCCCCTTCCACTGATCTTTCTTGATATACCTGCAATTTTCTCTCTTTCAGGTATTTATTCATTTCCCCTTTAAAAGTTAGTATTGAATTTGCTTCCACAACCATTTCAGGTGACGTGCACAGATCATGTTAACCCATTATGTTAAAAAATTCTCCTCATCTTATCTTTGCCCTTTTCTCAATTTCCTTAAATCTCTGGTTATTGAACTTATTTATTTCATGATTTTGAATGGCTCTATTAAAACTACTCTAAACTGTCTCTGCTCTAAGGAGAACGCCGTTATCTGCCCCAGTCTCTCCGTTTAACTGAAGTCTCCCCCTGGTATGATTATAGTAAATCTTAAGCCTCACCAAGGCCTTGACATCCTTCCTAAACTATGGTGCTCAGAATTGGACACAATATTCTAGCTAAATCCTAGTCAATGATTAAAGGTTAAATAATAAAGGTTTAATATATCTTCCTTTTTGCCTCTATTTATAAAACCCAGGGTCCCTTGTGATTTTTTTCACAACCTTATCAATATTTCCTGCCACCTTCAAAGGTTTCTGTACAGAAGCCCATAGGCCTCTCAGTTCCTGAACCCCCTTTAAAATTGTACCACAAGATGAGTACAATTTTGTCTCTCTGACTATTTCCTGGATTCTGAATCCCCTGTTCCTTTTTCTATGGTAAACAAAGATCAGAATAACTTAATTAAATAATATTGTAATTATATTTTTAACTTAGGTAATATAATCCATAGTTGCATGTAAATGTAATAATTTATGCAGCGCTATACAAATAATAGCCTGTGTCAATCTAAGTAGGCATTTCTCCCACTCTTAGATTAGTGTGGCTATTTTCTAGGTGCCCCAGACAGGATTTGCCACTGGAGGTACGGCAGATTGGGACTTCTGTCCATTGCACAAATCAGGGGCTGACCCCTGTAAATATCCCAGGATCGGTTATTTTGAATCATTTTGGACAGTCTCAGAAAAATAGACCCAGGAGAAATGTTCAGCACAGGACATCACAGAGTAGGTAATAGCATATTGCTGCAGCATTTAAACACCTGCAGCAGCTGTTAAGGGCAAATATTTGCAGAGGAACTGTTCGTAAGAGAGAGGGAGAACAGTGAAAAAGAATGTCAGGATGGCCATCTTCTGGCGGGTGTGCATCCTATTTTTCATAGGCAGATATATAGGTCTTACTGAATGAGCTGCTGCTGAGAGGAGACACTGGGCGGATTCATCCCAGCTTTGCACTAAGTGCAATGGCAGGATTGAAAAAAGTCATTTTATCCGCCGGCCGCAATGGCGGGTTCACACACCGTATCGTCCCATTCCTGGCATGTTCTGCCTCAGTAAAAATGCATGCATGGGAAATACTCCGGATCACTGGCGAGGCAGCCTGTGATTTTTTAAAATTGATTTATGGGATATGGGCATGGCTGGTTAGGCCAGCATTTATTGCCCATCCCTAATTACTCTTGAGATGGTGGTGGTGAGCTGCCTTCTTGAACCGCTGCAGTCCATGTGGTGTAGGTACACCCACAATGCTGTTTGGAAGGGAATTCCAGGATTTTGACACAGCGACAATGAAGGAACGGCGATATATTTCCAAGACAGGATAATGAGTGACTTGGAGGGGAACTTCCAGGTGGTGGTGTTCCCATGTATCTGCTGCCCTTGTCCTTCTAGACGGTAACGGCCGTGGGTTTGGAAGGTGCTGCCTAAGGGGTCTTGGTGAATTCCTGCAGTGCATCCTGTAGATGGTAACACACTGCTACTGTGCATCAGAGGTGGAGGGGGTGAATGTTTGTGGATGTGGTGCCAATCTCAGTCCAGAGCCTCTTCCCTGTGCTTTGTGCAGCCTTTAGACCAAAGTGATGGTCCGGCCTCACACTCACTGGACACATTACAGATGCCTGCACCTCTATGGTGCTTGTCATTACTGCCAGAATATCGTGGGCAGGCATCACGGAATTCCATCATTCTCTCTGTATGCTCTGAGCAGCTTTAAGGTGGGACTGGCCCCAGTCTCTTCAGCATCTATGACCAGTGATGCTGTGCTCCTGAAGGGGTCAGGTGCTGAAGGTTGACAAAGGATCAGGTGCATTTAAAGTTTCACGGCTGCGTCTCCATGATATGATCCTGATCACAGAGCACAAGCGAGCTGCCCTCAGCAAGACAGGAGACAGGAATTCACAGAGTCAATGCAAAGGTCTATGGAGTGTCCTCACTGCATGTCGTCATTGTCCTCCTGGAGTCTAGTGACTATTAGGGCCCCCGCTACATCTCCATGACATGATCCTGAGTACTGAGGGTAGGTGCACTGCCATCAGTCACACAGGAGGCAAACGTTCACAGATGCAAGGTGAGGATGCGGCTTGAGCCTCATTGTACCATTTCACTGCTGCAATCTGAGACCACACGGGCATCGCAGATTCACAAAATCACAGAATTTTAACAGCACAGAAGGAGATTATTTGGCTCATTATTTCTGCACCGGCTCTCCAAATGAGCATTATCACCTGGTGCCATTGTCCTGCCTTTTTCCCATACACCTGCATTTTGTTTCTATTGAAATAATCATTTAATGCCATCTTGAATGCTTCAGTTGACCCTTTCTCCACTACACTTCCAGGCAGTGCATTCCAGACCTGAACCACTCATTGTGTGAAAAAGTTTTTTCTCACATCATATTTGCTTCTTTTGCTAATCACTTTAAATCTGTGCCTTCTCGTTCTTGGTCATTTATGAGTGGTAACAGCTTCTCCCTACCTATTCTGTCCAGCCCCCTCATGATTTTGAACATCTCTATCAAATCTCCCTCTTAGTTTTTTTCTCTCAAGGACAACAGTCCCAACCTCTCCAATCTGTCTCCGTAACTGAAGTTGCTCTTCCCTGGAACCATTCTTGTAAACCTCTTCTGCACTCTGTCCAATGTGCTCACATCCTTCCTATAATGCAATGCCAGAACTGTACACAATACTCCAGCTGAGGTCCAACGAGTGTCTTATATAAATTCAGCATAACCTCCTTGCTCTTGTACTCTATCCCCTTTTAATAAAGCCTAGGATTCTAATGGCTTTATTAACTGCTCTCTCCACCAGTCCTGCCTTCTTCAATGATCTATGCACATATAGACCCAGGTCGTCTTTCTGCTCCTGCACTCCGTTCAAAATTTCACTCCTTATTCTATATTGTCTGTCCATGTTCTTCCTACCAAAATGCTTCACCTCACACTTCTCCACATTGAACTTCATCTGCCACCTATCTGCCCGCTCCACAAACTTGTCTATGTCCTTTTGAAGTTCCACAATGTCATCTTCACAGTTCACAACACTCCCAAACTCTATATAATCCGCAAATTTTGAAATTGTCCCCAGCACACCAATATCTAGATCATTAATATATATCAGAAAAAGCAAGAGTCCTAATACCAACCCCTGCTTCCTATTTTTCAGCCAATTTTGTATCCATGTTGCTACTGCCCCTTTTATTCCATAAGCAATAACTTCTCTCACAAGTTGGTTGTGTGGCACTGTATCAAATGCCTTTTCAAAGTCCATGTGCAGCATATCAACAGCATTACCCTCATCGACCTTTTCTGTTATCTCTTCAAAAAACTCCAGCAAGTCAGTTAAACACGATTTCCCCTTTAGAAATCCATGTTGCCTCTGCCTATTCACCAATATTTTCCTATGTGACTGCTAATTCTATACCAAATAATTGTTTCAAGAATCTTGCCCACTACTGAAGTTAAATTGACTGGTCTGTAATTGCTGGGTTTATCCTTACAACTTTTTTTGATTAAGGGTATGTTTGCAATTCTCCAATCCTCTGGCACCTCCCCTGATTCTAGGGAGGATTGAAAAATTATGGCCAGTGCCCCTGCAAATTCTAATCCCACTTTGTTCAATATCTTTGTATGCAGCTCATCTAGTCCTGATGCCTTGTCAACTTTAAGTAACGACTGTTCAACACTTCTACCTTATCAATTTTGAACCCTTCTAATTACCGAGTTTCCTCATCTGTCACTATGGCCTGGGTCGCATCTGCCTCCTTGGTAAAGACGGATGCAAATATTCATTTAGTACCTCAGCCATGGCCCCTGCATAAATTCCCGTTTCGGTCCCTAATCAGCGCTACTCCTCTTTTCACCACTCTTTTACTATTTAAATGCCTATAAAAGACTTTGGGATTCCCTTTTATGTGGCTGCCAGTCTTTTCTCATAATCTCTCTTCACTTCTCTAACATGCCTTTTCACCTCCCCTCTGAACCTTCTGTATTCCTTTTGTTTCTCAATTGTATTTTCTGCCTGACACCTGTCATAAGCGCACTTTTTCTTCTTTATCCAAACTTCTATCTCCTTTTTCATCCAGGGAGCTCTGGATTTGTTTTCCCTACCTTTCCCTTTCGATGGAATATACCTTGACTGTACCCAAACCAATTCTTTTATGAAGATAGCCCATTGTTCAGCTACAGTTTTTCCTGCCAATCTTTTATTCCAGTCCATCTAACCCAGCTCCGTTCTTGCCCCATCGAAGTTGGCTCTCATCCAGTTAATTATTTTTACTCTGGTTTGCCTATTGTCCTTTTCTATCATCATCCTAAATTGTACAATACAATGACCATTGTCGCCTAAGTATTCTCCCACTGGCACTTGACCTACTTGGCCCACGTCATTTCCAAGAACCAGGTACAACAGTGCATCTTTTCTTGTTAGATTGGACACATACTGCTGTAGAAAATGTTCCTGAACACAATCTAGGAACTTTTGCCACTCTCCATCCTTTACACTACCACTGACCCAGTCTACTTTTGGGTAATTAAAGTCACCCATTATAACTACTCTATAATGCCTGCATTTCTCTGTAATTTCCCTGCAGTTTGTTCTTCTACATCCTTCTCACTAGTTGGCAGACTATAGACTACACTGAACAATTGCACCCTTTGTGTTCCTTAGCTCTAGCCAATTTCATCTGTTCATGAACCCTCTGGGACATCCTCTTTCTCCAGCACTGCAATGCTTTCCTTAACCAATACCGCCATCCCTCCTCCTTTCCTTCCTTTCCTATCTCTTCTGAACACCTTGTACCCGGGAATATTTAACACTCAGTTCTGCCCTTCCTTGAGCCAGGTCTCTGTTACAACATCATATTTCTACAGGGCAATCTGTGCCTGTAACTCCCCAACCTTATTTATTACACTCCATGCATTCGTATACATGCAGAGTAACCAGGATTTTGTTACTTTCTCCCTCATCCCAACTTTACCTATTAACTTACTATTCTCTACACAAGTGCTATTTGTCCCTCCCAGTACTTTGTGCACCCTGATATTCCTCTCTAATATTTTTGCTTGGTTCCCACACCCCTGACGAGTTAGTTTAAAGCCCTCCCAACAGCACTAGCAAAACGCCCCACAAGGAACTCAGTCCCAGCTCTGTTCAGGTGCCAACTCCCCCAGAGCCGGTCCCAGTGTCCCAGGAATCTAAAGCCCTCCCTCTTTCCAGCCACGTATTCATTTGCCTTATCCTCCTATTTCTGTACTCACAGGCACACGGCACTGGGAGTAATCTGGAGATTACTACATTAGAGGTCCTGTTTGCTAATTTTCTACCTGATTCCCTAAATTCTGAATGCAGGACCACGTCCCTCTTCCTACCTAAGTCATTGATACCAATGTGGACCACGACCTCTGGCTGATCACACGCCCCCAGAAGAACGTCCTGCAGCTGCTCTGTGACATCCTTGACCGTGGCACCAGGGAGGCAACATACCATCCTGGAATCACATCTACAGCCACAGAAATGCCTGTCTGCTCCCCTAACCAATGAATCCCCTATCACTATTGCTCTTTCTTTCTTTTTCCTCCTCTCCTGTACAGCTGAGCTGCTCGTGGTGCCACAAACTTGGCTCTGACTGCACTCCTCTGAAGAACCAGCACCCTCACCAGCTTCCAAACAAGAAAACCGATTTGTGAATGGGACCTCAGGAGACTCCTGCACTACATGCCTACTTCTTTTCTTCTGTGGGTAGCCCTTCTCCCCGAAGAGACATCCCTGCAGCCTCTCTGGACCCTGGAAACAGTCAGAGAACTAAGACCTGCTAAAGATGTAGAAGTCATGGGTGCTCCCTGGGAATCATGTGTTGACCTGTGGTTTGTGTTTGCACACCAGCTGAACATTCAGTGCGTAGAAGACCTTGCGGTTGACAAAGTTGACTGCATTTTGCCATGGAGATCTAAGCATCACGTGACTGCAGTCGATGGCACCCTGCACCTGTGGAAAATCATAGATCTGCATAAAGCCCAGTGATCTTGCTTCCTGGCTTTCCTGACCTCGAGTGAAATGCACAAAGTTCTGTGTCTTTGCGGAGATGGCATCCGTGACCTCCTGGATACACTTGTGTGTGGAGGCTTACAAGATCCTGCACAGGTCACCTGTGGAGACCTGGAAAGAACCATTGGCGTAAAAAGTGTACACCATGGTCACTTTCACGGCCACAGGCAGTGGATGCCCTGCATGTCCATGTGGCACTAAATCCCACAGGTGGCATTGTGACCAACTAGTTTCCTAGACATGCGCAGTCTGCAGCAACACTGGTTCTCAGTCATCTGCAGGAATGACAAGCGCTTTCTATAGATCCTGGGTTTAGCAAAGCGCCAATGAGCTATGGCTCTCTGTGGATCTTCAGCTATGTGTGCAACATCCCTGTTGCCACCCTGCCACCCCTTCATCTTGACAAAGGCTCCTCCCTTTGCCAAGCCAGGCACCTCCACCACACTCTTCTTCTTCTGTACTCCCTGTAAGCCATGAGGCATACCGCTAAATCACCAGGCTCCATGATCCTGATGTTCTCCACCTGCAAGATCAAAGAAAGAGACATGTGGGTTAGCAGTGGCCAGTGGACTGCATGCTGAGCTCAGGTGCAGGCTTCTCCTAACCCTCACTGCAAGGCTGTGTTGTTAGCTTGAACCACGATGGATATTGGTCCAAACTTTAATAAAAGGTCTGTGAGCACCTCCACCAGTGACGGCGCCATGGCCACCTTTCACAAGGGGACTTTACAACTTGCCCAGTCGTCCGATTATTCTGCTGTCTCCTAAAACACACATTAATTTGCAGTCTGTGCCAGAGGGGTGAAAAGTTCTGGAGCATTTGGTGGCACTTTCATGCCTTTGCATTTCTTGAGTGGACAGAAAAGCTTCAGAGGCCCGACTCCAAGCATGTCAATGGGGCTTCAGCTAAATGGTCTCAGCTGCAGAAGAATGCTCACTTTTGACAAGCTTTTCCAAGTGCGTGGCTGCTTCCCTCGGCCCCCCGGCATGTGCTGGGATATTTCCTTCAGTCTGTCTGTGTTGCCTTGCCCCCTCACCTCCCGGCATGTGCTTGAGTAATTCCTTCAGCCTGTCTGTTCTGCTTTGCCCCCTACCACTCCACCATACCCCCAGCCTGACCCACACTGGAACCTTTGCCCCAGCACCGCACTAAAAGCCAGCCAAGATAAAGCAATTGCCTGTGCCCCCCACAAATGCGTGATGCCCCTTCCTTGATGCTCTATGGGCGATGCTTGCAAAAGCTGCGCAGGTTGTGTGCACTCACCTCTGAATTCTCCTCGAAGTTCAGGTTGCCAGGTGCATGCCTTTTAAAGGCAGTCGTGAAGCATGTGTTCTGAAGTCACACCACATAGGTGGCAAATTTGATGTGGGGGTTGATTCCGGTGAGCAGGGGTTACAGTGAGATTGAAATTAGGCCCCCGATGTGCGGCAGCAGCAGACGTGGCCCACCATTGACAGGTGGAACGGACAATCGCAATCTGGTTTCACGAAGGCGTGAAACTGATTTTTGGCCTTCTTGCCATATTGTCCCCCCTCCGAGCCCGCCATGACACCTGACGCCAACAGCACCGGGCTATTCCACCCATTACGTTGCTGACTCAGAAAGGAGGCCAGCCAGAGGCTCAATGGAGTGGGGCAATATTAGCATGATTACCACCTTCCCAATCTTCCTACACGGTGTTCTGATGAAATGTCATATTGGACTCGAAATGTTAACTCTGTTTCTCTCTCCACAGATGTTGCCAGACCTGCTGAGTTTTTCCAGCACTTTCTGTTTTTATTTCAGATACAGCATCTGCAGTATTTTACTTTTATCTCCATGGTTACCTAACATAAAAAGATGTTTAATGGTCTGACAAGATCAGGCAACATAAGAGGAATTAGCTGCATCTTATATTAAGAATTTACAACTAAATTCTCTTCAATGTGATGAATACCTTCAACAGATTCCCATTACTGGCCATGAGTGTCATAGCTGCCCTTTACAATCTTTATCTAGACATCTGCCTTACATTTATATTCCATCTTGAAAGCTTCACATGGTTTGGTTGAAGCACCTGTACTCATTCCATTATGCTCTGCTACATGTTAAATATGTCATTTGTGTGCTGTGCACATTATAAAACCTCAATTACTCCTCATGCTGCAAATCTCCAGTGAACTTGGATCCTCCACAATCCAATCTAACCTCTGTTTAATTGGGCAAGAAGACACAGATGAGGTGGAAGAAGATGTAACCCCTATGCATGTGGGCTCATTAGTATTAAGGGGAGGTGGTGACATAATGGTATTGTCACTGAATAGTATTCCAGAAACCTAGCCTAATGCTCTGGGGATCCTGGGTTTGAATCCCACCATGGCAGATAGTGAAATGGAATTCAATAAAAAAATGATGATTGTGGAACCATTGCCGATTGTTATAAAAACCCATTGGTTCATTAATGCTCTTCAGGGAAGGAAATCTGCTGTCCTTGCCTAGTCTACATGTGACTCCAGATCCACAGCAATGTGTTTGTGGTTGACTGTTAAATGCCCTCTGAATAAGGGTAACAAGGGATGGGCAATAAATGCTGGCCTATCTAGTGACACCCACATCCCATGAATGAATAATATAAAAAATTACATTAAGCATTTTTCAATCTACCAAGAGCAAGACCAAAGACATGCACTGAGGGGCATTAAAAATGAGGCAGGAAAATGCACAGGGGCTGCACAATGTATGAGTGGACATAAAGAGCTGAGGGGTGGAACAGACAGCTGCCCTTGACTGAAGAACCTGAGTCCCCGGTCTAACGGTCCTTCTTGTAACAAAACAATGCTGCTACACCCATGTGCATGAACTGTGATCTGCAGCTGTTGGGGCAACTGAATGATTTCTTAGCTAGCATGTGATACATAATAATTGAAAATTTCACAGTACTGCTTGCTATTCCGGGAAATATGTTAGCATCAAACAGAAGCACAACGGACATTCCCACCACAGAATTTCAAAGAGATTTCTCAATGGCTGGTCAGACAGCTGCCATTAAGGTCGAGGATGAGGGATTGGAGAGAACTGTGTATTCTGGTCTCCAAGCTCATAGGACTGAGTTATGAGCAACTCTGGCTCTAAATTTGAATCCTGCAAATCCTTTCTCCAAATGGCTGAGCTCCCAAGGAGGGATATTTCCAATGCCTCAAACTTGCCCACATCATTCAAATCAAGCTGACAGAAAAAATAATGACAGGTCCTTCATGATATTGTTTTGACACACCTTCAAAGCACCAGTTATAGTGATAGTTGCACTCCAGAGGACCACTGAAGTAAATTGTGCATAAATTGTGTAAATTGTGTGTATAATTGTGTAAGTAGTTCACCCTGTTTGCCAAGCTATTATCCACAGTTCGTCACTAAGAAATTACACAGGCAGTGTGCATTGTAACATAAGCTTAAACTGTTAAAATTATAATTTAAACCTTTCAAAGTCTCCATACAATACTCTTGTCTATTTGTCACATTCACTCATTTTGAAGTCAAACATAAAAATTGCAATTGCTAAAAGCTTAGCTTATAATAAATTTAAAGGAAGAAAGCTGCAACTGTGACATGCATATTTTTGTTCCTGCTTTAAACAAAGATAAAAAAAACAATGGTATTTGAAATATTTAGGTTCCTATCAGAATTATAAATATACCATGAAAACATAATTACTGTTTTGTTAAAGATTGACTGACATCTGATTGAAGCTCAAGATAATTATTGATCATTTGTATGTTGATGATACCATGGATTATTTTTTAATATGAACACCTGTACTTTACTCTTGCGTGAGAGAGAGATATGGGCTCCTTGGTGGAGCTGAAAGAATAGCCGATGGTTTAAACTTCCACCCACCTGCAGTAAGTTCGAAATAATGGTTTGCTCTTCTAGCTCCACCAGCTTCTAAACTTCATGTTGCTGATGAGAAGCTGTGGACAAGCATGACATGTGCCAGATGTACAAAAGTAGATTTGGTTCTTACAATTAGTTCTAATTGTATTTTTTAAATACTTTGGTTGTTTGAGTGAAGTTGAGGTTGGTCAGCTAAACTCTAATTAAAATGAAATTGTAAAGTGCAAATGGAGTGGAGTAAATGAGACAGCAGGTTTTGTTAATTTTATTGGTGCATTGTTTAATTTATTCTTCTTCATTTTATTCCATTTTTGATTTTCTCTCCATTTGATTCTCTACATTTCCCCAGGGAGCAAGTCATCCCTGAAAGAGGACTAACAGAAAACCACAGGCTGAAATATTATCATGTGTGCATTAAGGCATGATTGGTTTAGTCTATTTAATATTGGATGTGGTTAGACTTAGAAACCTTGAATTGCCATTGACAGCCAACAGCTAATAGACAACTAATTACTAGGCTGAGGGAGAAAGGGGACAGTGATTTGTTAGATGTTTACCCACTTTCTATTATACCAGATGTTCACTCACTTTTGTGCCTGACTGATGTCGAACTATCATTTCTACAGGTTGGAAGAAGCACCATGGAAGGACTGTGCAAATGTGGCAAAAATGCCATTGTGACATTACATGTCACATTTCTCATTACTTGCACTGAATCATATTCAAGCCTGTGTCAAATGAATGTTCAAGTTACTTGATGATCTAGAGAAGGGCTAGCATCAATGTTATAGGTGCAGCTAAAAGCCTGGAAACAGCAGTTAAAATCAAAGTGGCACCTATACCATTCTGTGAGCATCTAAGGTCCACCTAACGCAGTTTTTTACAGACAGACATGTAAATGGATGAGAGGCTCGCCACTGTTTTGGAAGGAAGGATACTTACATTTGCAAATCGGGGTCCTATGCAGCTGCAATTGTCAGATACAATTGGGCACAGAGTGCGCTGATTTTACATGATAGTAAGCAGCCTAACCAACAAATCTTAAAGGTCTGGAAATTGTTCAAAACCATTTTTTTGAAGTGCATTTTTGTGGTTGTAGAAGAGCAAGTGTGCTCCTCCTGGTTTAACAAAATTACTGCAGCTCTCTGCCCAAACCCGTTGCTTGATTGGTCACCTCCACCTACCCTCCTGAGACCAATCCTGAATATCCACTCTTCCAGATGCAGCAAAGCACCTATTTGATACCCACAAATAGCCAGTTACTTCATGCAAGGCATGAATTTGAAAATGATTTAGGTCACTTGAAACCATGTTTGAGCCTAAACTCATATTTCTTGGTCATTTTTGTTGCTTTGATGTTTTTAAAATTTTTTTTTGCTGTTTTCTATTCTGCCCATCATGTGCCATTGGTTTAATAGATACATTAATCCAAATCTAATTCTATTGCCCCGTGATTTCCTTATAGTCCTCTAACTTCTTCTATTTCAACTAATTATCCAATTTTTCCTCAAGAGATGCAGTCAATTGTCTCTGCCTCGATTATTCCCTGGGGCAAAATATGTCATGCTTTAACAACCCTTTATACAAAGTAATGTTCTTATTCCCTTTCCTCGTTTTCTTGAAGTTTATTTTACATTTTGCTCTTTGCCTCCAATCCCCCAGCCCTTGCTTTGTCAAAGTTCTTCAATTTAAAAAACCTCTGATTAATCTCCTCTTAAGCTTTCTGTTTCAGTGAAAAAGTCAGAGTGTCTCAAGTCTCTCCTTATACCTATTGTATCCCATCCACTGCATCATCCTGGTGAATCTATGGTGTTGTCATATTGAACCTATCCCCAGTCTGTTTCAATGGGAATGCATTCACCACATGTTAATTCCAAATCTAACATGAAAAAGGCGTCTGTTCAATATTTTTGCCAAGTTCTTGGCAATGATCTGATTATGTCTTGTGTTATGGACCGGAGGAGTTTAATCTAAACAGCACTAATTTCTCCTCATCACCCGTCTGTGAACAGAAAGGTGTTTTGATTGGCTTCCCCCTTTATAAACAGTAGCATATTTCCTAACCCCTCAGTTTTGATATGATCAATAACCTCACAGCATCCTCGAGATAGAATGAACCCAAAGGATTAGTTTTTTGTACACATTCAAAAAATTGGCGGGTGTTCGCAACATTACCCCCTTTGCAATTATACAGTAAAAGGGGAATAAAGAAAAGGAAGATTTACATGCAGAGACCACAGAGGAAAGAAATAGTGTTTCACATGGGTTCCAGAGCCCTGAATCAAATTCCAGTGATGTATCCCTTCACCAATGTCAGCAGGTTGAAAACCAATGCTGTATAATTCACTTTTCCAGTGGTGTTAACTTCACACAATGAGGTAGGCTTGCAGAGATGAATCAGTCTTGTAGGTGCTGGTATAGAATTCCCACCAGTAACAGTGTAGATGGGAGCCAGGTGTCCAAACCGGGGCAGAGCCCCTTCCTGTGAGGCTGCTTGTAGGATGGTAAACAGCAGATCGAGTTTGCAGTTCCACAAGACAATACTACTGCTTTCACAAACTAGAGGTCCATGTCACATGACTCCCACCTCTCCACAATGCCTTTGACTAGGACGTGTATCCCTCATCTG
The DNA here is from genome assembly GCF_017639515.1 of Carcharodon carcharias. NCBI lineage: Eukaryota > Metazoa > Chordata > Chondrichthyes > Lamniformes > Lamnidae > Carcharodon > Carcharodon carcharias. The sequence continues at coordinate 59,730,208 of NC_054477.1, read as the reverse complement.
GGTACCCAAGACGGTTAAATGTCCCAACCATTAAGAATTAAAAGGAAAGTTGGGGGGCTCTATGTCTTAACAGCTGAGTAGACCCCAGTTGGCCAACCTAGGTTATGAAATTCAGATGGCCTTTGCATAGCTCTCTTAGAATTTGCTCTTTGCAGCCCACAAGGGGCCCCTATCTTACCGTATAGAGGTGGAAGGCCGGATCATCCGTAAACATGTGAACCATTTAAGGAAGAGCGAGACAGATCATCAAGATTTGGTTCCACCAGTGACCATGACCTGGTCTGCATTTCCTGTTAAAGATACACAATCCATGTCTGATATTCCTTTAAGATTTGAGGATAGAGAACTGCAAGTGCCCACCGAAGCACCTGATGTTTAGGCAACTCCAGAAAAGGAGATTCCTGACAAAGAATCTGAAGTTGTGGAGCTGTAATGTTCCATACGTACCAGGAAACCACCTGAAAGACTGAACAACCCCACCGGGAATTTGAAAGGCACCAAATAATCTGAAGCCCTCTTCTAACAACACACATTTCTCAGGCATCTCCCATTCAAACCCAGACAACGTCCCTTAGTCAGAATGGGAGCCCAAAATAATGACCTCCTCACACTGCCACACAAAGGGGTCAATCCTATTCTGCCAATAGATGACAACATTGATGCTCCTTAACTCAGTTAAACCAACAAAGCGTCATCAACAACAACTTGCATTTATAGGAGTCAATCACAGAGATATAGATTGGATGGATGGACGAATAGATGGATGGATGGATGGATGGATGGACAGATGGACAGACGGGTGGACAGACATGGAAGGATTTGAAAATAAGGATGAGAATTTTAAAATTAAGGATTTGCTTAACATCATCAAACTATAGTGTCCTAAGCAATGCACATCTTCCAATGCGTCATAAAGATACTGACAACCCTAAAGAAATTCTACACCAAGTGCTAAATAACAAAACTTTACAGTGGTTGCATGAAATATATGCATGCATTTGCAAAAATAAAAAAAACCTGATGGTTGGCATGTTGGCGTTGATTTTAAACAGCTCACAGCCATAAGAGCACTGAGAATATGTGCTGTGTTATGTAAGAGTGGAATATAGACAGGTAAACAGAGTATGACAGACACTTGTTACCCCTTTTCAAAATTTTTCCAAAGCATCAAATTCTTTCATGATGACTACAGTGATTTGAGATATCACAGATCTCAGTATTATCGAAACAGTATGGTTTCACTTATTGTCACCGTAACAATTTATTAGAAATATAGAACATTAGAAGTTACAACGCAACAAATTGGCTTTTAAAATATTATTCTATAAATATGTTTGTTGAAATTAGAGTTCCTTCTCAAACTACTTTATTATTTTATTCTTTTGAAGTGTTCTATCTATTGGAAGAATACATTTATGACAGAAATTAATCTCAGTTAATCCAAATAGTTGGTTCATCTGGGCCAAAATCTATACATAGACTCAGAATTCTTTTAAAGTAATGGAATTCTGAAGTCTACATGAATTCTAAACAGAAACAACAGCTAAGGTCATTTTCAGTTAAAGTGAGCTTTATTTATGCAACACCATTTATTTTAACTGCAATTCAAGGAACTCAGCTCTGAGGTGAAACTCAGCAGTGCTTTACATCTGCTAAGAACCTCCCCAAGGGGTCAAGCTAAGATTAGAACCTTGCTGGGTGAAGAAGATGAACCTATGTCATTTCAGGATACAATGGATTTTGCCATTGCACTGATTTTGATCTTATCAGAGATTTGCTTTGTCAAACTTTAACTTAAGTTGGCTTCAACTTATTTTTGAGATATTTGCATTCATTTCTTTCCTCAATCTACAGGCCTGAACTTTTAGGCTGGCGGGTGGGCGCGATAAGTGGGCCCGGGAGCGGCCGGGAAACAGGCCACTGACCACGATTTCACGCTGGCTGACCAATTGGCAGCCCCAGCCAGTGTGAAACGTGTGCTGAGAAGCTCAGTGCTGCCAGGGTGGGGCGGGTGGTGGTTGTGGGGGGGGGGGGGTGAAGAGGACAGGTGCTGACATCAGCGCAGGTGGGGCTGAGTGCTGACAGAAAGTTCCCTGAAGGCAGCCTCAGGGAACTGAAGAGCTGAGAAGCATGAAATTAAGTTTTTAAAATCAGGAAAAATTGTGCAAACTTCACAATGAGTCACCTCAACATATACATTATAAAAGTGGTGTCCATAGATTTTTATTTTCCTTTCATGTAATAATGGAAACCTCATCCCGCCCATGGATGAGGTTTGAAGAAAAATGCAAAGGGCTCCTGGCCAATTCACCCATCCGCCAACTGTAAGGGTGGATGGGAAACATAAAATTAAAGGCAATTGCAACTTTAATTACCTTAACTGGCCTCTTAATTGTCAGCGGTTGTGCTTCCAACTTTTGCGCGGGCCCACCAACCGAAATATTGCCCGAGGGCGGGATGATGTCGGGACGCTCGCCCGGCCTCATCTTGCGCAATTTTGCGTTCGATCGGGTCAGGCTCACGCCCACCAGCCAACCTAAAAATTCTGTCCACAATTACAATGATTATAAAAATACAGCTAGAGAAGATGCGCAGACTTAGTACAGCAGCAGGGTGTAAATTCCGCTGGCAATTTAAGCGATAATGACAGCACTGGAAGTAACAGCATACAGAGATGGCAGCCAGATCAGAGAAACAAGCTGAAAACTCTAGGGAGCCATATCTACATTCCCCTATAATGAAGATAGGGAGCAAGAGGACATATTGTTTGAGATTGATAACTGGTGGCTGCCACCATCTTAAGCCTCACCAGAGCAGTTAATGTAAATGATCAGTTCCCTCTGCCTTAGCAGTCTCTTTATATGTTTAATGTTTAATGCCACTAGAACATTCATTGAATGGGTGACCTTTCATGTGGTCATAAGATTGATGTAAGATTGATCTAATTCCCACATGTTCACCCTATACCATATGAATCTTGGATGCACTGCTATTTAATGAAAGGTCTTTGCCTTTTTAATTCCCCATTCAATATTACTCTCCACAAACTTTAATGGAGAATCAAATCAAATGGGGGTATGAAATGGGCATTGAACTCAAACCTGGCCCACTGTTGTGAGAAAACCAAAAATGGGGATATTACTGTTTGAAGTTTTGATTTGAAACTTTCAAAGCCATTTTTCACAGATACAGGTTTTTATGCCACACATTAATCTGTCAAAGTTTATCTCAAACATCTGTTCTACCTGACTGGTCCTTGCTCCTGTCAATGCTAGCTCATGGTTTCAAGATCTCCATTGAATGTCATGAACTCTTGCAGTGATTCACACTTATAATGCTTGTGTATTATATATTCTCCACTGATAACGTAAAGTGTCTAGAAGTATGAAACCTGCCTCAGACCCAGCAAAGAGCTTTTTCACATTAGAAAATGTTCACATTTGTTGGCAAGTTTTCTCATGTACAAATTAGGGTTTGATCTGAAAATAACTTTATGTTTGTGTAGTTTTCCCTTCTGTTCAGGTGATCCTGACTAAGTAGAGGCATTTTATAATTTATTGTTTTTGAAATTGGTTTCATACTTCCTGAGGTGTGGAATGTCAATGGTGAGAAATGGAATATTTTACACTGACTGAAGCTAGTATTAACATAAAGCCTTTCCAGGTTATAAATAACTTAAGTTAGGTGCAAGATAAAGCTCCTTTTTACCACATTGATCCAAAAGTGCACTTTAAATGCAACTGCAGGCAAACATTCCAACTGACATCAGCAAAATATCTTACTCTCCTACATCAGCCATCTCCATAATCTAGCTGATACCCATTTTAACTTGAACTATTGGGAATTTTATGCTTGACATTGCCCTAACTAATTGTACCTAGACTTCTTACGCATGAATTGTTATGATCAAGAATACACAGCATAAAAAGTAATGGAAGCCAGTTCAATATTAACTTTCAAAAGGGAATTGCATATATGCTTAATAGGAAAAACATTATAAGGCAAAGGAGAAAGAGCATGAGAATCAGGCTTATTGGATATCTCTTTAAAAGGGCTGGCCTCCTGATGGGCAGCTAATCTAACAACTTTTCCACTGCTGGCAAAAATGACATGGCGGAGGGAAGATGCCTGGCACCACCCCCAAAGCCTTCTTGTGCCAGAACTGGTGGGTCATCTGGCCTCCTTTGGTATGAATCTTTGATGATTATTCTTAAAAGAATTTAAACCATATAATCTTCCATCTCAACAGTTGCAACTGGATTCCAGAAATTATCTGAAAACAGAAAATGTTGGAAACACTTGGCAGGTCTTGCAGCATCTGTGGAGAGAGAAACAGAGTTAATGACTTGAATTTCCTGAGTCCTTTGAGGATGGTTTGAGAGATGGAAAGTCTGACAAAATGGCACAAGAAGGCTTTGGGGGTGGTGCCTGGCATCTTCCCTCCACCATGTCATTTTTGCCAGCAATGGAAAAGTTGTTAGATTAGCTGCCCATCAGGAGGCCAATTTAGCCATGAAAGTGAACTAATTAAAGGTGCCCTTCATGTTTCCATAGGCATTTTGCCTATGTGGGGGGTCCACCATTGCATTGGAAGACCACCGGGTGAAGCAGCAATGGCTGCTCCCACATCTAAGGCTCTGTCTCTAAAAAAGGACAACAGGAACCTACCCCACAACTCTGCAAAGATGTCAGTCCAGCTCTACAGATCAGTATGAGGCCCACCCCCAAACCTCATTCCCCTTACCCCCTCACCACACTCGCCCAATAATCACTGTAAAAAGAACTCACAAACCCTATGCTAATATTTGGAATTCTTTGAAAAGTTCATAAATCTGCAAAAATAACAAACGTAACTTGAACAGCCACTTAAAAAACCATTATCCTCTTCAGAAGCTCAAAAAACGTTAAAATAAACGCGCTCACATTCACCTGAACAAATGTGTAAACAAACACTGCTCAGCAGAATTCATTAGTCATTTCGAAAGCAGCCAAGCATTCAAGCTCACATTCACCTGAACAACTCTGTAAACCATCCCTGCACAGCAGAACCCATTCAAACCTTTGAAGACAGCTAAAGACTCAGACCGGTGTCAAAGCTTTGAAACAGCCGAACAGGTGGCTGAACTGAACTTCAAACAAAAAAATGGAAGCAATGGGAAAATTTCACAAAATCAGATATGGATTTCAAACTGGGTTAGCCTCTCGCTATTGTACAGGGCAGAATAGCACTTTAACCTTTGGATAACCTTCTCTATTTCATCTGAAGACTTTTCCACATTCACAATACTATTCTTTCCCTTGACAGCTTACCAGTTGTCAAAAGTAACAACCTGGAAACAACATTATTTAATAGCAAAACAAAAACAGAATTACCTGGAAAAACTCAGCAGGTCTGGCAGCATCGGTGGAGAAGAAAAGAGTTGACGTTTCGAGTCCTCATGACCCTTCGACAGAACTTGCGTTCGAGTCCAAGAAAGAGTTGAAATATAAGTTGGTTTAAGGTGTGTGTGTGGGGGGCGGAGAGATAGAGAGACAAAGAGGTGGAGGGGGGGGCGGTGTGGTTGTAGGGACAAACAAGCAGTGATAGAAGCAGATCATCAAAAGATGTCAATGACAATAGTACAATAGAACACACAGGTGTTAAAGTTAAAGTTGGTGATATTATCTAAACGAATGTGCTAATTAAGAATGGATGGTAGGGCACTCAAGGTATAGCTCTAGTGGGGGTTTTTTTTTTATATAATGGAAATAGGTGGGAAAAGGAAAATCTTTATAATTTATTGGAAAAAAAAAGGGAAGGGGGAAACAGAAAGGGGGTGGGGATGGGGGAGGGAGCTTACGACCTAAAGTTGTTGAATTCAATATTCAGTCCGGAAGGCTGTAACGTCCCTAGTCGGAAGATGAGGTGTTGTTCCTCCAGTTTGCGTTGGGCTTCACTGGAACAATGCAGCAAGCCAAGGACAGACATGTGGGCAAGAGAGCAGGGTGGAGTGTTGAAATGGCAAGCGACAGGGAGGCCTCACCGTCCAAGGACCCAAACACTCCTTTCAAGTGAAGCAGCATTTCACTTGCATTTCCCCCAACTTAGTCTACTGTATTCGTTGCTCCCAATGTGGTCTCCTCTACATTGGAGAGACCAAACGTAAACTGGGCGACCGCTTTGCAGAACACCTGCGGTCTGTCCGCAAGAATGACCCAAACCTCCCTGTCGCTTGCCATTTCAACACTCCACCCTGCTCTCTTGCCCACATGTCTGTCCTTGGCTTGCTGCATTGTTCCAGTGAAGCCCAACGCAAACTGGAGGAACAACACCTCATCTTCCGACTAGGGACTTTACAGCCTTCCGGACTGAATATTGAATTCAACAACTTTAGGTCGTGAGCTCCCTCCCCCATCCCCACCCCCTTTCTGTTTCCCCCTTCCCTTTTTTTTTCCAATAAATTATAAAGATTTTCCTTTTCCCACCTATTTCCATTATATAAAAAAAAAACCCCACTAGAGCTATACCTTGAGTGCCCTACCATCCATTCTTAATTAGCACATTCGTTTAGATAATATCACCAACTTTAATTTTAACACCTATGTGTTCTATTGCACTATTGTCGTTGACATCTTTTGATGATCTGCTTCTATCACTGCTTGTTTGTCCCTACAACCACACCACCCCCCCCTCCACCTCTTTGTCTCTCTATCTCTCCGCCCCCCACACACACACCTTAAACCAGCTTATATTTCAACTCTTTCTTGGACTCGAACGCAAGTTCTGTCGAAGGGTCATGAGGACTCGAAACGTCAACTCTTTTCTTCTCCGCCGATGCTGCCAGACCTGCTGAGTTTTTCCAGGTAATTCTGTTATTATTTAATGGCCACTTACTTTTTTAAAATCACAGCACTGTCATCACTTTGGTAAAAACAGATATAGCTTAGGTAACAGTATCTCACAATGACATGTGAAATAGGCAATATATTTTATACTGACCTTTCATATGATTCCCATCTCCAAACCATGGTCCACCCATGCTTCATGACACCTTTCTGTTGATGTAATCTACAGTGCCTGCCAAAACCCACCCACCTCCATCAAATCATGAAGTTCTCCAATGCCCACTTCCACAATGGTGCCAGCAATGTCAAGACAACAGTGTGTGGGCTCCCCCCGCATCCCCTTCCCATGTGAATGAAAACTTCCAGCACTGAAAATGGTGGCGGAGGCCACAGCCATGATTTTTAAAGCCCACCGGCCCCACTTTGGCCCTGCATCAAAATGTGAAATTCTGGCCCCGTTATCTCTGTTTTTCTCTCCATGGATAATGCTAGACCTACAAACTATTTTTACATTTCCTGTTTTTATTTCATATTTCCAGAGACCACAGTATTTTGATTTCGTCCTAAAATGTTCTATTCTACTGCACCACTAGATGCCCTCAGTCTGATACACCCACATATTATCCCTTCAGTTTGAGATTTCAATTCGAATTCATGGGTCTGGTAAGATAGTGGTTTTGCTGATGGAGTAATAATTCAACATGAGATTATAGATCTAGAGACTTGAGCTCAAATCCCACGATTAATCTAAAGATTCAATTAATTAAATAAACCTGGAATATAAAACTAGTAATAGTGACTATGCAACTCCTGGATTGTCATTAAAAAGTCACCTAGTTCACTGATACCCTTTACAGAAGAATATCTGGGATCCTTACTTGACCCAGACCCACAGCATTGTGGTTAACTCTTAACTTCCCTCTGAAATGACTTAGAAAACTATTTAGTTGTATTAAACAAGGCAGCTCACCATCTTCTCAAAGACAATTAGGGATGTGGAATGAATGATCTTACATGTGACACACATAATGCATGAATAAAAAAAAAATCCTTCTTTCTTTGAAAATGGTACCTTGTATGTTCATTCCAGTGTATGAAAGATCTTTACCAGGCCAGACTAGTCTGATCTCACTTTGTATTGCAGGGATGTCTGGCCTAGAAAGTTAATTGGCCAAAAGATAGACGCGCAGGGAGTGATGCGCACATTGTATGTGCCTGGTAGTGTTGTCCCAGACAATGGGCTGAATCGTCCCAAATTTGCACTGAGTGCAGTGGTGGGCAGGTAAAATGACGTTTTACCCGTTGGCCGTAATGGCAATGTTTCACGCTGTATCATCCCAAACCTGCTGCATTAGTTATGCACTCCCGGGAAACATGCCATTTCCATGGTGGGCAGGCTCTCATTCATCTGACATGCCATCACCTAGCCATTTCATCACACCGGGCACCATATTTAAAGTCTAGCCACATCTCAGTTCTTCCAGCCCATGACTATTGCAAGGAAGATGTCCATGAAATGCAAGAAGACTGCTGCCCCCAGGTTTAGTGATGCATCACTTGAACACCTTTTGGACACCACAGAGGGCTGCCACGATGTCCCATACCTCCACTCTGACCACAGGATGGGCAGCAGTGTAACCAACCAGGCTTGGGAGGCAGTGGCAGTGGTGATCAGTGCCAATGCTGCACAGAAGAGGTTGGCCGTCCAATGCAGAAAGAGGATGAATGATCTCATTCGTGCAGGCAGGGTATGGCAACCATCTCATCACTCCAAATTCACACATTCAAGCCCATCACATATTCACTGGCATCTCACTCACTGCCAGCTCAAGGGACATCACCACCCATTCTCACACACATAGGGCAGAAATTTCCCTCTGTGGTGGGGGGTGGGGGGAGGTGGTTGTGCAGGGGCAGGTAGGGGCGGGCGCAAACCTGATCAGCGTCCCCGATCATGATCGCTCCACCATTTTACGTGGGCAGGCCAATTAAGGCTCGCCCAGCATGACGTATGTCCGGAAGCGTTGAGCACTCCCTGTGCGGGCGGGGTGGAATTCCCTGAGTCAGGGCCTGCACTCTTTCGCACGTGTCTCAGGGAGATTAGTTTAATGTTTAAAAATTTAAATGAAGAAAAGGAAATATATTAAGACATGTCCCCTCGTGTGACAGTGTCACATGAGCTGGGACATGTTCATGAATTTTGATAAAAAATTTTATATAATTAATGAAACCTTCATGAAACCTCATCCCACCCATGGATGAGGTTCCATGAAAAATGCAAAGGCCGCCTGGGCTCTTCGCTTGCCCGCCAACCTTAAGGTTGGGCGGGCAGCCCTGTTAATTGTTTTAATGACTCCTTAAATGTCCTTAATAAGCCCTTGACAGTTCAGCAGGCACGCAGCCAAGTCAGCTGCGCATCCGCCGAACTGAAAATCTAAATGAAGCGCAGTGACGTCGGGGCGCCCATCCAACGTCATCGCGCATCATTTTACATGTCAGTGAGCGGGCCCCGCCCCCACTCGCCAACCTGAAAATCCTTCCCATACTCTCATATGTCCATCTGGTCTCATCTCCTCTGGAGACTGCCTCCTTAGCCCCCACCATCTTAAGGCTACTTGCACAGATCAACATGGTCCCCCCTACACACACTCTGGGATACCCCCTTCCCCAGTGCAGCCATTGTCCTGCAGCCTTTTCCCATGCCTGAGGCCACTTCTCCCCACTTCGCCAAGCAAGACCTTGCCTGCAGCTATCGAAAAGCCACCCACATATGAAACATAGAAACATAGAAACATAGGAATTAGGAGCAGGAGTAGGCCATTCGTCCCTTCAAACCTGCTCCACCATTCATTATGATCATGGCTGATCATCTGACTCTATAGCCTGCTCCCACTTTCTCCCTATATCCTTTGATCCCTTTCGCCCCAAGTGCAATATCTAACTTCTTCTTGAAAACACACAATATTTTGGCCTCAACTAATTTCTGTGGTAGCGAATTCCACAGGCTCACCACTCTCTGGTTGAAGAAGTTTCTCCTCATCTCAGTCCTAAATGGTCTACTCTGTATCCTCAGACTGTCACCCCTGGTTTTGGACTCCCCCACCATCAGGAATATCCTTCCTGTATCTACCCTGTCTAGTCCTGTTAGAATTTTATAGGTTTCTATGAGATCCCCCCTCATTCTTCTGAACTCCAGTGAATATAATCCTAACTGACTCAATCTCTCCTCATATGTCAGTCCCGCCATCCCAGGAATCAGTCTGGTGAACCTTCGCCTCACTCCCTCTATAGCAAGAACATTCTTCCTCAGATAAGGAGACCAAAACTGCACACAATATTCCAGGTGTGGTCTCACAAGGCCCTGTATAATTGCAGCAAGACATCCCTGCTCCTGTACTTGAATCTTCCGGCTATGAAGGCCAACATACCATTTGCCTTCTTTACCACCTGCATGCTTACCTTCAGCGACTGGTGTATGAGGACACCCAGGTTTCGTTGCACATTCCCCTCTCTTGATTTATAGCCATTCAGATAATAATCTGCCTTCCTGTTTTTGCTACCACAGTGGATAACCTCACATTTATCCACATTATATTGCATCTGCCAAGCATTTGCCCACTCATTCAGGTTGTCTAAATCACACTGAAGCATCTCTGCATCCTCCTCACGGTTCACCTTCCCACTCAGCTTTGTGTTATCTGCAAATTTGGAGATAATACAGTAATATGGCTGATTTGGTACATAGAGACCTATCCATGAGCCCCCTAAAACTTATGTGGTGCTGTCTGTGAAGCCTGGCGCTGATGACTGTGGGTGCTGCCCGAAGCAAGCTAGGCAAACAAAACTTGAAACCCTGAGTGAAGTGCAGCCTGTCAAGTGAAAGTCACTTATGTGCTGTTGTGTGTTTTCATTTTTGCGTGTTTTCCAGCTGAAGTGGACGGATGATCCAGCGCAGGTGGGGGGGAACGATTCCAGTGGGTAGACCTAAAAATTATATGCTGATGTATTACAGTGAGGCTCCTGACGTCCGATGGTGAAGAACACGGCCCGCCATCAGTGGGCTGAGTGAACGATTGTGAAGTGGTTTCACACCATTGTGAAACCGATCGCGCCATTTGTCTGCTCACGCCACCGGGCACGGAAAATCCCGGCCAATACGTAATACTCGTGCCTGCCAATTATCATGACTCAGCTGTGCAGCCAATGCTATTAGTGCTATTCATTGGTTGCATTCCTATTTCAGGAGGCAGATTTCGAGTGACTCTGATCCCACTTAAAGGCAGCCAGCACCTCATAAAGGAGAAAAACTTGTCTATATAAAAATAGGTAAAGTAGTTGCTGAGATGGCAGCAAGATTATCTGATGCTACCTTGGAGGTCTCTGGTGGGACCTCTTTCTTCCAGTGGGTGAAAGCCCCCAGCCAGTAAAAACTTTTATCACCAGTGGGAAGACATTACCAAGGAGGCCAATACCAGAAGCTCAGCGCTCAGGAAATGGCTGCGATGCCAGATTAAGTTCAATAACCTCACCAGAGTTGTCAAGGCAAGAACAGTGCTCTCTAAAGGCAGAAACTTCCCAGTCCCATGGAGCTTAGTTTGAAGGTGGGACCAGGAACAAGCTTGGATATGAGGGTGTTGGGTTGACAGGCCAATGTGTTCCTGCCTCCGAGCGATCTTAACAGAGATGGGTGAACAACAGAAGCAGCTACCCATCTGGCAGCGATGGGTGGACAATAATTAACAATTAAGAGTCTACTGACGGGGGCAAGGAAGACTTACCATGTCAGGAAAGGCAATACCAACTTCCCAAATTCTTCCAAAGATGTTTTCCTTCCACTTAGAGGAACTTCCAACTTCAGCCCTCATCAATTTGATTTTGATGTACACCTCTGAGGCTGCCTCCATTTTGAGGTGCCATCATGCTCTCCTTGCTTGCTGAGCAGCACCCTCCTCTCCTTGTGGGGATACTGGGCTTCCAAAGCTGCAGGCCTTCTGAGTGGGCCTGCAGCCTCAGGAACCCACTGTTATCCTTAATTGAACAGGGTTCCAGGAGGCAGCCTCTTAGTTGCCCGACACCAGAAAGATTATGTAGGTGGGCAGGACTTACAGACTATTTGCATTTGCCCCAATGGAAAAATATTTTCAGAGTCGGCAAGATTCTGCTCTTACTCTTTTTCAGATCTGTCAGTGGGATCCATCCCATTACACCATTGTTTCTGGCAACCAGGACAGTAAGGAAATTTCCCCTTATTATTGTGATTAAGATAATTGAAATTTTTAGGAATTGTACAATTTAAGCAAACCATGTAGCAGCTTTATTATGTTACTGTAATTGCTTTATATTTCTTGGTAATATAAATGTTTTTTGTTGGTTCAACAAGGCAGTCACTGCGCTATTTCGATCTGAACTTCAAACCAACAACTTCTTAAAAAATAAATGGAAAGGTTTATTTTTTTTTTACTTTCTTGTTAATAAGACTATTGTAATTACATAGAAATTGTATCTCATGTTTTGTTATCAGCCTCAGAATTATAAATTGAATAAGCTAAGTTATTTTGGCACAACTACAGAGCTGGATGCCAAACTCTCTTAATCATTGTGCTATATACTGAATTACTGGCTCTGCCTTTTGGTCTTTTCTGCCAAAACTGTCATCACACCACACCATGTAAAATGTCATCATATCACACCTGGTAGGGGCAAAATTGGGCTCAGTAGTGCCCACTTTCTTGTCACTACAAGGCCTCTTACAGTTCCAAAATGACATTCACGGCACACTGATACAAAGCACACTTGACAAAGAGGTTAACACACGCACATCTCATATCCACAAATAGTATGTAGAACAGGCAGATGTGCAATGTGCAATGCTAATCTGGCTTGAGCACTGCCATTTGGAGCTCCACACTCCAGGCTAAATCCTCTCTTAACATTCTGCAGTTGAAGACTCATTCAATACATAAATGATTCCCCACCAGCCTTATTTAAAGGGATCATCAACTACTTATAGGATTTGAGCATTGCTGAAAAAAGAGACATGTTGTCTAAGCTCCTTGTCTTGCACTGATCATGACAAATCACAAGATTACCAATAGTAAAGGGAACAACAATTTATACTGCATGAGAAGAGAACGCTGATTGATTGGCAAGCGGACTCTGATTGATGGATGCATTGCCACGGAGAATACAGCAGGGAACAGTAAAATCCCGGGCTTTTGTTCAAATTTAAGCTAGGCAAGTCGACTTTGATTGGTCAAGACCTTGCCAAAGGGAATGAACCAGGGAATGACTGTGCCCAAAACTTTTGTTTAGTTGAAAGAGTTGCAATGTCTGGCATTCTTTCTGTTTGCAAAGGATGGGGTCCTGTGTGTGTGAATATATGTGGCTTATAGCACACGTAAGTAAGCAACACTGTGAGTCCAATTGATAATCTTAAATTGATTGTCAGTGTAATTCTTAGCACTATCAGGATTGTTTAGCAAGTGCTGTCCAGTTGCAGAATCACATCTAATATTGGACACTGTGTTTTGAATTTTTCAAACATGGGCTGGCTGGGTACAATCAGTGCTTTGCCTGCTGCAAACTGCCAAAGGGATGTGCTGTTTGATACGATCCACCAGTGGTTGGGACATATGGCCTACATACCCAGTGTGATCCCGCCACTGAAACTTATATATTACATTACTCATTTATGTGAAGGGCAGATCATCTTTTTTTTCAGCAATAACCAAAATGAATATTTTCACCAATTTCAGGCCACCAAAACCAGACTTGAACTTGCGCTGATTATCATCCTCCCAAACAACTTATTGTGTTACAATGTTAACTTTGACAACAAGAAGCCATTTGTCCCATTATTTGCAGTCCTTATTCTCAGTACACTTGCTAATAAATTAGAAATCAGTGGTTACTTGTCTGCCTCAGAAGCAACTCAGTTACTGCTAGGCATATTGTTATACAGCTCTTTCAACATGAAAACTCAATTAGTCTATCTCATCATATGGCTATCGTGAAGACGAAAGATCAAGTGAACACCTGCAATAATGAACATAATGGTAATATCAGTGCCTTCATGTTACTAACATTTTGAAGAAAGAAATGAAGGGTCATAAATTTAATTTATTCCCTTTAGTTTTCTCCTCTCTTTCTCTCTTTTCATCCCCGTTTGAAAATCTATCCATGTAAAAAAAACATTTATTACAAAAGACTACAATGATATTAAACAATTCAGAGTAACTTGCTTATTTTTGCTTGTAGAGTTGCCTATACAGGGTTCTAAATCCCGTGAAAATATTTTCCTTAAGGGCTTGCTCTAGGAAGCATTAAATGTTGTAAAGCAGAAAACCCCATGAACTATTTATTCAGTTGTTAAGATTTATGTTAATCATTCCACTAAAATCATTGCAAACAATTCCTTTGATAGTATGGGATTGGTGCCAATTTTTGGAATAGTTTATCAGAATAAACTGGAGACTATGATACTGAAAGGGCATTGCCACAGCAATAATTAATCATGTTCCTCTTAAGGGTTTGTAAAGGATCCCAGGTACAGTTTAAAGTGTGATCAATGTGCTTGCCAAGGATTTATTGAGCATGGTATCATCAACATTTCCCTCCAATCAGAGAGAAACTAGTTGCATTTGTCAGCTTGATGGACAGATACTGTACACAAACAGAAATGGATAAACTTTAATAGCTATTCCTAAAGGAAATAAATAAGTTCATGTTTACAATTGAAAATATGCATTATGTATTGCAGAGGTTCCCGAGCAGTGTGTCACAGCCAAAATTGGGATTGCGGAAACAACTAACAGGATCATGAGCTCCCCCTTCTCCGAGACTGCACCCACACACCCAGGTCCAGGTAGCGACCAGCCCTGCCTTTGTCCTGCTTGTCTGTTGGTCTCTGTCTCCAAGACTTAACATTATGGACTCCATTCTATTGCTGCATTATTTAAGTGAATTAAGCTATTTCTATGGAAAAACATTTCATCCTTTTCCCACTGAATTTTTCTGTTCGATCTGACATCGGCATTTGATAAGGTGCTACATCAAAGGTTATTGTGGAAAATTAAAGCTTGTGGTATAGGAGGTAACATATTGGTACGGGTAGAAGATTGGCTAGCTAACAGAAAACAGAGTAGGCATAAATGGGTTTCTTTCTGGTTGGCAAGATAAAGCTATGGTTGCTAAATTTGCTGATGACACAAGGGTAGGTAGGAAAGGAAGTTGTCAAGAGGACATAAGGAGGCTACAAAGGGATATAGATAGGTTAAGTGAGTGGGCAAAGTTCTGGCGAACGGAAAAAAGGTGAAATTGTCCATTTCGGCAGGAAGAATAAAAAAGAAGAATACTATCTAAATAGAGAGAGATCTGAGAGGTAGACGGATCTGGATGTCCTAGTGCATGAATTGCAAAAGGTTGGTATGCAGATATAGCAAGTAATTAGGAAAGCTAATAAAATGTTATTGTTTATTGCGAGGGGAATTGAATACAAAAGTAGCGAGGTTATGCATGAGTTATACAGGGTATTGATGAGACGACATCTGGAGTACTGTGCACAGTATTAGTCTTCTTATTCAAGGAAGGATGTAAATGTGTTGGAAGCAGTTCAGAGAAGGTTTACTAGACTAATACCTGGGATGGGAGTGTTGTCTTATGAGGAAAGATTGGACAGGCTAGGCTTGTATCTGCTGGAGTTTAAAAGAGTAATATGATCCTGAGGGGTCTTGACATGGTGGATGTGGAAAGGATGTTTCCTCTTGTGGGAAAACCTAGAACTATGGCCCACTGTTTAAAAATAAGGGGTCGCCTTTTTAAGACAGAGATGAGGAAATATTTTTCTCTCAAAGGGTAATGAGTCTTTGGAACTCTTCCTCAAAAGGCGGTGGAAGCAGAAACTTTTTAAATACTTTTAAGGCAGAGCTAAAGAGATTCTTGACAAGCAAAGGGGTGAAAGGTTGTCAGTGGTAGGTGGGAATGTGGAGTTGAGGTTACAATCAAATTAGCCATGATCTTATTGGCAAAATAGGTTCGAGGGGCCGAGTAGCCAATCCTGCCCCTAACTCATAAGTTCAGCACTAGCAGCCTTCTTCTCAAGATTGTTTAAAAATGTTGCCTGCATAGCTGCAGCCGCACATCAGTTCAGGATGAGGCTCAGGCTGTCAGAGCTGCCAACCTCCCCCACTGGTTGACCTGTGTGTGTTGAGGGGAGAGCGGCTGAGAGTGTGTGTGTGGAGGGGTGGTGCATGGAGACGGTCTGATTCAATGTGCGTGTGAAAGGGGAGAAAGGCTGATTAATGTGTGTGTGTGTGTGTGTGTGTTGGGGGGCGGGGGGTGCGATGGAGATTGGAAGGGAAAGAGAGCCTTCACTGATACTTCTAACACCAGGGAATATGAAAGATCTGAAACATTAGTGCCCAGCAATTTTTGCATTTTATGTTCTATGTCTGTTGCGAAGCTCTCCACCTTTCCCATAAGGGAGGAGCATATAAGTTGTGAATTAAATCCATTTTATTTTAAAACAGCAGAATCCACAATAAATCCATAATGCAGCCTCTGGTACTATGAATATTATTTTATGTCATTTGAAACCCTCAGTAGAAAATTCAAAGTTTAATTTACTCTTCTCGCATTAAAATCAATGATGTCAAGATGGCTTTTAGGGAACCTTAGTGTGATGTTGCTTTAGATCTATAACGCTGAATGCAAATCAAAATGTCAATCATATCTGCTGCTTCTTGGCCAAGGTTCGCAAGCTGGAGCAGCTCAATGAGGTAATGGACTGGTGAGTTCATAAAATAAGTGCTTTACAAACACAGATTTTCATATTTATATGTTGGTCTATAATATGCAAACTTTAATAATTATACATTAAACGTTAGTATGCTACTTTATTGCTCTTTTGTTTTTGTTGGTGTCAGGGGTCACATTTTGGTAAGAAGAACATGGAGAGATAATATAAAATAAAGGGCACAAGTCTAAAGGGGGTGCAGGGGCAGAGGGACCTAGGTGTTCATGTACATAAGTCATTGAAGGTAGCAGGAGAGTTTGAGAGATTGGTCAATAAAGCATACAGTATCCTGGGATTTATTAATAGGGGCATAGAGTATAGAGCAAGGAAGTTATGTTGAATTTGTATCAAGGAGCCCTAGCAAAACTGGAGTCAATGGGAATCAGCGGAAAACTCTCCGCGCTGGTTGGAGTCATTCCTAGCACAAAGGGAGATGATTGTGGTCATTGGAGATCAACCATCTTAGTTCCAGGACATCACAGCAGGAGTTCCTCAGGGTAGTTTCCTAAGTGCAACCATCTTCAGCCGCCTCATCAATGACCTTCCTTCCATCATAAAGTCAGAAATGGGGATGTTGGCTGATGATTGCACAATGTTCAGCACCAGTCAATAGTGAAGCAGTCCACGTCCAAATCCAGCAAGACCTGGACAAATCCAGACTTGGGCTGACAAGTGACAAGCAACATTCACGCCACACACATGCCAGGCAATGACCATCTCCAACAAGAGAGAATCTAACCATTCTCAATGGCATTCTATTGCTGAATCCCCCATTATCAAAATCCTGGGATTACCATTGACCAGAAGCTGAACTGGACTAGCCACATAAATACTGTGGCTACAAGAGAAGGTCAGAAGCTAAGAATCCTGTGGCGAGTAACTCACCTCCTGATTCCCCAAAGTCTGTCCACCATCTACAAGGCACGATTCAGGGGTGTGACGGAATACTCTCCACTTGCCTGGATGAGCGCAGCTTCATTAACACTCAAGAAGCTTGACATCATCCAGGACAAAGCAGCCCGCTTGATTGGCACCCCTTCCACAAAAATTCACTCCCTCCACCATGAATGATCAGTGGCAGCAGTGTGTACCATCTACAAGACGCATTGCAGGAACTCACCAAGGCTCCTTAGGCAGTACCTTCCAAATCCACAATTGCTACCATCTTGAAGCACATAGGCAGCAGATACATGGGAACACCACCACCTGGAAGTTCTCCTCCAATTCTCACCATTCTGACTTGGAAATACATTGTTGTTCCTTCACTGTCGCTGGGTCAAAATCCTGGAACTCCCTCCCTAATGGCACTGTGGGTATACCTACACCACAGGGATGGTAGCAGTTCAAGAAGGCAGCTCACCACCACCTTCTCAACAGCAATTAAGGATGGGTAATAAATGCTGACCTAGCCATGAGATATTTGTTTGTTCGTTTTCACCATAGACTTAGTCGTGCCATTGGCATTGTTTTGCTTCTTCTCTGACTTTCTTCAAGCCTCCCTCAGCCCAGGTGGCAATATTGTCCACCCATCCAATTTTTCTTCTTCCTCGTCTGTTTTTACCCTTAATTTCTCCTCCAATTGTTGCTAGGACAAGGCTGTCGGGTCTTTGTTTCCAATGTCCGTATTTGGCTTTCTCGCTCTCATTCTACTTAACAACCCTTTTGATTCCTGAACTTCTACTCTAGATCTAACCCACTCACATGTCTTTCTGTCCATTCAGCTGATTCTAAGCATCCTCTGCCGTACCCACATTCCAATGAGAAATATTAATCTCCAGTAGAGGTTCCATGAGTCATAGCAGTTTGATTCAGATATAATGGTTTCCTCAATGACAATGCTCTGGGCTAAGTTATTTCCAACTTGATTTCCAGGAGTCTAATTCCCAGTATTTTCACGTCCCCTCCCTCAACTCTTTTTCCAGTACATTGATAATTGTATTGGTGCTGTTCCTGCTTTCAACTGGAACTGAAAAAAATCACCAACTTTACATCCAATTTCTACCTTTCCTTCACCTCCTCATGGTTCAGCCTTGACTCTTCCCATCTCTTAATTTTTCTGTGTTCATTTCTGTGAATAGGCTATTAACCAATATCTACTAGAATCCACTGACTCTGACTTCACCTTTCACTCCACCAGCCTTATTCTCTGCCTTTTCCACCCCTTACAATATGATGTCACCACCAAAGGCATCTTCACTTCCCCTCACATTTCAGCTTTCCAAAGGGACTATTCCTTCCTGGTCCACTCCTCAATCATTCCCAGCATCCCTTGTCTCTGTCATGGAATTTTCCCATGCAAGTGCTGCAGGTGGAACACCTGCCCTTTTACCTCCTCTTCCCACCATGCAGGTCCCCAAATACTCATTCCAGATGAAACAATGATTTACTTGTACTGCTTTCAATTTAGTACACAGTTTCATTGCTCACAATGCAGTTTCCTCTACATTGGAGAGGCCAAATTCAGATTAAGTAACCACATTAAGGAACACCTTAGTTTATTCTGCAAGCCTCACCCCAAGTTTCCAGTTTCCTGTCTTTTTTAATTCCCACCCACCTTCCCACATTGTTCTAATGAAGATGATCATTAGCTTGAGGAACAAAACCTCATCTATCAATTAGGTACGTTACAACTTTACACTTTACAAACCAACCTTTAGTTCAATCATTTTTCATCATAACTGTAGCAATTGTAAGTTAGACCTATCATCCTGTTATGGGGATTATGTGGCTGTACAGATGAATCAGCTCTAAGCACGGGTAATCTTAGGGGCGGAGATTTCCTAGCCTTGGTCTCGGAACAAGCATGTACCTTCATCGGGAGCTCTGTAAATAAAGTTTACTGTTTCTTACAAGAAAACTGCCCTGCAGTACAAGTTTATTACAATTGGCATTGAGGATAAATAGCGCCGATGCAGCACCTTGCCTCGCAACTGTGAGTATTTAGATTTTTAAGGGAAGAGAAAAATATATACTTACCAGCAATGCCACCTTTTGGCAGAATTGACCCCAATGACTTATCCATCAAGGACTGGAGTCAATACATGGAGCACCAAGGTTTCTACTTTGTGGCTAACAAAATAACGCTGGAGGAGAAACAGATTCTCCTAAGTGCCTGGGGGAGCAAAATGTATAACCTAATCCGTAGTTTAACAGCTCCGAACTAGTAGGCCTCGTGAAGAGACAGTTTCAGCCTAAACCTTCGGAGATCATGCAAAGATTCAAGATCAACTCTTGAGTAAGGGCCCCTGGTGAGTCAATCACAACGTACATCATGAAGTTAAAGCAGTTAACGGAGCACTGTGACTTTGGTGATACTTTAAATGACATGTTGTGAGATCATTTGGTTTGCAGCGTAAAACATGGCGCCATTCAGTGCCGTTTGCTTACAGAAGTTGATATAGACCTGAAGCGTGCCATAAAGATAGCGCTAGCAATGGGGAGTGCTGAGAGGGACTCACAGGCTTTGCAGAGTGTGCAATGTGGCACCATACTGCCTTTAGGACAGGAGCCTGCCACCAGGTGTGGTGCAAAGACCCAGGAGGCAACTGCTAGAAAAATAAAAAGAAGCGCTGGAAGCAGCTCACCAGTAATCCAGAAATTAAAGTGTTACCATTGTGGAGGTAACTGTTATCCAAAATCTGCAGATTTAAAGAGACAGAATGCCACTAGTATCACATAAAAGGCATGTTGTTAAACAATGCAGGGCCAGATCAAGGCAACCATTCAAACAGCAGGTCAAGTTAAATGAAGTGCACAATATCAATGAACCAGAAGCTGCTGAGACAGATATCTATTTCCTATATAATCTAAAGGCCAGGTAAACTGAACCAATCACTGTTACACTTCAAGTAAATTGGAGGCCTCTGGTCATGCAGGCTGACATTGGAGCATAAACCACGGTGGTGGGAGAACATGCCCTTAAATACCTCAGAGAAGGTACCCAGCCATTGAGTTTGGAGCAAACCACTGCTCAGCTAAAAACGTACACTGGAGAGGCAATACAGTTGAAAGGCATCACCTCTGTACCTATATCCTACAGGCAACAGACAGCCCAGCTGCCAGTAATTGTTGTAACAGGTGAAGGGCCTAGCCTTCTGGGCCATGATTGGTTGAAAGAAATCAAACTAAACTGTTCATAAATTATTCAAGTCAAAACAGGAGGAATTCCTGCGTTCTTAAAAAAGTGTGATAAAGCATTCTGAGATGAGTTGGGAAAAATAAAAGGTCTATAATCTAAAATAAACATAGACTCCAAGCAACACCTCTGTTTTTTAAGGCAAGACCTGTGCCTTATGCTCTAAAAGAAATGGTAGATGCAGAATTAAGTCATTTGGAGAAGTTAGGAATAATCCAACCAGTCCAATTTTCAGAATGGGCAGCACCCATGTGATGAAACCAGATCAAACCATTTGCATCTGCAGAGGTTATAAATTAACTGTGAACAAGGCTGCGAAATTAGACAAATACCCTCCCCAAGGGTTGAAGGTCTGTATGCTAAACATGCAGGAGGAAGATCCTACACTGAATTGGACATGAGCCATACATTCCAACAGCTGGAGTTGGACAACACATCAAAAGGTTATGTCACAATAAACAGGCACAAAGGCCTGTACCAATATACATGCCTACCCTTCAATAGGTCATCTGCCTATGCGATTTTCCAGAGAGCCATGGGAAGCCTACTACAAGGACTTACCTGAGTTATAGTGTACCTGGATGATGTCCTGATCACAGGGTCCATGGAAGCAGAACATTTGACCAACCTAGAGGAGGTTCTGAAGAGATTTTTGGAGGCTGGCATGCATTTGAAAATAGAGAAGTGCACTTTCCAAGCCAAAGAAGTCATGTATTTTGGTCATCAAGTGGATGCCCAAGGGTTGCATCCATTAGAGGAGAAAGTCAGAGCAATCCAGGAAGAGCCCTCTCCTACCAACGTCACAGAGCTCAAGTGTTTTTTGGGCATGGTAAATTATTACGGTTTATTCCTGCCTAATCTACCTACACTGTTAGCTCCTTTACACTTATTAAAAACAAACCACAGATGGTCCTGGAAGGCACAACAAGAGGAAGTCTTCATAAAAGTCAAGAAGCTTTTACACTTGTCATGTCTGCTGGTGCATTATGACCCATCTAAGGAATTGATACTCGCTTGTGATGCATCTCCCTATGGAGTGGGAGCAGTATTGTCACACAAGATGGAGGATGAATCTGAACAACCAATGGGATATGTATCCAGAACCCTTTCTGCAGCTGAAAAAGTTAAGCAAAAATTGAAAAAAGAAAGCTTATCGATTGTATTTGGAGTAAGGAAGTTCCAGCAATATTTGCACGGTTGACACATCACCATAGTATCAGATCAGAAGCCACTGTTGGGCTTGTTTAGTGAAGATAAGGCAATCCCACCGATAACCTCTGCTAGAATTCAAAGATGAGCTTTAATTTTGCTGGTACATAAGTACATTTTTATGCACCATCTGAGTGTACATATAGCAAATGCAGACATCCTCAAATGTCTTCCTTTGCCACATAGTATTACACATGCTCCAGTACATCAAGAAGTAGTAGTTGTGTTGAATTTCCTGGACTCTTCACCAGTCTGCACGAGACAGATAGGGCAGAATTTTCGGGTCAGCGAGTGGGGGCGTGGCCCGCTAACCGATGCATAAAATGACACAAAATGACGTCGGGTGTGTGTGAAATATTGCGATGATGTCAGGACACACGCCCGACGTCATCACAATATTGCATTCAGTGGGCACGCACCGGAGGCGGCTGTGCACCAGCTGAAATGTCAACGGTCAATAAAGGCCATTAAGAAATCAATTGAAGCAGTTAAGAATGCTGCCCATCCAACCTTAAGGCGGGATGAGGTTTCATGAAGTGTTTAAAAATTGAATAAAATTTTTAAATAAAATTTATTGACATGTCCCAGCTCATGTGACACTGTGACATGAGGGGACATATTTTAAAACGTTTTAATTTCTTTATTTATATGTTTAAAACTTAAACTAATCTCACTGAGGCACCTCTGTGCCTCAGTGAGATTTCTGCACGCGAAAATGCGCAGACCCCGACTCAGGGATTCCCCCACCACCCGCACAGGGAGCGCTCAGTGCTTCTAGGCACGCGTCATGCTGGACGGGCCTTAATTGGCCTGGCCGCATAAAATAGCGGCGGGTTCACGCCTGCCCCTTCCTGCCCCTGCACAACCCCCCTGACAGGGGGAAAATTCTCCTCATAAAGAAATGGACAAACTGGGATCCAACTTTAGCAAGAGTCCGAGAACAGGTATTGCAAGGATGGTCAAATGCACAAGTCTATGAAGAATTAAAACCATTTTATGCCCTTAAATCTGAACTCAGTTGTTAAGATGATATCGTGTAATGGAGAGCCAAAGTCGTTATCCCTTTGTAAGGAAGAGAACCACTATTGACAGAGCTTCTTAGTGCACATCCTGATATTTTGAAAAAGAAGATGCTGGTGGGCAGGTATAAACAGTGATATAGAAAGAATAGTTAAACACTGTATGCAGTGTCAGCAACAGCAGAAGCTGCCCGTTTTAGCTCCACTGCATCCATGGGGGTGGCCTGGTCGACCCTGGATTAGACTACATATAGATTATGTAGGGCCATTTTTAGGTACCATGTTTTTAGTGATCATCGATGCACAAAGTGGATGGATGTGTATTAAGTGAGGTCACCTACATCATGTGCAAGCATTGAAAAGCTGCACCAATGTTTCAGTGTACATGGTCTACCAGAAGTTACCGTGTCAGATAATGGTACGGCTTTCACTGGTATTGAATTCTAAAGATTTGTGAATCTAAATGGGATTAAACACATCAGAACAGCATTATATCACCCGTCATCCAATGGGTTAGCAGAAAGAGCAGTACAAACCTTTAAAACAGGCATGAAGAAACTATCCAATGGAATGTTAGAAACACGAATTTCAAGATTTCTGTTCAATTATTGCACAACTCCTTGTGCAACCACAGGTTCAACACCTTCTGAGTTGTTAATGAAGCACACACTTCATACAAGATTGAGTCTAGTATTCCCTAACTTGGAGGGGAAGGTGGAGAAAAGCCAGAGTAATCAGAAAGTGAATCATGGGGCAGAATTTTGAGGCCACTGGGTGGGCGCAGTGGGCAGGCCTGGGAGCGGCTGGGAAACAGTCCACCGCCCGCAATTGGCTCCTGACTGCAATTTCATGCTGGCGGGCCAATTAAGGCTACCCAGTGTGAAACGCAGCTCTTCACGGGTCAGCAAGCAGCAGATGGGGGCGGGAGCCTGTCTGCCGGCAGGTCCAATGGTGACCCAGCGGTCAGTTTAAAACCAACACAATCAGGTCCTGGAAGGCTGCCGGTGATGAGCAGAGCTCCGGTGTTGTCAGCAGGCGAGTATAAATTATGGAGAGTATTGTGGCTGCAGGCGCCAGATGGGAGGGCAGATCAGGTGGGCACTCTACCCCATGGTTTTCTGATGAGTGCCTCGCAGTCCTCCTGGAAGAGGTGACTGTCCCCAGGGATGGAAGGAGGAGGCCACCGCACCTAACGAAAAGAGCTTAGGTGGAGGTGCCAGTGCTGGTCAGCAGCCATGATATTGTGCGGCGCAGCTGGGTGCAGTGCCGCAAGAGGTTTAGCGACCCCCTGTGCTCGGGAAGGGTGAGTACCGTTTTGGCATGGATCAGTGTGGTGAAGTGTTAAGGTCTGAATGTCCCCTCATGGATCTCAGGAGTGTTAGAGTCTGAGTGCCAATTGTCTTTGATGCTGAAGCTGGCCAAGGGGATGAGCCCTGGTTGCTTGGACCGAGTGCCTTGTGGCTTGAGGGCCACGACTCAGGTGTGCCCTGCAAGGTGTTCCTCAGGTGGGGTTGGCCAGGCTGCAATGGCATTGGAGGTAAAGAGGGGTTCCATGCTACCATGTCCTTTCAGGAGAAGACCGCCCATAACAACATTGAAAGGTAGTGGACCGACTGAGGCCCAGCAAACCACTTAATCCTTTCCAGATACAAGCAGCATGCCTTGGACCTGGAGAGGCGCCGTGCACCTCGGTCAACCGACCACGGAGAGGCTGGGGTGTCAGACAAAGGTAAGATTGTAGTGCATAGAGGTGAGAGTTTCGGATGGTGCAAACATTCTTGTGTATTCCCATCACTGATGGGAGCCTCAAAACTGGATTACCCATTGATCATTGAAAGACGATAGCAACATGATGCAGATCTCCATGGTCTCACCAGGGTGCCTGGCATGCACAGTGACAATGTGATGACTTCAACTAATGACATGTCATTGTTCTCCCTTGGGTTTGTCACCATGCACCCAATCACAGGACACAGAAGGCCCACTCCTGATGCACCTGTGTCACACCCGCTCTCTGAACCAGGCACCAGCGCAGATACCAATACCTTGGTGGCATTAGATCTTCCGCTAAAATTTCGGTGCACAGCGGTGAGAGCACTTCACACTCACTTGAGGTCCAGGTGGAGGCAGAGAGTGCCCAGCGTGCCAGCAGTCGGAGGATTGCTGGTCACCAGGGTGATGCTCAGTCAAAGGCAGATGATGAGCCCCTGGAGTTATCTACTAGGCAGCAGATGCTGGATTTCCAGTGAGATGTCCGGGAGGATCTGGTGAAGGTCCTTGAGGGTATGCATGCCATGGTCTCCGTTATGGAGGAGTCCATGCGGAGCATGAGCACTGCGGTGACTCTCATGGCCGAGCGCACTGACTTCTCCATTTAGACAGTGGCAACTCTCACGGAGAGGCATCTTCAAGGATAGAATCAAATGTTCCTGAGGTAGCGCTCGGACCTGCAAGCCCTCACACAGGCACTGACCTCAGGTGGCCAGTGTCCGCGTGAGAGATGGATAAGGCACCCAGTATCCCAGCTAGGTGCCTGTTCATCAATGGCGAGCATGGAGATCCAGAGCAGCCTCATGTTGGCATATGAACTGCTTGTCATCTCTGCGGGCTCCTCTCAGGGTGCTCTGGATGATGGCAACAGCTTCTCCGCCCCTCTGCCAGTGGCATCTGATGAGACTGCAGAAACTGGGGGGATGCCAGCAGTGCCACTGGCTGCTCCCTTCCAGGTGGGGCCAGCACAGGCTCCACTGGCCAGAGGACAACCGCCAAGGTCATCGAGGCCAACAAGGCAGCAGATTCAGCAGGCTGTCTCCAATGCCGGTGCCAGCAAGGTGGGAGCTCCAAGACATGGCACTCACAAACGTAAGTTTAAGGCACCATGAGCACAATAGGGACTGGTGATCTTCTGTTATGCAATGTTTTGTTTATTTTAACTGGTCTGGGGTTGATGACCAGAGAAGATTCTGTTAATTTGTTACGAGTGTCAACATGAGATAAATTTTCTTTTGTCGTAATGACCTGAGTATGCTTCACCTTTTTCATTTAATATGGTGCAGGGTATGCTGGTATGTAATTCTGGACATGGGTGGCTCTAAACATCATTGCACAGGCACTGAGCGGACTTTGGGTGAAAATGAAAAGATCATTCAAACATCCGGGATGGAGGCGGCAGCCCTGGCATGAAGTTGAAGCTGATCTTTGGTAGCCTAGCTGAAGGAGCGCTGTATCAAGGCATCCCTGGTGTCCCTGCCTCCCTGGAGATTACCAAGGTCTTCCTCCATGCCCTCAGTGTTCTCCTCACTGTGCTCCTCTTCTGACTCACTACTGGATTCATCCTCTGTGGCCTGTGCAGCTTCATCAAGATTCCCTTCCTCCAGTGGGTACCCCCTTGCCAGTGCCAGATTGTAGAGAGTGCAGCATGCGACCCCTATCAGTGACACCCATTCTGTGGGGTATTGTAATGCACCCCATGAATGGTTCAGGCATTGGAAGCGAATCTTGAGAAGTCCTATGGCATGACTTATATTGTAACGTTTCTCTGCCTCTGTTCTTGGGTGGTGAAGAATCGTCATGATCCACCTTTTCAACGGATAACCGTTGTCACCCAGCAGCCATCCATCCAGTCGGGCTGTGGCACTGAAGACCCTTGGCACCTCGGAGTGTCTCAGGATGTAAGCATCATGGGGGCTGCAAGGGTACCTTGCACAGACTTGCAGAATATGCATCCTGTGGTCACACACTATCCACACGTTCATGGAGTGGAATCCCTTCCTGTGCACAAAGGCACCCGACTGACCCACTGGCGCCTTGATGGCCACATATGTGCAGTTGATTGCACCCTGGACGTGGAGGAACCCAGCAACCGCTGCAAAGCCTCTGGCTCACTCAGCCTGGCTGGCCTTGTCCATGGGATAAAGAATAAAGGTCAGTACCTGCCTGAACAGAGCTTCTGTCACAAGCTTGACGTAACTGTGGACAGCTGATTGGGAGACTCCACAAAGATCCCCCACTGACCCATGGAAAGAGCAGGAGGCATAGAAGTTGAAAGCTGCTGTGACCTTAAGAGCCACTGGCATGGGGTGTCCACCCATAGAACCATAGAAAAGTTACAGCACAGAAGGAGGCCATTTGGCCCATCTTGTCCATGCCAGCCCAAGGACACCCAGGTGCCCTTTCCCTTTCTAATCCCACCTTCCTGCACCCAGTTTACAGCACTTTAGGTGCAGATCCAGGTACGTTTTTTAAAAGATTTTAAAGTTTCTGCCTCTACCACCAACTTGGGCAGCGAATTCCAGACACCCACTACCCTCTGCATAAAAAAGTTCTTCCTCATGTCCTCCCTACACCTTCTGCCACTTATTTTGAATCTATGTCCCCTTGTTCTAGAATTCTCCATCAATGGAAACAATTTTATCCTGTCCACTCTATCTATTCCCCTCATAATCTTGTACACCTCAATCAAGTCACCTCTCAGCCTTCTTTGTTCCAAGGAAAATAACCCCAACCTATCCAATCTCTCCTCGTAGCTACACTTTTCTAACCCTGGCAACATTCTTGTAAACTTCCTCAGCACTCTCTCCAGAGCTATTATGTCCTTCCTGTAATGTGGTGACCAGAACTGCACACAATACTCCAGTTGTGGCCTCACCAGTGCTTTATACAGTTCCAACATTATATCCTTACTTTTATATTCTATACTTCTGCCAATGAAGGAGACCACTCCATATGCCTTCTTTACAACCTTGTCTACTTGAACTGCTGCCTTCAGGGACCTGTGTACTTGTAAGCCAAGTTCTCTCACTTCATCTACCCCTCTTAGTTTATTCCTATTTATTTTGTAATCCCTGTAACTGTTTGACATCCCTAAATATATGACCTCACACTTCTCAATGTTAAAATCCGTCTGCCACTTTACCGCCCACTCCACCAACCCATCTATATCATTTTGGAGATTATGGTGATCCTCTACACTATCCACTACTTGGCCAATCTTTGTGTCATCTGCAAATTTCCCAATCATGCCCCCCACGTTCACATCCAAATCGTTAATATATATCTCACACTGCAAGGGTCCCAGCACTGAGCCCATACAGTCGGAGCTGATCTCAGGCCCAATCATCTGACAGATGGAGGTCACTGTCTCCCTTGAGAGGTGGACCCTCCATCGGCATTGCACCTCGGACATATTGAGGTAGCTGCATCGCCTCTTGTAAACCCTGGCAGCAGGATAGTGGCATCTTCTGCGGCCCCTTCCACCTTGGATTATTTTCTGGCTCTGCGCCTCTTGTGCCTGCACCTCTGGGTGTTTTAATAGCAAGGCAGTTAACTACAAATCATTAATGCACCTCTGCTCCCACAGGTCCCTCCCCTGGAAGCTGCATTGAGATACCTAGCCTCCTCTCCCTTTTGCCCCTCTCTTCCTCCTCAAGGGATTGCCACCAGCAGAGATCACAACCCCCATTACCAGGGTAACAGAAGACTGTCTGATACCTGCAAAGGTCAACATGGTCAGAATCCTCCGGGGGCTTTTTGAGACAACAATGAGCCCTGAAACGAAGCCTGGAAATGCTAACAATGATGCCCCAAACAGAGATGAAGCTGCCAAGTACCAATAAGCAATCAGCAGTGAACTATCTACCAAACTCCTCACTACTCACACTGGCAATGCTGCTGGCCCTTTTTATCTCACCCTTGGATGATGTTTTTGAAATTGTGGGCTGCCCGCCTGTCTGTTTTGATGGTGCGATGAGTGCAAAATCGCACGGACAATGGAAACTCGCCATCAATTGACTTTATAATGGCCTTAAATGGCCTCTTAATGGCAGGCATTAATTCATGCTCCAGCACCCACTCGCGCCTGCCGACTGAAATATCATGCGAGTGCACAATGACGTCGGGACACTCACTCAACATCATCTAACACGATTTTATGCCCGATTGGGTCGAGCATGCATCTGCCCATGGGACACAAAATTCTGCCCATGGTGTTCACAGTAAAGGTCCAGAATTTATTGTGGGAGATACAGTTTTGGCACAAAAATTTGCAGCTGGACCCAGATGGGTTTCTGGTACAATCGTCTCTGAAACAGGACCTTTGTCACATCAAATGGAAGTGGAAAATAGGATTGTTAGGGAGCATGTGGATCATCTCAGAAGTTGAGCCACACTCCAACAACCAGTTAATCCACCTGAAATCGAAGTTGAACCTTTGATCCCTGAGGTGCCAGATCGACAAAGAATAGACATACCTGATGTCTCTGTTGAAGTAAATAATCCTGAACTGTCATTGTCTAAAGATGCTGTAGACCTGGCCAAGTCGATCCAATGGAAGAACCTCCAGTTGTAGAGTTGCGTTGCTCTAAACAAATCCGAAAACCTCCTTAAAGACTAATTTTATAATTGCGTGAACTGTATATAATTGTGTATGGTATGGGTTAAGTTATTGTTGTAAATAAGAGTGGTGAATCAAAATTAAAGGGGGAGGAATATAGTAATTGTAAGTTAAGTCTATCATACTATTATGGGGATCATGTGACTGTACAGCTGAATCAACCCTAAGTGCTGGTAATCTTAGGGGGCTGAGTTTTTCTAGCCTTGGTCTCAGAACAAGCATTCAGCTTCATTGGGAGCTCTGTAAATAAATTTCACTGTTTCTTACATAAAACCTGCCCTGCAATCCAAGTTCATTACTATGACCACCATTCCCATTTCCTCAGACTGCAGAGGTTGGTAATGATTCTGCAATTTACATCTCCTCTACACCATTCTTTTGTTTCTTTACTTGTCCCATTAGCAGTTTCTTTTGTCTTCGACCGTCATCCCTCTTTTATTTAATCTCTCTTGCCATCTTCCCTTCACAGATATCCCCTTGAGCTTTCCTCCCCTCCCCTCCTCCATACTTCTGAACTTGCTTAAAACCTGTTGCTGTATATCTCTAACTTTTTTCAGTTTTGATGAAAGGTCACCAATCTGAAACATAAACATTAACCTTGTTTCTCTCTCCATTGATGCCATTTGATCTGCTGAGTATTTCCGGTGTTTTCTGTTTTTACTTTCAGAACTTGCTTGCTTTGAATTGATCTGGTTGTTGGATAATACATGATGACAGACCATGGAAATGAAACAATTCAGATTATTGAATGCATGTCTGCCAGCATCAAAATCTAAAGTTGCTTTAGAAGAATTATTGCAGCACTAAGGGGATAAGAAAAACTGAGAAATTCAGATTGGTTAACATGTGTTTACTCATTTGAATGCCAACATCACAAAGCTGAACTGTAACCCCATCAGCATTTCTGATGCTCCCACATCTAAATGTAATAAATTAACTTGAGTTACTAAGAAGATATTTTAGTGATGCTGGATCATTTCAAGACACGGTTGCCTTATCTCCTAAAACTTAAAAACTCATTTCACATGCAATCTAGATACAAGATCAGATGATAAAATTAAAAATTCTAGTCATCAATGTGCACACTATGAATTACTCATAAGGATTCTGCCTGAATGTGAACCTTATGGGTGTTTTTATTAACAAGGCAGCTAAATACAAGTCATTAATGCTGTTGAATAAAGTCCAACTCAGATCAAGAGATAAAGGAAAGAATACTCCTGTTATATTGTGGGCAAGTGGACTGTATCATATGAATCTTTGTTTGTCAGCATTCTCTTTTCACCAAAAACACTTTTCTTATATTTCTAAACATTCATTTGGGAAAGAGAAAGAACAATTGTAATTTAAAAGTGCTTGTCCAGGTGATGGTGGTAAGGTCCCTTAAGAAGGGATAGAAGTACTTAAAATTGTATAGAATATGCAGCACGCAAAAAGACCATTCTGCCCAAGCAGTATATGCTGGCATTTATGCTCCACTTAAGCATGTTCCCATCATCACTCATTGGGCAGAGTTTTCTGCCTGTCGGGTGGGTGGGCCCGACCCAATCTCAGATGGGCGGGGAGCTGATCCCCGCCGGAGAAGTGGGCCCCGCCGCCATTTTTCATGGGCTGGCCAATTAAGGCCTGCCCTGCGTGACATTCGGTAGGAAGCGCTATGCGCTTCCTGTGCGGGGGGGGGGTGGGGGGGGGTGGATTCCCCAAAAGCGAGAGTGCGCTCTTTCGCACATGCGCCCAAAAGATTGCACATCTCCCTGAGACTAAGTGCTGCCTCAGGAAGATCGCTGACACTTTAAAAAATATTAAAAATAGAAAAAGAAATTCCCTAACATGTTCATAATTTACAAAATAACTTTATTAAAATGTTTAAAACCCTGCACAAAACCTCATCCCGCCGGTGGATGAAGTTTCATGTTTTTTCTATTTGCCGCCGGGGCTCCTGGCCTGCCCGCCAACCTTAAAGCTGTTCGGGGCAGGTCTTTTAATTGTTTAATTGATCCTGTCAATGGCCTCAATTGGCCATTGACAGGTCGGCGGACCCACAGCTGATTTTGCTATGCCCCTGCCTTCCTGAAAATTTAAATGGGGCAGGATGAGGTCGGGGGGTCCACCCATGTCATCCCGTGTCATTTTACGCATTGGTGAGCGGGCCCGCCCCTGCTCACCGAAGGCAAAATTCTGCCCATTAAATTGCCTGCATGAGTGCAGCTCCAATAACACTCAAGAAGCTCGACACCATCTAGGACAAAGCAGCCTGTTTGATTGGTACCCTATCCACCACCTTAAGCATTCACTCCCTCCACCACCAATGTACAGTGGCACCAGTGCATACTATCTTCAAGATGCACTGCAGCAACTCGCCAAGGGTCCTCTATCACCTAGAACGACAAGGGCAGCAAATGCATGGGAACACCACCACCTGCAAGTTCCCCTCCAAGCCACACACCATCCTGACTTGAAGCTATATCACTATTCCTTTAATGTCGCTGGGGCAAAATCCTGGAACTCCCTTCCTAACAGCATTGTGGGTATTCCTACACCACATTGATTGCAGCAGTTCTGGAAGATGGCTCACCACCATTACCTTGTCAAAGTCAATTAGGGATGGGCAACAAATGCCTGTGAAAGAATAAAAAAACTCTATCAGCATAACCCACTATTTCTTTCTCCCTCTTTTGTTTATCTAGTCTCGCTTTAAATGTATCTATACAATTCACTTCAACCAATCCCTGTGGGAGTGAGTTCCACATTCTCACCACTCTCAGGATAAAGAAGTTTCTTCTGAATTACTTATTTGATTTCTTGTTGATTATCTTATGTTGATGGCCTCTAGTTTTTGTTAAAAGGTTATATGTTGTCTCATGAAAAGATCTAGAGGCGTGTATGGTTGAACAAAAACTGTTTATTAATAACACACAACTATCTACATATTTACAGGATACAGTCCTGACTAGGAACTATCTTCATGTTAACTTCTACCAGACTCACTAGTACACTCTACTACTCCCATGTGACTCTCTACACTCTCTCGCCTACAATGTAGGCGGTACTGTTTCCCCAGTACCACATTAACCCATACAGTCCCAAACACTCTGACACTACAGTTTTATTCATCTACACAAGTGGAAACATTCTTTATGGGTCTACTCTAACAAAAGCTTTCAGAATCCTAAAGATCTCTATTTGGTCACATCTGAACTAGCTTCTTCATTTTTTCCTAATGGATGTATAAGGTCCAATATTCCACCTAGACCCTGGGTAGAAGTGTGTTGTATAGTCCCATGGGGGATCAGAAAACGGGTAGAACTCAGTTCCACTAGGACTCTGTTTCCTGCTTTCTGTTCTACCACTTCACAGTGGTTGGGAGTTGGGGAAATGCAGTGTGGAGTGGGGATGTTGGGCTGACAGGGGCAGATAACCTGCAGCTCCCTCCAACATCAAGGGGGCTTTAGAGTCATAAGCCCTCATTTTATCTGCTCCCACCAGCAGGGGAGTAGTTCAAATAACTGGAGTTACTTACCTATAGATCCAACTTCCTTGTTGCTGTGTACCCACATTAAGCTGCTCTGTTGAACAGATGAGCAGGACACCTGCAGGTAAAAGGGAAGGTCCTGTTTCAAATATGCAGATCAATGCCATCATGGCCCAATTTTTAATATCAACCAGAGGCCTGAGTTGGGGGAAGGGTGACAAAACATGCTAGGAGTCAGATTCGCGACAAGGAGAGGTCAGAATATAAGTTTAAAATTTATTTTTCAGATTTTCTTGTGAACAACAGGGGGCATTAGCCTCCCTGCCTTCCCTCAACCCATTAACTGTCCTTGGCTGTGGCTTCCTGATGCTTGTTTGTACTCCCACCAACTGGTCAGGCTGTCAATGTGACTGGCAGTCAGGTGGGAGTCATGTGGATAAAACAAAATACTACAGATCCTGGAAATCTGAAATAAAAACAGAAAATGCTGGAAAAACTCAGCAGGTCTGACAGCATCTGTGGAGAGAGAAGCAGAGTTAACATTTCGAGTTTGTATAACCCTTCTTCAGGGTCATATGGATGTTAGTTAAATTAGGCCCCTTTTAAATGTTATTTAAGATCAGCAACGCCTCCATTTCAACAATCTTGTTAAGGTTTCTATGAACTACTGCAGACCCCGAAACCTTCTCTGCCTCCCCATTAATAACAGAATCATGCAATCATATAGCACAGAAAGAGGCCATTTGACCTATCATATCCATGCCAGCATCTTGGCAGAGTTATCCATCAGTCTCACTCCCATGCTTTTTCCCATAACCACGCTAATTTCTCATTTTCACAAGGACATCCAATTCTCTTTAGAAATTTACAGTTGATTCTGTTGCAACAAATATGAGGTTGATAAGATTGTTATGTTTTGGGACTGTGTCTTTAATTTAGGATAAAATGAAGTCTGCTTGACAACAGACTTGAGTGATGAGGCTGTTAAAAATTAAAGGAAGGCGAAGGTTGTTTTGCTGGAAAGAAGATGTAAGGTGTTCATGTTTGTAAGTAATGGCAGTGGCATCTGTCTTTACATTGGTTAGATTATATCCTCCAAAGTCCCAGGAAAGTTTTGAGAATGGTTGTAAATGGTATACTTGGGCGGAATTAGTCGTGCCTGTTGGATTCAGGCGTCATGACGGGCATGAGCCGACAATATGCCTGGAAGGCCAAAAATCAGTTTCACACTGTCATGAGACCAGATTGTGATTGTCCGCTCTGCCCGTCAATGGCGGGCCGCCTTTCCTGCCGCCAGACATCGGGAACTTTATTTTAGTACATCTGCATATCATTATAAGCCCTGCTCACAGGAATTGTCCCCCCATGTCAAGTATACCGCCCACGCCAGTGGGAAAACACGCCAGTGCAGAACACGTCTTGACAAGTGTGACATGCAGAAGTCAGAATTTGCCACTGGGGCCTTGCTCACATCGCAGACATCCGAGGAGCGGAAGATGCTGGAGCCCGACATGCATCACATGCTGGGTGGATTCTGATGGACATGACTCTGCCGTGAAGCTGCTCACAAAAGGTGGAAGGTCACCATTCAGGGTCTATTCATGCCATCAGTGTCTTGGCCATGGTCTGCTATGGATGATTGGCGAGGAGGTGGTGAGGAAGGCCCAGATGTGAGCGGGAGAGGAAGGTGTACTAGGGGGATGAGAAAGGAAGGTCTAGGTTTGACTGGGCGAGGGAGGTGTACCGGGGGTTGAGGTTGGGACGGGGGAATGATGTTGTCAGTGGTGTGAGATTGGGAAGGGGGATCAATGACGTCAGGCGGGTGAGGTTGGAGGGGAGGAACAATGGTGTTGGGTGGTGAAGTTGGGAGGGGTAGAATGATGGTGTCAGGGTTGAGTTTGGTGGGGGGAGGGAATATGGGGGAGGAGAGAGTAACGAGGAGAATGTGGCAACTGTGAGGGTAGGTGTAAGTGGGGAGGAAGGTGTAAGGAAAGGAAATTGGTGGGGGAAAGAATTCAGAAGGGGGAAGGTCTTGGGGTGGAGGAAGGAGTTTGGAGGGGGGCAGGATTCCAGGGGGAGGAAGGGATTCAGGGGGAGGAAGGAGTAAGGTTGGAGGAAGGAATAAAGGGGGGGGGAAGTCCAGGTGAGAGTGCAAGGGAGGGGTCTGTGGAGTCAATAACTGTCTCCTGGGGAGCGAAATGAGGGTGGGCATGGAAGAAAGGAATGGTAAGAACGGGAGAGGGCAGAGTGAGCCAGTAGGGTGACAGGATGAGGGTGTCACAGTAGCAGTGGAAGGGATGGTGAGAGAGGTTGGTGGGGACCCGGAGGCAAACATGGACCCTGAGGGTGGGAAGGAGGAGGTTGGGGTGGTTAATGTGGATGGGGGGGGTAGGATTGTCAGGAAGGTAGCAAACGTGCACCTTCGCTTGGACATCCTGGAAAGAAAAGGGTTATGGCTGGTAGGTGACAGTGGGGAGGTGGAAGGTGATGCCAGGGGGTGCCAACAGTGATAGGGGAAAGGACATGAGATGACCGGAGGAGGGGAAAGGACGGTGGAGCTAAAGACATTCTTCACCAACACCATCTTACAAAATTAAAAGTGAAAAGAGCATCGTGTTGGGCGGGAACAGGTGCTGCTTGAAAGGTAACGTTATGCATTATTCAGTGAAAGTGAATATATTTTCAGATTTTAAAGTGACAAAATGGGTTCACCCATGCAACCACTTGTGATTAGAAATTCTGAACTTTTCTAGGCCTATCACTTCTTGCTGGTGCTGCCGTAACATCCACAGCAGGGGTGGAGACAGACTGTGCAATTGTTGGCCCTGTTGCCTCTGATGATTTTGGCATGGGCCCTCAGGAGAGCTGAGACCTCGGAGGCCCCGGCTTGCTTTGGCTGTTCTCCTATGGTCCCGCTGCTTCCGCTGCAGTGACAGAGGACAAGGCTGAGGGGGTCACAGCCAAAGCGGACTCGGAGGGAGAGGACAGACTCTGAGATTCCTGAGTGGATGACCCGGGAGTGTCCAGCTGCTGGTCCTCCTCCCTTCAGGTGCTAAAGGGCCCTGGCCTGACTCCTTGAGGGGAAGGAGCACCGAGGTACCTCGTTTCCCTCTCCTGCCCTCTAGTGCATTTAGTGCAAATCTGGGATGATTCCGCCTCTTGAAACTATCCATTCACTTCCAAGATACAATAAAGTTGTGGTCTAAAGAATGGCCAATTAGAATTTCTACCTGGATACCAGGTCCATGTGATTCACATGGAGATGGGCTTTGAGAGGGAAAGGTCCCTAAGTTATCCTTGAAAACTCATAGGCACAGTTAGTCTGCTAGGATCCAGGAGAGAGGAAGCAGCTAAATGCTGAAAGTCTCTCTGGTTCACCTCATTGGAATGCAGGTGGGAGCTAATGCTCAGACTGAAAAGACTAAATTTGTGAGGGTTTGAAACGAGGCTGGGAGGTTCACCTAGCTTAATCTAGAGGGACAATCACTAGGAACCCTCAGATAGTTCTGGGTTTAAGAGTTACCAGGCTGGGAAAGGAAAAGGAAGGAAGTAAACTTTCGAGAGCTAAGAATAACTTTGGGCTGGTTTCAGGAGAATTGAATGCTTACTTAAGGGACAGTGTAATGTATGCCTGTGAAGTGGGCATTTTAGTTATGTTAAAAAGAAAGGGGAAAGATTTGTTCTGTAATTTAAAGCCTAAGTGTCCTTCAACAACAAAATGTTTAGTCAAAAGTGCTTTTAGTTTGATTATTAGAATAAAATCTTAAAATGTGAAACCTCGTTCTGTCATTCTTTCAGCTATTAACTGGAAGTTTGAATTTCTTTTTAAAAGTTACTGATCTCTATGTGGATAATAACATTTCTTCCTGCTTCCTTTCAGACAGTGCATTCCAGATTGTAACAATTCACTACATGAAAGAAGTTCTCATTTTATCTGGATTTTTTTCCAATTATCGTAAATTTGTGTCCTCTGGTTACTGACTTCCTGCCAGTGGAAATAGTTTTACCCAAGCATTCTATCAAAAGTCTTAATAATTTTGTACACATTTTTGTACATCAAATATCCCTTAAAATTTTGAACATTTCTATCAAGGCCACGGGTCTTGAAGTCGCCAGAATGGATGGCCCTCCCTCACAGGTTCCCACTGGGATGTTGCCATAGTTTACCTGGTGGTTTCTCCACAGGACAGGCGACACTGGTAAAATCCCACCGTCATGCTAAAATGGCCATTAGTTGCCCGCTTGAAT
This sequence comes from Carcharodon carcharias, assembly GCF_017639515.1. Taxonomy (NCBI): domain Eukaryota; kingdom Metazoa; phylum Chordata; class Chondrichthyes; order Lamniformes; family Lamnidae; genus Carcharodon; species Carcharodon carcharias. The sequence goes on along the minus strand of NC_054477.1, from coordinate 59,693,116 downwards.
TAATTGCTGAAGGGTCATGAGGACTCGAAACATCAACTCTTTTCTTCTCCGCCAATGCTGCCAGACCTGCTGAGTTTTTCCAGGTAATTCTGTTTTTGTTTTGAATTAATTGGTCACCTGTTTCTAATCAGCTGCATTTGTAGCGCTGCTGTTCCTGTTTGTGGGAATATCCCAGACAGGAAGACATCAGGCTTCCTTTCCATCGCCTTCCACCACCTTTTTCTGAGTTGTCCAGCCTCCCAGCCCATCTCCAGAGGGCTGTAAAATTCAACCTCATTTGCAGATATCTGGGGACGGAGACATTGATGATGTTTGCTAGCTTGGGTGCCAGGAAGGGTAATTGAGTAATTGGAGTAAAGTGGAGAGAGGGCTGAGGGAACAAGGGATGGGTATGGAAGAAGAGATAAGTTTGAGAGGAAAAGGGGGATGGGGGAAAATGATGAGTGTAAATTTCTATTCTACCATTCAGCAACACAACACAATAGCATGCAACTGAATGGACACTAAGAAACTTGTGAACTGTAATTTTTTGAGTTACTATATTCAGTTTATCTGGTAGAGAAACCAATCATTAGGACTCATTAGTGTCCATAATGTATCAAGGAAACTTTAACTGTGATTAAAACTGACCAGCTCAATCAATTTGGAAACATCCACACAGACTTAAAGTTAGAGACAATGCACAATGTGAAATCAGTCCAGGAAATAGAAGATAGTAGTCAATAAGGGACAACCAAATAAGTATTGCAATTAATGTTCAGTTGTAATTAATGGCCTTTTATGGAGTCATATGAAGAGATTCAGCTCATGAATAAATATGTAGGCCAAAAGTAATGAATTTACACAGCCAGCCTGTTATTCCTTTCCGGGAAAAAAAATTAATAATCATCCTGCTGTTTGCTATTGTTGAACCACAAAAGACGAGTCCATGTTGCACTCCAGTGCATCAAGCGAGCAGTGCATGACAACGAGCATTCTTATGTTAGTCATGCTAATGGAATTTATCTGTCGACTGAATTCACAAACTGAACTAACCATAATCTTTCCAAGAGTAAATGTGATATAATTTGTATCTTTCCCCTTTTCCAGTCAAAATTTCTAAATGCAATTTATTCCTCCCTTCCATCCTTTGAGATTTCTCCCTTTATTTAGTTCCCTTATTATTAACCAAGCATGGATAGGCAACATGTTCCCAAGATGCTGTCAATTGTCTCCAACCACTGAAAGGTGCATGAGAAGAGTTGTGATTGACACTACTTCTTATTTTCTCACAGGCATCAGCTGCTTAAAACATCCCTGTGGCCTAATACTCAACCACATCAATATTCGAGACAGACTTTATATCTCTCTGAACATACATTTCTCTGGAAATCGGAAATAAGACATATATGTAAAAATAAGTAAATCAAATGACATATTACTATGCATGCGCATCCAAAAATCAGATGGATCACATCATAATGCATATCAGTTTTTAGATTGTTCAGTTGTAAAGATTTAAAATCTTTGTTGCTGCAGAGCTTATTTAATAAAAGCAAAGCTGTTTATTATATAGTGAGCAATCATTTTGGCTTGCTGCTTCCGAACTTTATCCGTGCTGAAGGTTTAACATTCCAAAGTGGCATTCCTTTTATTGCAAGTGATAGTCTGTAGCAACACATTAACTGCCAGTATTGTCCAAGGAAGCTTGAAACCACAGATCAATTAACATTCATGCATTGATATGACCTACTCATGACCACTTTGATGTATAGAAATGTCAAGTTTGACAGTTTTAGTCCTAAAATTTCAAAGCTGATTTGAGGATAAAATAGTGTCCAACTTCATTGGGCTTGTTTTAGGTAATGCCTAAAGGTTTAAACGGAGGCTTAATCTGTTCTGAATGTGAAGGGAGTTAAAAGTGACTCGACAAAATTTGAAATAAACCAAAGGAATTTTCAGCATTTTTAATTTCCAATGATGAATACTTTCTACAAAATTAAGTAATTATGTTAATACCATTATCTTCCAATATCTGCCATTATCTATTTCTATTAATATTATAAGATACTTGATATCACTTAAGAGAATAGATATTAGAAACTCCAAAATCATTTTAAGCTCCAATTTTGCAAAGGCAGCAAAATTAGGGTTGCACTGCCCATGGTATAGGCATATCTATCCTGGTAGTGGGGAAGGCTAGCCATTTGCCATAATTTTAATAGGTTTTCTTGACTTACAAATGGGTGCAAGAAGCCTAGTGACAACCAATTGATTGGAGGGTTGGAATTGCAACTGAGTAGTGACTTCATCACCAGACTGCTTTTCTAATTAACTGTAATTTCTTCCGGTTAAACGCTGAGAAGATGGAAATACTGAAGCCACCACTATTCCCACAGCCACAAACAACTTGCCCTTATCAAAAATTCCATCCTCATCCCTTTCTAAGCCCTACCTCATGGAATTCTCTCTTGATACCTGTCCACACCTTTACCTTCCTCTCCAGGCCCTCCTTAATATCTATCTCTTTGACTAAGCTTTTAGTCAAACCTCTATCTGCTTTGTTAAGCTGGATTTTAACAGGGCCCTTGATGTTGGGACCAACTGGGAGTCTTGAGCCTGACTTGTTGACAGCAGGACCAACTCAACAATATTCCCAGAGGTGGCCTCCTCATTAGTTTTTAATTCTTTCCTGGGATCTAGTCATCGCTGGCGAGGCCAGCATTTGTTGCCCATCCCTAACTGCCTTAACTTCCCCTTGAATTGAGTGGCTTACTAGATCATTGCAGAGGGCAGTTAGAGTCAACCACATTGCTGTGAGTCTGGAGTCACATGTAGGCCAGACAAGGTAAGGATGGCAGATTTCCTTCCCAAAAGACATTGGTGAACCAGGTGGGTTTTTACAACACTCGATGACATTTTCATGGTCTCCATTACTGAGACTAGCTTTATATTCCAGATGTATTAATTGAATTCAGATTCCACCAGCTGTCATGATGGGATTTGAACCCACTTCCCCAGACCATTAGCCTGGGTCTCTGGAGCATCGTCTCTCTGCCTCTGAGCTCGCCATCCAGTTAAGAATGATGGATAGGATGCTGGCAGCCCAATTAGAGGGCAGACAGACCAAATGAGAGAGGTGGATGCTGCTGAGGCAGCTCAGAAAACACAAAGGTGCCTCAAAATGGAGGAAATTTTAAAATTTAATATTCTGGATGGCCAAGGTAACAGGACCCGTGAGAAGGAGAGTTAACCCCAGGATGTAGCATCAGGACCATGGGGGCTGCTTTTCCTCCCCATGGCCCCCTCCTTGTGGGATGAAGCCTTTGGTGCCAATGGCGCCATGGACAGCCGCAAGGAGACTGCATCCATAAAGCTAGCAGTCTCCGCATACGGCAAAGGGCCGTCCCACCACTGACACAATTCCAATACCCCGAGAAATCACCCCAAGTAGAGGATTTAATTATTGAAGTTGGCAGCCCGCCTCCATGGCGAAATGCATCGGGGAGCCATCCCAACAAGGGACCCTGCTATTTAACTGGCCCTGCACCACCAGCCCTGACCCCTACCACCTGCCATCTGAGCATTGGCAAAATTTTGCCCTTTATCTCTGTCTAATTCTGTGTGAAGTGCTTTAGGGCATTTATGTACATTAAAGAAGCTATGTAAAGGTAAGCCATTACTGTTCTTATTGTTTTAGCTGTTTTAAAGAGACTACATCAGAATTATTGGAGCCAGAATCCACAGAGTGAATGGAGGAATGGAAAGGGAGTCAGAATGTGTTCCAGGCACAGTTTCCATTGATGACAATAGATCAATCACCTCGCTGCATCCACCTGTCACAAGCACCAATGTCACAGGTCCATCCAAGCTGGGGAATCGTGGTAATAAATTTCAGGTGGAAACACTGAGTTAAACATGAACCATGAGTGGGAAGAAATAAGTGGAGGTAAGGAAGTTTCTGGAGGATAATCATCTCAGGTTATTCCTCAGTTGATGTGTCCAAGGTTTAGATCCTCCTGGGCCAGTATGTGAATGAATGCAGCTAGACCTTACAGGACTTGGCAGCAACAATGGAGGATCTGTGTGCAATGGTACATCACCATTTAGCAGGATTCCAGTGCACCATACACAGTGTGGTAACTCCTATTAGCAGTGAATTGAGGTCCTAAGCCCTGTCATACTTTCTCTCCTGATTACTCTGATTACAGCAAAGACATCTTGGGCTTCAATGTGTAGAGGTTTCTCCTGGCCAAACTCGATTTGCCGCATGATCAAATTGAGCAAATATTGAAGCAGGGTTTACACAGCCTCATTGCTGTCGAGTGTTGCCACCTGTGGTTGAATGTATTCCTGGAGGTTCATGACTTGCCCCCATGCTCCAGCCATTAGTCAGCCAACACATCATCCTTGTGATGCAATGCCTTCCTATGCCAATTGGAAACTAAAAGACTCATTACACGTTTGGATGATGCTTGACTGTCAGTCAAACAGCCATTTTTCCCCATTTTCAATATTTTTATATCTGGTAAAGAAAAATGTTCAACAAAAATGACAAAAAAATACATTTTTAATGCCCTGATGATTTTTCTCCAGTGTTGCACACAGGAGTGTCCTGGAGATTGATTTTCAATTTTGGAGGCTCCAGGGCAATCCTGAAGTGTTGGCAACCCTGCTGTTCAGCAATCTGTTTTCACTTAGATTATTGAATATACTCAGCAAATCCCAGAGAATGCCAGCAGCTGAGACATGGTAGGAGCTGACACAGGTTAAGGAATCTTAATCACAGTGGTACAACAGGCCCCACTTAGCGGCCCTGAAGAAATGAAACAAGATGTGCTAGAAATTATGGAGGACCAGGCAGTAATTGGAGAATCAAGTGTGAAACCAGCAACTATAAGGCCACCATATGTCCCAGCATACGAAGGTACTAGACAATCGTTCGCATTTTGATAGTGACAGTATTTATAATACAGGATGGAAGATAGCAATTTTTGGGAAGGGGTGAGTGTAGTGGGTGAATGTAGTGGTGGTACTAGGACATCATAAGCAAAGGTAACAGCATCACTCACTGAGACTAAACAACTCCCAGAGGAAGATGGTGGCTAGCTTGAAAGCAAGTAGCATCAATGGAGAGCAAAACTTTGTCCTGGGGAAAACACAGGATTCAGTGGCTATTTAGGAAGATGCTATGGTCTAGGTCAATTGGAATGCACTGTTTTTTGTTTCAGTTTTACATAGTTAAAGATTTAGGAAATGTACATATTGCGACTCCATATTCTGTGATGTTCATCGCTAATAAAAAGAATCTCACGAAATATTTTTTGATGTAACTGTACAAAGCAAAAGTGCTCACATTCAGTTCTTTGCCTTCTTAAATTAACTATGTAATTTGTGACATCAAGCTGCTGGGATGTCAAATTGTTCATGACTAGAAAATAATGCTGCACATGAAAAATGAGTATTATTGGAAAATTGCAAAACCAACATTCTAAAATTAGGGAGGCAGTAAATTAAAAGGACATGCTAACCGCACCATGTAATATAATTATGATTATGAAGCTATATGATTTATTAATAGAGCAATTATATCAAGATCGTTGGGTATTTTATTAATTCATTAATTACATGATGATATTTAGTTTTTCTCTTACAAATATATTTTGCCAAAGCAGAGGTAAATAAAGCCGTGATGGCAATGTAATGTGTTGCTTTAAAAGTAATTTTCAGTTGAACCTGATATCATCAAAACATCATTCATCTGTAACATCTTCAGTGGACATGTTTCTAAAATACCAGCCGGAAAGATCAGGTCCAAGGTCAAATTGTTCAAATTACAATTGAGATATTGTCAGATGCACCTCAGGAAATGAATTAACAAAATGGATCTCTTCCCACCATCAATGCTTAATCAATATCATCAGCTTCAAGGTAGCTGCAACAATGACTATGAATCATTTTACAGCTACAAATGTTCAGCAGCTTTTATCAGCTTCTTTACAAATCAACCTCAGTAGCAATATCAGAACTGAGCCAAACTACAGTCTAGTATCCTGCGCCAAACTGCTGCATGCAGGTGAGTCATAGGAAAATGAATATGAAGTAAATTTAAGTGCAGGGTTGCGTAATAAAATGTTACAACCTAAAATGCAAAATATTTTATGCTGAACAGTCTGTTCCTTGAGTCATAATTGATAGATTTGATGTGCACTGCACTAGGTCATTAAACTTCTAATTAACCAAACTTGTGATTCAGTTGACATTGTTACAATCTTACAGATTTGTGCCAGAAAAGTCAGCTCCATAGCATCTGCATTTTTGTCCTTTTACTTTGTGCATGCGTTATACCAGTATGGCCCAAGCCAGATACTATTTTAGTGAAGGTGTTGACATGGGCATTAGGAATGTCTGCCATTTAAGTATGCAGATTGGGTGGATCACGAAACTCAAAATGGCCTCTCGCAAACACTCACATCTGAATCTGTATTAAGCAGCAAGAAGATGCCCCCCAACCCCCCCCACCCCCATGGGATCATCAACCACTTTCAGGTTAGTTGCTGATTGATTTCTTTTGCTTTTTGCTGAGTTAGTAGAAGTGCTGTGAGTTTTCTACTGCTAGTTAAAGTTGGTGAAGCCTACAGGGAGTAGAGTTATATTTGGTGAAGGCCTTGGTTCTGACTTCAAGGATTCTGCTCAGACCACTTGTTCCCAGACACGGTCGCTGTCGTCATCTTTCCCTTTGGTTTGCAGCATGACAGAGGAGGCCAAGCTACCCACATAGAGAAGATGAGGAAGAGGGAGAGAAGGGCTCTCAGCAGGAGGTCTTATCCACCCAGAGTCTTCAGGAAGCAATTCTCTTACCTCAACCTCAGCAAGGAAGAGTGGATATGCATTTTACGAAGGTGATTCTCACTGAAATCTGCCGTTTCTTGGTGGCAGACCTGCAGCCTCAGAGCAGGGTGAGGACAGCGCTGATAGTGGCTATATAGCTGAGAATAGCCATGAACCTCTAAGCATCGGGATCCTTCCAGGCTGGAGTAGGGTGATATTTCTTACATTTCCCAGTTTGCTGTCCATGACTGATGTGCTGTATGCCAATAGAGGCGAGTACATCACATTCTCTCTGACCAGTGAAGCAGGCAGAGATTGCACATGACTTCTCCAGGGTAACAGGTGTCTTCATGGTGCAGGGTGCCTCAGACCATCCTGGTGGGGGATGGAGGTGTAGAGGGATTGGACGTCCATGGTGAAGAGGAGATGGTTGGGGCCAGGGAACTGGAAATTGTTGATATGATGTAGAGTGTCAGAGGAATTGCGGATGTAGGTGGGAATATCTAGGGTAAATGCCTGTACTCAAAAACCCAGAATAAACATAAGTTGAACATGAATCAACAAGCACATTGCAGTCAGTTATAAATTATATATTACACATTAAATGGCAGATACAACCAAGACAGATCTTAAGAATTGGCTCGGCAGTCCAGCTAACATAAATGTCATCAATCTCAATCACAAAGTCCTTCAAATCTCTGCTTTCCTCACAAAGAATTTCAGCTCCTCTGCTTCTACAATTTAGCCTGATCCACAGCCAACAGCAGCGCACAACTAACCTGAATTTTATGGACCTCACCAAAAAATGGCATACATCTGCAGAAACTCCAATTCTGCTTACGATGGTCTAGATGGTGTAGATCCACCAATGTTATCTTCAAGTAACAGAAACAGTTGCAGCAACTGTATATTTACCTATCCTCAGCTTTTGGAGCCTGTCTGTACTGCACCACTAGGATCAACATCATCATCTGAGCTCTGATGGCTCTATGTCCTTTTTATGGTTTCAACCAGTTTCAGTCTCCCCCAGAAGTTTTGGGTTTCAGTCAGCTTCAGTCCTAGTTTCCTTAGAAACTGGAAGAGTCAGTTTCCTTTCTCAGTTTCCCTTTTCAATTGGGTCTGTCTCAAAAAACACAAGCTTTGAAACCAGGGAGTCCATCACAATACCCATCAGCCCATCACCCCATCAAAGTCCATGTCCAAGTCCTCTATGGCAGAACTCGAGTGTGACCTTGTCCTCCAGTGAGCTTGTATTTGTGCAACCCTTTGTCCCTGTCCTGTTTCAACCCATTCATGCCTGGTGATTCACCATGTGTAGATTCCACCTCTATTCTACTCTTTAATGTATGTGCAATGCCAATATCTGAGCAGGTGGTTGTGAGTGTAAGATTGAGTGGTGGTGTTTCATCATCAGTCTTTTCTTCCTCTATTATTCACACTTCTGCCCTATTGCCTGGCCAGGTGGCAGTTCTTGGTTATCTGAAAGGAGAAAGACACAAGCGTAGGGTTGCAGCGAGGGAAGGGGGATGGTGTCAAGCAGTTCATGCTTAAAATATCTGCACCTTCTAGATCAGAAGATATTGTGGGATGATGGGAAAGCGGTATGTGAGAAGAATGATTAGATAGGATCCTCAATCCACTTGGTCCCACTGCTGGCCATAAACTCCATCATGGCTGCTCCAATGATGGTGACCACCATCTCTTTCATGGGGTTAAGTACATGCAGCCATGCCTGTTCCCTGCTGGTTAGGTGCTGTTGCTTTCAGCTATGCACCACTTTGTCTTGCAAAATAAAGGCAACTATGTCAGTGAGTGTGGTGCAATCTGTTTGAATGACATGGTTGTCATAGTTGAATAGCTGGCAATATATGCAAGCTGTGAGATGTGAGCATGAAGCTTGCCATAGTGCTATCTTTGAGGGGGTGAGGTGAAGCTCTGCATGTGAGGTATGAATTGTGATTGATGCAGATTGTTGGTTGGTGAATGATGGGGATGTGGTGGATTAAGCAGTGTGTGAGACTAGTGACGCAGTTGGTGGAATGTGGACATATGGATTATAAGATCCCCATGTCAATCTTAGGGCCTATTCAATCTTTCCCACAGGAAATTTGAGTTACTATTAAATTAACTAAAGTTGTGCTAACTTTTAAGGCTGCCATCCTATCCATTATAGTATAACAGTTAATAACAAATCTGAACAAATCAGCTTTTTTCTTATTAATACAATGCAATCATTTCTCTTAATATTTGTAAACCCCCTATTATATGTGCATTTCTGAATAAGTCTTCCATTTTAGCACATAAATACAGCATTTACTGGTGCATTCACTGACCTTGATCACTTGTGTAAGGTCATTGAACTTCTTTTGCCTAGCTTTATAATCCAGAGTTATTAACTGAATTCAAGTTCTACCAGCTGTCATGGTGGGATTTGAACCCATACCCCTAGGGCATTCGCCCAGACTGTTAGATTACTAACCAATGACATTATCACTACACCACTGTTGTCCCTCAATGCTGTTAGAATGTTGTGTATTATAATGAAAAAGGAAAAAATAATGTAATCATATGCTGCACAAGAGACCACAGTAATAACAATAATTTTTTTTAAATGAGAATAAAAAAATAATGAGAATCTTGGATTTCAAAGCCTGCAGATAGTAGGAGGAAGGATAGAATGAGAGAGGCAATAATTTTGCTGCCTTGGGAAAGAATCAGCTAAAGTAGCAGGCACCTGTAATGAATCTTTGTAGATAAAAGGTAAATTCACAGGACATTGACCACTGGTGACAAGAGAGGCTCTGACCGGGAGTGATTACAGCCCATAATGTGAGAAATGCTAGCAGAGAATTCCAGGATATTGATGCAGCAGTGGCAATATAGATCCAAATCAGGATAATATGTGACTTGGAGGGGAAATTGGAGATGATGAATTTCCCCAATTATTGCTGCTCTTGCTCTTCATGGGGTCCAATGTCAACATTGAAAACTGAGAGGGTTGATCCCATCTGACTGTGTATTATTTGCACTCACCAATAGGAAGATGATGGTGAGATCCAAAATGTTGGTTGAAAGATATGTTTCTATCAACGTGACTGTCAGGATGTGATCGATAGATGCACCAGATTTTCTTCTTATTACTGAACTTCACAGGGAGCACAACTGACCAACCTGCTAGGCTACTTCAGAGGGCATTAAGAGTTAACTACACAGTGTATCACTAGAGACATGTTGAGGCCAGACTGAATGGAGCTGGCAGTTTCTCTTCACTGAAGGGCAATGGTAAATCAATTAGGTCTGTAAGACAATCCTTTCATGATTATTTCTCTATTGGTAGCTCACAAATTACCAATTAACAATTAACTTAACAATTTACCATGATGGAATGAACTAAGAGGTGCTAGACCTGTAGTAATATTGCTACTGTAATATTGCTATTTTGTAGTGAGTTAAGAGTTGCTAACAGGGAAAGACCTGTCAGGAAAATGAGGAAACAATAATTCCAGAAGGGACCCTGGACAATGGAGGAAATGCAGTGAAAATAGTGAAAGGAGGAATGTTGCCAGATGAAGACCAACTAACAACAAAAGCATCATCCATCAAGCAGTGGAATTTGTTGGCTCAACTTATGAAACAAATGAAGCAACTATAGCTAAAATTTTGATGACCTTTGCTATTTATGGGTATGAATAAATGTGAATTGGGTTTGGGAGAGTTGGCATTAGCAGAAAAAAACGCTGATACAGAACATGATGAATTGTCTGCTCAATGCCAGTTGCAACTGCCCTACTGAACAAAAATTTTACCTGTTTGGCCAATCTGCCCAATTCCTAAACAGTCCTGTCTACATCACACCATTCACCATTCTAAAGTAAATATGATTGAAGCCAGTTCATTAATCTCTGCTTTTCACTCCCTAATTACCACCTTCTTCCCTTTAGTAATATAAGCATTGATTTTAATATCCAAGTGGAAAACAGGGGCTTCTGCCAATCTTCCCACCTGGGACTCTCCTTGGAAAAATCCAATCAGCTTTAATGTCTAGGTTTAGATACACAACAGCTATCCTCCTGAAACATACGATAAGAGGCTGCTAGCCAATGCTGCCAGGCAAAGATCAAGCACCGCAGAGATCATCTATGGGCACTAAGTTAAGAGGTAGGAGGGGAGGCTCCATCATGTTCCACAGGTCGGAAAGGGGGAGCCCAGGCAGCAGAAATCTGCTCCTCCTGACCCAACCATGAAAAGTTACTTATGTACTTTTAGGGAGGTCCACTGATTGCCTGGCAAGCTTCAGTGATTGGTGCAACCACAGCACTTACTCTATTAGGCTGTTATAATTGCTCTCTGACTCCTTTCTGAGTGTTAGCACTTCAGTTAGCATATATTAATGAGCTAACCACAAAATTTTCCTGTTCAGAATTTCAAAAACCATACTGCTTGTCCCTTTAAGGTGCTGCAAGATTGGGGAGGGGGTGGGAAGTTGAAATTGGTCCATGCCAGCAGCGCAAAACAAGGTTGCAGATCAAGCACCTTTTATTTATACATCATGCAGGTATTTATTTTCTATTGACTTGGAAAATATTGGCATGATTTTTGATTGCAAAGCAAGTAAAAGTGACAATGAGACCAGAAAATGAAGGTAGTGAAAGAATTTGAACAAACATTCTGTGAACTGCGGTGCAAAGAAAATTGGATGCAATGTAAAATCAGCCGTCAATTAGCTCTGAGCCCATTTCACACTGTTGGCAGAGACCAATTTCAAACCTTTTTAAATCTAATGATCTATGTCACAATGAGAACAATTAGCCATGCTTGGGGATCATTCATAGCACAATAATAACATTAGGCTAAGCGAAGAAATTCATGCAGGACAAAGCAGGAATGAGTGCGAGTTGTGTACTTTCCAACTTAGACCCAGGCTTAATCTCCATCAGAAAATCTGGGTTAGTATTTTTCAGCACAGGAGTTTTACCCCTTTTGTGCATTTGGTATTTGATATAACAGGAGAACCAGAAGCCAAGTACATGAATAACATTGATTCACACCCTCAGGTGAAAACAATATGAAGTAATGGAAATTTATTCTTCCCAGGAGCAAAGAAGGGCCTAGGAGGATTAAAATGTTGGGCTGGACACTGTGATTTTAGATATGACCTTATTAACTGGGAGATGGAAAATGGTGACCGAGCTTAAACTGTACTATAATTTAACTTTAGTAGAAGTCTAATATTGTCTTGAGTTCACTGTGTAACCTTTGTGTATATAAATTAAGATTAGAACTAGTATATTTCTAGAATTTACTATCTTTCTATTTACTAGAATTGCACGTGCTGTCTTTTATTTCTTTTATCTTTGTCAGTGAATTCAGGTGCTGTCAATGTAAAAAAAAAAAGTACAGAAACAATAGGGGGAAAGTTATGCATAAAAGCAGGACTGAATACAAAAAAGACAATATCAAGATGAATGGAAACAGAGGGCAAGGGACATTTTATTCTCAAAGGCAATGCATTTCACTTGTATTGTAGCTGACTGTGAAAACAAGTGAAATATACCCTGTATCAGGGAGTGACTAATGGGCATAAATTTCCTCAAGAATTCTCCCATTTTCTCCAGTGAAGGAGCCGCAAAGTTTCTGGGAAATAAAACAGCGCACTTCAGGCGAGTTGGGAGAAACCCACAGAAATTCTCCCCCATGTGTTTCCATAGCTGACAAAAAGCAATGGCATTTCTGGGTTTCATTATTTTGCTTTTACTGGCACAGGTTCATCCCAAAATATTGCCTTGTTTGGAATAGTCATCTTTATTTCTCATACCATAACAAAATTTGCACATTTTTCTTCACTTGTGTAAGCACTAAGAATTCTTTTGCCTGAAAATACCATTTCTTCATTTCACTGGAATTTTGTTGTTTTTACTAGCATTCAAACATTTAATCAGGACGGAGGTTTACTCACTAAAATATTCCACTCACTACTTTAAGATATTGTGGAATTAAATCACATTCCATTTCTGTTGTCTTTTCCCATGTTGTCCTGTGTTAAAATTGGGCAGTGGATCTGGTTTTCACTAATGTATTATGAATAATGGCATTAGTTACTTGTTGCAGCAAATTATTATTTATAATTCCAGCATCAGCATTTTCATTCCCTCCCTTTTTATTTACAAATAATGACATTAGATACTTGTTGCTGCAAGTGATTATTTTTAACTCCAATACCAGCGCTGTCACTGCCTCTCTTTTGCATTTTGGCACCATTTCTGTAAGACTGTACCCCTTGTCATAGTGCCATTACAGCAGTGACTTCAGAAATCGATTAAATGGCTGTAAAGCACTGTGGCACATCTTGAGTTTGTGAAAGGCTCTTAGTAAATGCAAGACTTTCTTACTAGGTCAACAGGTTGTGCTGAACATGATAAATGTTGAAATTTAGGAGATTTGTTTCAGGCTTCCACACTGACCACAGCAAACTGCAAGCAAGAGTCAAGTAGTTGTGTGTGTCAGCCCAGTCATAAGTTGAAAAATAAAAAGTTTAATAAATTCATAATTAAGTCATGTTAAATGTCTTAGTCCACTTTTGCAGCCTGGAATGACCCTACAGGAACGTAGGAACAAGAGCAGGTCCTTTTAGACTACTCTGCCATTCAACAAGACCATGGCTGATTTACAACCAAATTTCATGTAACTGTCTTGCCTCATATCCCTAATATCCCTGGTTAACAGAAATCTATACATCTCAGATTTAAAATTAGCTGTTGACCAAGCATCAACAGCTGGTTGAGGAAGAAAGTTCCAAAATTCTGCCACCCTTTGCATGTAGAAGAGTTTCCTAACTTCACTCTTGAAAGGTCTGACTGTAATTTTTAGACTAGACTAAGGGGCCTACAGCTGCTTTTCATTTTCCTGCCCCTATTGCAGCATTCGATCTTGCAAGCAGGCTTGCCTCGGGTCATTTAAATTGCCCAGGACAGGAGAGCCATTCAATATGGATGTTAGTCAGAAGCTTTAGTTCTATTGCTCATATCTATCACAGAAGTGCAGGGTGGTATAGGTAATTCCACCCTAAAATCTCAAAAAATGTCAGGAATTACCCATTTGCTTCTGCACAGAATATAGTTGCTGCACTAATTCAAGGCTTGCCAATCACATCATGTAATTCATAAAGTTCAATAAACTGGTTTTGTATGGTCCCTGCAGAATTGAGCATCACTATCTAGATTTCTCAGAAAACATGGCCAGACGAGTGGCTAACTGTGATTCCCATTAACTTAATTTCAAAAAGGTTGGTTTCTTCTATTGCCAGATTGGCAATTGAACTTGATATGACCTAAGATAAACTAATAACTTTTTTAATAACTCTGTTCCAGTAACACACAGAAGATTGTCTAAGGATAAAAGTATTCCTGAATGACTTACAGGAATTGCTTCAATTACTAACATGAGTTGGTAGCATGCACCAATAAGCAGAAATCAAAGCATTCTAGCTTATTAAAAGGTTTCCAGTGGGACTGTTGCAATTTTGTTGCACAGTAGAACTTAATTTCATAATTAAATATATGAAGGAGGGGATATTCTGGAGATTTTTTTTTACAAATATTGCTCCCACACTATATTGTTGTTACCCGAGAGTTTACATGGAAATCAATTTAAAAGCTAAATCAATTTAAATTGGTGTCCTCTGGTTCAGGAACCCCCTTCACCAATGGGAACAGCTTTTCTTTATCTGCTCTGTCTAGATCCCTCATAAATTTGAACCCGCTCTGTCAAATCTCCTCTGAGCCTTCTCTTTAAAGAAAACAGCCTCAGTTTTGCCAATCCAACCACATAACTGAAATCTTTTCTGCACTGTCTCCAATGCCTTCACATCCTTCTTAATCAGCAGTACCCAGAATTGGACACAAATAATCCAGTTAAGCCGATTTTTTTTCATTCGCTTATGGGATGTGGGTGTCGCCGGCTAGGCCAGCATTTATTGCCCATCCCTGTATTTTATAAAAGTTCACCATAACTTTCTTGCTTTTGTACCCTATGCCTCTCTTTATATAGCCCAGGATTCTGTATGCCATTTAAACCACCTTCTTGAACTGCCGACCACCTTCAAAGATTTATGCACAATTACTCCCATCTCCCTCTGCACCTCCACCCCCTTTAGGATTGTATCCTTTATGTTACATTGCCTTTTCTCATTTTCCTCACCGAAATGTATTATCTCACATTTCTTTGCATTAAACTTCATCTGGTTAGGTCCCGCCTGTCGATGTCCCTTGAAGTCACAGTTCCCTCCTCACAGTTCACAGTACTTCCAAATTTTGCATCATCTGCAAATTTTGAAATTGTGCCCTGTATATCCAAGTCTAGGTCATTAATCTATATGAAGTAAAACAGTGGTCCTCCCATCGACCCCTGGGGAACGCAACCTAAATACCTTCCTCCAATCCGAACAACAACATTTCACCACTGTTTTCTGTTTCCTGTCACCCAACTAATCTTTTATCCATGCTATCCCTTTTACTCCATGGGCTTCAATTTTGCTGATAAGCCTGCTATGTGGCACTTTATCAATTGGCTTTTGAAAGTCCTTGTACACCACAGCAGCCACATTATCCTTAGAAACCCTCTCTGTTACTACAATGGAAAACTCAATCAAATTAATTAAATGCAATTTACCCTTAAGAAATCCATGCTGGCTTTGTTTAATTAATCCACCCTAGACAAGTGACTGTTAATTTTGTCCTGGATGTAATATACTTGGATTTCGAAAAGGCATTCAAGAAGGTGCCTCACAAAAGTTTAATATGCAGGGTAAGGGCTCATGGAGCTGGGGGCTAATATATTAGCATGGCTTGAGGATTGATTAACTGACTGGAAGCAGAATAGAAATAAATGGGCCATTTTTAAGTTGGCAGTCTGCAAATAGTGGAGTACAGCAAGGATCAGTGCTGGAACCTCAGCTATTTACAATTTATTTTAATGACTTAGATTAAGAGATAGAAAGTAATGTTTGCTGACACTACTAAACTAGGTGGTAATATAAGCAGTTAGGAAGAAACAAAGTGACTGCAAAGAGATACAGGCAAGTTAAGTGATGGGGCAATGAGATAGCACATGGAATATAATGTGGAAAAGAGTGAGCTTATTCACTTTGGTCATAATAGAAAGGCAGAATATGTTTTAAAAGGCATCAAACTTGATGCCCAGAGACACTTGCATATACTCATACAGGGAATGCAGAAAGTTAGCTTGCAGGTACAGCAAGCAATTAAGAAGGCAAATGGTAGGTTGACCTTTATTGCAAGGGTATTGGAGTACAATAAGAAAGTCTTGCTAAAATTGTACAGCACTTTGGTGAGAACACACCTGGATAACTGTTTGCCATTTTGGTCTCCATATCCAAGCAAGGATGTACTTGCTTTGGAGGCTGTACTGCAAAGATTCACTAGATTGGTTCCTGGGATAAGAAAATTGTCCTATGATGTGAAACTGAGTAAATTGGGCCTAAATTCTATGGCGGTTAGAAGAAGGTATCAAGGTAGACACTGAGATATTATTTCTGCTGGCTGGGAAATCTAGAATACAGGGGCACAGTGTCAGGATAAGAGATTGATCATTTAGGACTGAGATGAGGAGAAATTTATTCACTCAAAGGGTTCTGAATCTTTAGAATTGTCTGTCGCAGAGGGATGTGGAAGCATCATTGTTGAATGTATTTAAGGCTGAGATACATAGATGGCTTCTGGGGGATTAGAGTTATTCCCAGAAGAGGTTGCTCCTGACACCTGTCTGGCACCCGGACATGGATGGAGAGAAGTGTTACATCTAGAGCCATCTATTAACATGAAACAGGCCATTGGCATTTTGAAGATGCGCTTCTGTTGCCTTCACCAGTCGGGTGATGCCTTCCAGTATAAGCCAAACAGGCTGTCTGCATTGTGGTAATCTGCTCCATACTGCACAACATGACAATATAAAGGGGAATGGAGCTGGATGCAGAGGAGGACTTGAAATGCCACTCTTCCTCAAAGGAGAACGGGGAGAAGGAGGATGAAGGTGGCTCTCCAGGCATCGGAGGAAGACTGCCCAGGCTATCTCAGGCCTCACATGTTTGGCAGGCTGACCTTGCTGCAAGGACTACACTAATTCAGCAAGTTTCACTTGAATACCTCTTAGCTGTTATGACAGATGATTCTGCACTCACATTCCATTAAGGAGAGAAATCATTCAGCAAGCACACAAATCTGAAGAATCCCATTGCCGCCCAAAATACTGAGAAAAGAGTCTCCACAGACAACATTTTCCCACAAAACAGACCATGGCATCACAACAAACCCAGGCAATCCCCAGCCCATCCCTATTCATTTTGTGACCTTTTTGACATCAAGAGATAATAACATACAAGTCTGATTGAAGGCATAAGCAAATTTTATTAAAGGGAAAGTTAATAAACAAACACACTGAGAACACATCAGCCAGGTGACCCATAAAGTGCAACTAACAGCATGGCAACTTGCGTTTCCATTCACTTCTATGTAGTGCTTCCCATGTGGAGGAATATGTGGATGCAGCCTGTTTACTTGTTTCTGTATCTGGCTGAGATGTCTGTGTACTCTGTCTTCATCTTGGAGGTGCCCACATACACGGCTGTGCCTGTCATAGGGCCTTGTGACATGGATGGTTCCTAAGTCAGAGCAGACAAGGAAGTGAGGGCTGACGCCATTAGCCTCTTCAACTGCCTGAGCCCTTTCATGGTGCACTTGTTTGCTGGATGACGTAGTTGGCATTCACTCCAAGCATCACTGTGCCATCAGTAACACTGAGCTGTTCATGCTGCAGAAACTCTCACTCTTTCTGTGCAAAACAGCAAGTTGCTCCTGCATCCACTCAGGGGTCATGCTGCATATGGCTTTCCATGAGGATGGCCACTGTCTCAATGGAGGAACTCATGTGCTCAAAACCCTGAGCCCTGAGGGAGCACATGCATCGAATAAACTCCTAAACTGACTGCCTACGGCTTCACAATGTCTCAGGGATCTCTGACTTTCAGGAGCTCACCTGTCTCTGATGCCCCAGAAAAGCCCTCTTTATTTGTGACACCCGAGACCCAGCATCTTTGCCCAGTGAAGCATAGCTGTGTCTGTCCTCCGTCATCCAAGGGGAATGACCTACATTTGACTCTGCCTCAATCTACTTCTCCTGATAAGATAGTGCTGGCTCTGGAACATCTTCCCCACCAAGGAGGGCAGCGACAACTCTGCTGTGACTCTTAGCTTCCCTTCTGCAACTGGCTTGTGGGAAACACAACAGGGTGGTGACAAGAACTTGGGCTATTCAGCAGGTGCCTCCTCAGAACAAACCCCAGCGTTGGCAGCAGTTGTATAAGAACATAAAAAAGTAGCAGCAGGAGTTGACCACACGGCCTAGTGAGCCTGCTCTGCCATTCAATACGATCATGGCTGGTCTTGAGCTTCAACTCCATTTTCCCACCCACTCCCCATATCCCATAATTCCTTGAGAGATCAAAAATCTGTCTGTCACAGCCTAAAACGTATTCAACGATGGAGCATCCACAACCCTCTGAGGTAGGGAATTCCAAAGATTCACAACCCTTTGAGTAAAGATATTTCTCTTCATTTCAGTCCTAAATGATCAACCCATTATCCTCTGACTGTGCCCCCACGGGCAGAATTTTACACTGATCGAGCGGGTGCGTGCTTGACCCGATCGGACGTGAAATCGCACGAGATGACGTCGGCCGAGTGTCCCAACATCATCCCGTGCTCACACAATATTTCAGTTGGTGGACACGTATGGGTGTCAGGGACACACCTGCCATCATTTAATAGGCTAGTTAAGGCCATTGAAAAGGCAATTGGCCAAAATGTTACGCTGTGATTTTGCACTCGTCGCAGGGGCAAAATGAGCAGGCGGGCAGCCGACATTTTGCAAAACAAGGGCAGGATAAAAGGGAACAGCAGCATTGCCATTGTGAGTAGCGAGGAGTTTTGGAGATAGTTTGCTGCTGGTTGCTTATTGGCACTTGCAGCTTCATCTCAGTTTGGGGCTTCACTGTTAGCATTTCCAGGCTTCATTTCAGGATTCATTGGTGTCACCAAGGCACCAGGAGGACTCAGACCATGTGGACCCTTCCTGGTATCAGACAGCCCTCTGTAACACTGGTAATGGGGATTGTGGTCTCCCCTGGAGGCACTTCATCTGAGGAGGAAGAGAGGGGCAGAAGGGAGAGGAGGCCGGATCTCCCTATGCAGCATTCAGGGTAGCGATCTGTGGGAAGAGAGGTGCAGGCACAAGGGGCGCAGGGTCAGTAGGTAGTCCAAGGCATATGGGGCCTAGAAGACATCACTATCCTGCTGCCAGGGTTTACAGACGGCGATGTAACTACCTCAATATTTCCGAGGTGCAATGCCAAAGGAGGCTGCGCCTCTCCAGGGAGACCGTGACCTCCATTTGTCAGATGTTTGGGCCTGAGATCAGCTCCGACTGTGTGGGTGGAAACCCCATGCCAGTGGCTCTGAAGGTCACAGTGGCCCTCAACTTCTATGCTCCAGCTCTTTCCAGGAGTCTGTGGGGGATCTGTGTGAAGTGTCCCAATGAACTGTCCATTGTTGTGTCAAGCTGGTGACAGAAAATCTGTTCAGGCGGATAATGACATGTATTCATTTTTGTATGGACAAGGCCAGCCAGGCTGAGTGAGCCAGAGGCTTTGCAGCAATTGCTGGGTTCCTTCGTGTCCAGGGTGCAATCGATTCCACAAGTGGCCATCAAGGTGCCAGCAGGTCACCCAGGTGCCTTTGTCAGAAGGAAGGGATTCCACTCCATGAATGTGCGGATATTATGTGATCACAGGATGCATATTCTGCAAGTCTGTGCAAGGTACCCTGGCAGCTCCCATGATGCTTATATACTGAGACACTCCCAGGTGCCAAGGCTCTTCAGTGCTCCTACCCATCTGGGTGGATGGCTGCTGGGTGACAAGGGCTATCCATTGAACAGGTAGCTTATGAAAAGGTCTTCGGAAGATGTGCTTCCAATGCCTGGACTATTCAGGGAGTGCACTACAATACCCCCCCAAAGTGGGTGTCACTGATAGTCACTGCATGCTGTGCTCTCCACAATCTGGCACTGGCAAGGGGGGACTCTCTGAAGGAAGAGGATCTTGAGGAAGCTCCACAGGCCACAAAAGGTTAATCCAGTAGTGAGTCAGAAGAGGAGCACGGTGAGGAGAATGCTGAGGGTATGGAGGCAGACCTCTGTAACCTCCAGGGAGGTAAAGACACCAGGGACACCTTGATCCAACACTTCTTCAGCTAGGCTGCCAAAGAACTGCTTCCACCTCATGCCAGTGCTGCCACCTCCTTCCAGGATGTCTGAAATGCCCCTGTCATATGAACCCAAAGTCCACTCAGTGCCTGTGCAATAAAGTTTAGAGCCACTCATGTCCAGCATTATATGCTGGCGTACCCTGCACCAAGAACAAAAGATGAAGAATACTTAGGCTATCACAACAAAGGCAAATTTAATGTTATTGTCACATTGACATGACCATTACTGGTGTTAATGTCCACATCAGTGACATATAAACCAAAGACAACTGAACAGAAGATTACCCGTGAACAGTCCCTCTTGTGCTCATGGTGCCTTAAACTTACATTTGCGAGTGCAGTGTCTTGATGCCTGTCACCTTGCTGGCAATGGCATTGGAGACAGCCTGCTGACTCTGGTGTCTTGTTGTCCTGATGACCTTGGTGGTCATCCTCTGGCAAGTGGAGCCTGTGCTGGCCCCACCTGGAAGGGAGTGGCCAGTGCCACGGCTGGCATCTCCCCAATCATCGCAATTATCCCCCCAATCATCAGATGCCACAGTCAATGGCAGAGGAGCTGCTGCCATCATCCAGAGTGCCCTGAGAGGAGCCTGCAGAGATGGCAGGCAGGTTGCATGCCAATGTCACTCTGGATCTCCCTGCAAGCCATTGCTGGACGGGCAACTAGCTGGGATACTGGGTGCCTTATCCATCTCCCTACACTGGCACTGATCTCCTGTGGTCATTGCCTGTGTGAGGGCTTGCAGGTCCCGGCAACCCCTGATTCTGCCCCTGGAGTTGCACCTCCATGAGAGTCTCCACTCTCTCAATGGAGGAGGCAGTGCGCTTGGCCATGAGGGTCAGCATAGTGCGTATGCTCCACATGGATTCCTCCACAGCAGAGACCATGGCACGCAGGCCCTCATGGACCTTTCCAGATCCTCCCGCATTTCCTGCTGGACTTCCAGCATCTGCTACCTAATGGATGACTCCAAAGGCGCATCATCTGCCTTCAACCCAGCATTGTCTTCATCTCCAGCAGTTCTCTGACTGCTGGCACCCTGGGCAATCTTAGCCTCTACCTGCACCTTAAGCGAGCTTGAAGTTCCCTCACCGTTGTGCACCAACAATGTAGCTGACGATCTAATGTCCACCAAGGTGCTGGTATCTGCACTGGTGCCTGGTTCAGAGTGTGGGTGTGACGCAGATGAAGCCCGGCGGCCCTCTGGTGTCAAGGGTGAACCTTCGGGGCCCTGTGACTGAGTGAGTGCTGGCGAATCTAAGGGAGAACAGGGACATGTCATTAGTTAAAGTCATCACACTGTCACTGTGCATACCAGGCACCCTGGTGAGACAATGGAGATCTGCATCATGGTGCCATCGTCTTTCAATGGTCAATAGGGAGTCCAGGTTTGAGGCTCCCATCAATGAAGAGACTAAACTAGAATGGTTACACAATCCAAAACTCTCACCTCTGTGCACTGCACTCTTACCTCCATCTGAGACCCCAGCCTCTCCATGGCCAGTTGCATGGGGAGCGTGCCGGCTCTCCAGCTCAAGGGTGCCCTGCTTGAACCTGGTCAGCAGCAGCAGGTTGGGCAGGTCTCTACCTGTCCGTGGCCTCTCTAATTGCTTATAACTCATCTTTTCCTGAAAGGACAGAGGACGATTGATTAGTCCACTCTCTACCTGCAGCACCATTGCAGCCTGGCCAACCCCGCCTGAGGAACACCTTGCAGGACATATCCAAGCCGTGGCCCTCGAGCCGCAAGGCACTCAGTCCAAGCAGCTAGGGCGCAACCACTTGTCCAGCTCCAGCATCATTGACAGTTGACACTCAGACTTTAACACCCCTGAGCTCCATGGGAAGACAGCCAGCTCTTAACACTTCTGCACACTGATCCATGCCATGATGGTACTCACCCTTCCTGAGCGCAGCAGGTCATTGAACCTCTTGCGGCACTGCACCCATATGCGCCGCACCACATCATGGCTGCTGACCCGTGCTATTCATTTCCTCCCAGGCTTTCTTTGTCAGGTGTGGTGGTTTCCTCCTTCCGTCCCTTGGTACAAGAGTGTAACTCTTGGCAGCCGTCTCCTTCAGGAGCATGGTGAGGCACTCGTCTGAAAAGCCAGGGACCCAGTGCCCACCTGATCTGTCCTCCCGCCTGGCATCTCCAGCCACGGCTAAGGCCATAGGTACCGTCTCCACAATGCAGAATGTATGCTTCTTCACCAGCAGCCTTCCAGGGACTGCCTGTGCCATTTTTAAACTCCCCGCCGTGTTGCCATTGGCCCCGGCGCATGACACGTCCCCGCCCATGCCTGGCCCTTCCCGACCATTGGGAAACCGCGTTTCATGCTGGGTGAGCCTTAATTGGCCAGTCAGCGTGAAATCACAGTTGTGGGCCGATTGTAGGTGGTGGCCCATTTCCCGGCCGATCCAGGGCTCACCGATTGCGCCCGCCCATCAACCTAAAAATTCAGGCCCGTGTTTTAGATTCCCTGACCAACAGAACCAATCTCTTAGCATCCCCCCTACCAAGCTCCCTCAGAATTTTGTAGGTTGCAATGAGATCGCCTCTCATTCTTCCAAACTCCAGAGAATATAGGCCCAATCTACTTAGCCTCTCATCATAGGACAACACCCTCATCTCAGGGACCAATCTAGTGAACTTCACTGTACTGCCTCCAATGCAAGTGGATCCTTTCTTAAATGTGGAGACCAAACCTGCACACAGTACTCTAGATACGGTCTCACCAAAACCCTGTACAACTGTAGCAAGGGTATAGCCATAACATGAGGAGTACCCTCTGTTAATTGTATCTATTGAGGTGGAGGGCGTCAATTGAATGGTTAATTGAGCACATATAAAGAGATAAAAACAAAAAACTGCGGATGCTAGAAATCCAAAAGAAAAACATATAAAGAGACATTTATTGATACAAGACTGGAGTGGAATCGGGAGATATATACCTCTAATGTCAATAAATCTAATCCAAGTAAAGATTGGCTTTGGTTTCTTCCCTCATCAACTGTCTATAACATCCTCCATGCCCTTCACCAGAAATAAAGCTATCAAATGACCCTGCTCTTCACAATCTCTTGTCTTGCTATCAACCACGGCCTTATGCGATGGCACCCTTGCATTTCCAGCACCACCTTCTCCTCAGGGTTACAGTGTGGAGGTCCAGCACACCTCCTATCCGAGACATTCTCCGAAGGTTATGCACTCTCTTTTCCCGCAGCATGAGGAGAGAATGATCTATGAGTAGGCTGCCCTTCCTCACTTATTCCAACATGACATCCACGTGAGATATTGTGCTCCTCAGTGATCTCCCTGCTCACTTGTACTCCATATGTTAGAGTCACTGACACCTCAGTGTGCATTGGCCACTTGTCCTGATAGTACTAAGGAGCACCAAGGGCACTCAGTCTGCTCAATTCCTGCATATGCTGCTATGTACAGAGTTAGAGGCCTGTCACCCAGGTGTTTTGCATGACACTCACCTTTCCAGGCTTTCTCAGGTCATTGAATCACCTTTTGCACTGCAGCTACATCCTTCTGCTGTCTCCCAGGCTGCTGACTTCCATCGCCACTTCCATCCAGGCCCACTTTGTATCTCTAGGCAGATTTCTTCTTCCAGACACTGAGAACAGAGTTCCCTCCTATTTGACACTACATCTAATAAAGCCTCAAGGGAGGCATTTGAGAACATTGGTGCTTCCAATGAACTAATGCACATGGCAGAGCTGGCTCTTTGAGGTCCCTGCTGCTTCAATGAACAGCAAACTCATTCATGGCTGCCTTTTAAAAGGGTCCTTGGTTTCTAGGTCTCGCCTCAAGATTGCTCCCAGCACTGCTAATTGTGCGCTGAACTTGTGCCTTGTCCAATTAGGCCCATTAGATTTGAAAATCGTGTTACGTCACTGATCCTGATAAAATGTGGGGTCAAGAACCCAGAAATGATTCAGATGTTAGATTCCCAGATTGAAAATCCAGTCATCAGGGAATCAAGGAATATGGGAAGTGGGCAAAAAAGTGGAGTTGAGTTAGAAGATCAGTATGACCATACTGAATGGCAGAGCAGGGTCAAGGGGTTGTGTGGTCTATCCATCCCTCCTCTTATTTCTAAAGTTTTTCCTGAGTTTAAACTGACAAGCTCTAGTTTCTGGGTTTAACCTTTTTTTTTATTCATTCATAGGATGTGGGTGTCGCTGGCTAGGCCAGCATTTATTGCTCATCCCTAATTGCCCTTGTTCAGAGCATTTAAAAGTCAACCACATTGCTCTGGGTCTGGAGTCAAATTTGGCCAGAAGATTTCCTTCTCTAAAGAACATTAGTGAACCAGGTGGGTTTTTACAACATGAGTTTCATGGCCATCATCAGACTTTTAATTCCTGATTTTTTTTATTGAATTCAAATTTCACTATCACCATCAGCCACGGTGGGAATTGAACCCATGTCCCCAGAGAATTACCCTGGGTCTCTGAAGTACGAGTCCAGTGACAATACCACTATGACACCTCCTCCCCTCAAGGCTCCAATACTGGTGACTATCAATTTTAAGTTGCAATATCTCCTCTTGATCAATTTTTAGCCTATCCAGTGTCTCAATTACCTTTTCTTTCACTCTGACTTAGGAAGCATCTTCTTTATTAGTAAAGACAGATGAAAATTATTCATTTAGTATCTTAGACATGTCCCCTGCCTCCATAAATCCACTTTTAGTTCCTAATTGGCCCTACTCCTCCTGTTACCACCCCGTAGAAGACTTTTGGATTTCTTTTTGTGTTAGCTGCCTTTCTGTTCGAATGATTCATCTTTGCTCCTCTAATTTCTTTTTTCACTTCCAGTCTGAAGATTCTATATTCAGCCTGGCAATCTGACATCTGTCAAACACACCCTTTTTCTGCTTCATCTTACTCTCTATTTCGTTCATCCTCCAGGGAACTCTGGCATTGTTTGCCCTACCTTTTCTACTCATGGCATGTACCTCAATTGTAACTGAACTATCTCCTCTTCAAATACAGCCCCTTGTTCAATTACTGTTTTGCCTGACAATCTTTGACTGCAATTTATCTGAGCCAGATCCATTTTGACCCCAATGAAATTGGCCTTCCCCTAATTAATTACTTTTTATTCTGGATTGCTTATTTTCCGTACCTAACCTATCCTTATGACACTACGAACACTGTCCACTACTCACACTTGATCCAAACAGAGTGCAGCTAAAATAACTGACTGAAGACTTGGAGTTTGGTGTGAGGGGGAGTTTTAAGTGTTCATTTTGTTCATAAATTTTGCTCTTAAAATCTAATCTAGTCTGTAATTAGCAATAACTGAAAAATACTGTGTAAGCAGACTATGCTCTTTCTGGCAGTTTAGACAGGATAAACTCACTCTCAACAGTAAGAGCTGAGTAGTTAATTAGCTAACTGGTTGAATCTGGTTACTGTAGCTCCAGTTCAATTTGCTATAAATTCAGGGTTCCTTAGTGCAGCCAAGGCAAAAGGAGTGCAGCTGAGCTAACTGAGGCGAGACTTGGGGCTGAATTTTGCCATCGGTGAGCAGGGGGTGGGGCCCGCTCACCAATGCGCAAAATGACGCAGGATGACGTTAGGGGTAACCCCTGACGCGTCCCGCTCTATTTAAATCTTCAGGAAGGTGGGGGCGCAGCAAAATCAGCTGCAGGCCCGCCGACCTGTCAGTGGCCAATTGAGGCCATTGACAGGATCATTAAAACAATTAACGGACCTGCCTGTCCAACCTTAAGGTTTTTTGAGTTCTTTTGTTTAGTGCATTGTGGCATTTCACTTGGAGCTGGTGCACTTGGTCACCGCCTTTGTCCCTTCCGACATGGCATGCTTGGCCAGTTCCCCGGGCAGCAGCAGGCGCACGGCAGTCTGGATCTCCCGGGAGCTGATGGTCTGCCGCTTGTTGTAGTGGCCAGGCAAGAAGCCTCGTCCGCGATGCGCTTGAAGACGTCGTTGACAAATGAGTTCATGATGCTCATGGCCTTGGAGGAGATGCCGGTGTCCAGGTGGACCTGCTTCATCACCTTGTAGATGTAGATGGAGTAGCTCTCCTTCCGGGATCTCTTCCTCTTCTTGCCGCCCTTCGGTGGCGTTTCCTTGATGATTTTATTGGACACCTTCTTGGCCAGTACTGATTTCTTCTCGTCCACGATGGCTCCGCTTAGCCTTGGCGAGCAGGCCAGGAGCCCCGGCGGGGAATAGAAAAAACATGAAACCTCATCCACCGGCTGGATGAGGTTTCATGTAGGGTTTAAAAAAGTTTAATAAAGCTTTAGTGAAATTTATTAACATGTTCCATCTTGTGTGACATTGTCACATGAGGGGGACATGTTAAGGATTTTTTTTTTCTATTTTTAATTCCTTGTACAACTTTCAGCGATCTCCCTGAGGCAGCACTTAGCCTCAGGAAGATGTGCGCTCTTTTGTGCGCGTGCGCAAAAGAGCGCACTTTCACATTTGGGGAATCCTACCCTCCCCGCCCACCCACTGGCGGCGGGGCCCACTTCTCCAGCGGGGATCGGCTCCCCGCCTGCCCAGCAGGCAGAAAATTCTGCCCTTGGAGTTTGGTTAGAAAAGAGGGAAGGTGGTATTTGTTTCCTTTTTCTATCTTTTTCACCCCATAAGAATTGGTTCTTGCTCTACCACAGGGAAAGGAGCTAGCTGTTTGGTGAGTATCTGGTAAGTGGTAAGTTCTATTCTATTCCTATGGTTTAAAATAGTACATAAATTGATGGTAAAGTTAATAAAATATATAAAAAAGCAAGATAAGTGATTAATATAATTAAGCAATTATTTAAAACATGGTAAGGATGGCAGGACAGGTGATGTGTCAAGGCTGCAGCATGTGGGAGCTCCTGGATAACATTGTGATCGGGGCAAACATGTCTGTAGCAATTGTTTGCAACTTGAGAAATTTCGGCTCAGAATCATTGAGCTTGAGCTCAGCTGCAGAGTCTGCAACATATCAGGGAGAGGGAAGGTATCTGGATGCTTTGTACCAGGAAGCTGTCACAGCACTTAGGATAGGGTCTTCTGATTTGGTCAGTGGCCAGGGACAGGAGGGTGTCACTGTGAGTGAGGCATGTAAGGGGGCCCGGAGGGCAGGAGTACAGGAGTGTGAGCCTCTGCAATTGTCCAATAGGCTTGAGCTTCTCTCAGCTTGTTTGGGAGCAGGGGTTGCAGGGTGGATAGGCAAACTGACCATGACACCGTGGTACAGGAAGCCATCCAAGTGGGGGGAGCAAAAAGGAACATAACGGTAGCAGGGGAAAGTATAGTGAGGGGGATTGACACTTTTCTCTGTAGCAAAGTGCAAGTGTCCAGACAGTTTTGTTGCCTGCCCTGTACCAGGGTTCAGGCATCTGCTCAGGGCTAGAGTGGAACTTGCAGTGGGAGGGGGAGGATCCAGTGGCCATGGTCCATGTAGGTACCAACGACATAGGCAGGATGAGGAAGGAGAATCTGCAAGATCAGTATGAGGAGCTAGGCACCAAATTAAGAAGAGGAACCTCAAAGGTAATAATTTCTGGATCATTACCTGAGCCACGTGCAAATTGGCATAGTACAAATGAGTTTAGAGAAATGAATGCATGGCTCAAAGACTGTGTGGGGGAAGTGGGTTCCAGTTCATGGGGCACTGGCACCAGTATTGGGAAAAGTGGGATCTGTACTCTTGGAACAGTCTACACCTGAACCGGGCTGGGACTGGTGTCCTCACGAACTGCATAACTAGGGAAGTAGAGAGAGTTTTAAACTGAATAGTGGGGACAAGGGATCAAAGTTGGGAAGAAACCAAAGAGTAGAGACAAGGCAAGAGAGAAAGGTATTAATATGGGAAATGATAAACAGACTGTGATAGGAAGGGACAGAATACAATTCTATGAGTAAATCAGCAGGTAAGGCTAGATGCTACAAAAATAATAAAAGGACAAAATTAAAGGCTCTGTATCTAAACGTGCATAGCATTCAAAACAAAACAAATGAACTGATAGAGCAAATAGAAATAAATAAGTACAATCTGA
The DNA here is from genome assembly GCF_017639515.1 of Carcharodon carcharias. Taxonomy (NCBI): domain Eukaryota; kingdom Metazoa; phylum Chordata; class Chondrichthyes; order Lamniformes; family Lamnidae; genus Carcharodon; species Carcharodon carcharias. The sequence continues at coordinate 59,664,929 of NC_054477.1, read as the reverse complement.
AGCCATTTCAGAGACATGGTTACAGGATGACATACACTGGGACCTGAACATTGAAGCGTACATGAGATTTAAGAAAGACAGGAAGTTAAGAAAAGATGGAGGGGTGACTCTGCTAATTAATGATGGTATTAGCACATCAGAGAGAGATGACCTAGGTCCAGTAAACCAGGATGTAGAAGTGGTTTGGGTTGAGATGAGGAATGATAAAGGCAAGAAGTTACTTATAGGTGTGGTGTACAGGGCCCCTAATTGTAATTACACAGTAAGACAGAGTATAAAAGAAGAGATAATGGGAGCTTGCCAGAAAGATACAGCAATAATCATGGGGGATTTTAATCTACATATAGACTGGAAAAATCAGATGGGCAAAAATAGCATAGATAAGAGTACACAGAATGCTTTCACGATAGTTTCTTAGAACAGCACATTTTGGAGCCAACCAGAGAGCAGGCTAAAACAAAAACAGAATTACCTGGAAAAACTCAGCAGGTCTGGCAGCATCGGCGGAGAAGAAAAGAGTTGACGTTTCGAGTCCTCATGACCCTTCGACAGAACTTGAGTTCGAGTCCAGGAAAGAGCTGAAATATAAGCTGGTTTAAGGTGTGTGTGTGGGGGGCGGAGAGATAGAGAGACAGAGAGGTGGAGGGGGTTGGTGTGGTTGTAGGGACAAACAAGCAGTGATAGAAGCAGATCATCAAAAGATGTCAACGACAATAGTACAATAGAACACATAGGTGTTAAAGTTAAAGTTGGTGATATTATCTAAACGAATGTGCTAATTAAGAATGGATGGTAGGGCACTCAAGGTATAGCTCTAGTGGGTTTTTTTTTAATAATGGAAATAGGTGGGAAAAGGAAAATCTTTATAATTTATTGGAAAAAAAAAAGAGAGAAGGGGGAAACAGAAAGGAGGTGGGGATGGGGGAGGGAGCTCACGACCTAAAGTTGTTGAATTCAATATTCAGTCCGGAAGGCTGTAAAGTCCCTAGTCGGAAGATGAGGTGTTGTTCCTCCAGTTTGCGTTGGGCTTCACTGGAACAATGCAGCAAGCCAAGGACAGACATGTGGGCAAGAGAGCAGGGTGGAGTGTTAAAATGGCAAGCGACAGGGAGGTTTGGGTCATTCTTGCGGACAAACCGCAGGTGTTCTGCAAAGCGGTCGCCCAGCTTACGTTTGGTCTCTCCAATGTAGAGGAGACCACATTGGGAGCAACGAATGCAGTAGACTAAGTTGGGGGAAATGCAAGTGAAATGCTGCTTCACTTGAAAGGAGTGTTTGGGTCCTTGGACGGTGAGGAGAGAGGAAGTGAAGGGGCAGGTGTTGCATCTTTTGCGTGGGCATGGGGTTGTGCCATAGGAGGGGGTTGAGGAGTAGGGGGTGATGGAGGAGTGGACCAGGGTGTCCCGGAGGGAGCGATCCCTACGGAATGCCGATAAGGGGGGTGAAGGGAAGATGTGTTTGGTGGTGGCATCATGCTGGAGTTGGCGGAAATGGCGGAGGATGATCCTTTGAATGCGGAGGCTGGTGGGGTGATAAATGAGGACAAGGGGGACCCTATCATGTTTCTGGGAGGGAGGAGAAGGAGTGAGGGCGGATGCGCGGGAGATGGGCCGGACACGGTTGAGGGCCCTGTCAACGACCGTGGGTGGAAAACCTCGGTTAAGGAAGAAGGAGGACATGTCAGAGGAACTGTTTTTGAATGTAGCATCATCGGAACAGATGCGACGGAGGCGAAGGAACTGAGAGAACGGGATGGAGTCCTTACAGGAAGTGGGGTGTGAGGAGCTGTAGTCGAGATAGCTGTGGGAGTCGGTGGGTTTGTAATGGATATTGGTGGACAGTCTATCACCAGAGATTGAGACAGAGAGGTCAAGGAAGGGAAGGGAAGTGTCAGAGATGGACCACGTGAAAATGATGGAAGGGTGGAGATTGGAAGCAAAATTAATAAATTTTTCCAAGTCCTGACGAGAGCATGAAGCGGCACCGAAGTAATCATCGATGTACCGGAGAAAGAGTTGTGGAAGGGGGCCGGAGTAGGACTGCAACAAGGAATGTTCCACATACCCCATAAAGAGACAGGCATAGCTGGGGCCCATGCGGGTACCCATAGCCACACCTTTTATTTGGAGGAAGTGAGAGGAGTTGAAGGAGAAATTGTTCAGCGTGAGAACAAGTTCAGCCAGACGGAGGAGAGTAGTGGTGGATGGGGATTGTTCGGGCCTCTGTTCGAGGAAGAAGCTAAGGGCCCTCAGACCATCCTGGTGGGGGATGGAGGTGTAGAGGGATTGGACGTCCATGGTGAAGAGGAAGCGGTAGGGACCAGGGAACTGGAAATTGTTGATGTGACGTAAGGTGTCAGAGGAATCACGGATGTAGGTGGGAAGGGACTGGACAAGGGGAGAGAGAAGGGAGTCAAGATAACGAGAAATGAGTTCTGTGGGGCAGGAGCAAGCTGAGACGATCGGTCTACCGGGGCAGTTCTGTTTGTGGATTTTGGGTAGGAGATAGAAGCGGGCCGTCCGAGGTTGGGCGACTATCAGGTTGGAAGCTGTGGGAGGGAGATCCCCAGAGGAGATGAGGTCAGTGACAGTCCTGGAAACAGTGGCTTGATGTTCAGTGGTGGGGTCATGGTCCAGGGAGAGGTAGGAGGAAGTGTCTGCGAGTTGACGCTCAGCCTCCGCGAGGTAGAGGTCAGTGCGCCAGACAACAACAGCACCACCCTTGTCAGCGGGTTTGATGACAATGTCAGGGTTGGACCTGAGAGAATGGAGTGCAGTAAGTTCAGAGAGAGACAGGTTAGAATGGGTGAGAGGAGCAGAGAAATTGAGACGACTAATGTCGCGCCGACAGTTCTCAATGAAAAGATCGAGAGAAGGTAAGAATCCAGAGGGAGGGGTCCAGGTGGAGGGAGAATATTGGAGATGGGTAAAAGGATCCGTTGAACTGGGAGAGGACTCCTGCCCAAAGAAGTGAGCCCGGAGACGAAGACGGCGGAAGAAGAGTTCAGTATCATGCCGAGCCCGAAATTCATTGAGGTGAGGGCGTAAGGGTATGAAACTAAGTCCTTTCCTGAGCACTGAACGTTCAGCATCGGAGAGGGGAAGGTCAGGGGGTATAGTGAATACACGGCTGGGGTTGGGACTGGAAGAAAGGGTGGGGACGGAGGGACAGGCAGGGGTGGAGGGTCCTAGATGGGTGTTGGTGTCGATGAGTTGTTGGAGCTTGCGTTCCTTAGCACTTGAGAGAAAGAGAAAAAGTTTCTTGTTGAGGCGTCGGATGAGCCGAAGGTTAAAATGAAACTGGGGGCACGCACAGCTTTGAAAAAGGGTACGGCGGTGCTGCTGGAGGGAGAGGTCGAGTGTGTTCATATGGCGGCGCATGGCACTGAGAGTGGATTTCAGAATGTGACGGGAACAGCAGTCCGAGAAACGTTTTATGTCCCGGAGATACCTGTAATCCTGGGTGGGTTCGAAACATGAGGGGTGGAATTTCAGTTGAGGCTATACTAGACCTGGCGTTAAGCAATGAGATAGGATTAATTGATAACTTCACAGTGAAGGCACCCCCTAGATAGCAGTGATCATAATATGATTGAATTATATATTCCTTTTGAGGGAGAAACAAATGCATCCAAAACTAGAATTTTAAACTTAAATAAAGGCAATTATGAGGGCATGAAAGCGGAGCTAGCTAAAGTGAACAGGCAAATGAGGTTAAGGGTTAGGTCAATAGAGCTTCAGTGGCAGACATTTAAAGGGATATTTCAGATTACACAGAATAGATACATACCAAAGAGGAAGAAAAATTCCAAGGGGAGGGCCCACCATCAGTAGTTAACTAAAAAAGTTAAAGACAGTATCAGGCTTAAATAAAAAGCATATAATTACGCAAAGACAGGTAGCAGGTCAGTAGATTGGAAAGAATATAAAGAACAGCAAAGAATGACAAAAAGATTAATAAGGTGGGAAAAATTAGAGTATGAGAGAAAGCTAGTTAGTGATATAAAGATGGATAGTAAGAAGTTCTATAGATATTTAAATAAAAAAAAGAGTTAACAAAGTGAGCAATGGTCCTGTAGAGAGTACATCGGGGGAATTGATAATGGAAAGTAGGGAGATGGTGGATAAATTAAACATGTATTTTGCTTCGGTTTTCCTATAGAGAACACAAGTAACATTCCGGAAATAGCTGTAAATCAGGAAATGGAAGGGAAGGAGGAACTCAGGAAAATAACAATTACCGGGGAAGTGGTATTAAGCAAATTGTAGGGGTTGCGGGCTGACAAATCTCCAGGTCCAGATGGACTTCACGCTAAGGACTTGAAAGAAGTGGCTAGTAAGCTAGTTGATGCATTGGTTTTAATTTTCCAAAATCCCCTAGATTCGGGGAAGGTTCCGTTAGATAGGAAGATAGCAAATGTAACTCCTTTATTCAAAAAGGGAGGGAGGCAGAAAGCAGGAAACTACAGGCCAGTTAGCTTAACATCTGTCATGGGGAAAATGTTAGAAGCTATTATTAAAGATGTCATAGCAGGGTACTTAGAAAAATTCGAGGCAATCAGGCAGAATCAACATAGTTATGTAAAATGGAAGTCATGTTTAATCAATTTATTGGCCTTCTTTGGCATGTGATAAAGTGCTACACCAAAGATTATTGCAGAAAATAAAAGCTCATGATGTTTTGGGTAACATATTGGCATGGATAGAAGATTGGCTAGCTAATAGGAAGCAGAGAGTTGGCACAAATGGGTCTTTTCCTGGTTGGCATGAAGTGACGAATGGTGTGTCTCAGGGATCAGTGCTGGGGCTTCAACGTTTTACAATTTATATAAATGACTTAGATGAAGGGACTGAAGGAATGGTTGCTAACTTTACTGACGACACAAAGCTAGGTAATAAAGTAAATTGTGAAGAGGACGTAAGGAGGCGACAAGTGACATAGATAGGTTAAGTGAGTGGGCAGAGATCTGGCAAATGGAGTATAATGTGGGCAAATGTGAAATCATTCATTTTGGCAGGAAAAATAAAAAAGAAGCTTACTATCTAAATGGTGAGAGATTGCAGAGCTCGGAGATTCAGAGCGATCTGGGTGTCCTAGTGCATGAATCACAAAAGGTTAGTATTCAGGTACAACAGATAATTAGGGAAGCTAATAGAATGCTATCATTTCTTGTGATGGGGAATTGATTACAAAAGTAGGGGAGTTATGCTTCAGTGATAAAGGGCATTGGTGAGATCACATCTGGAGTATTGTGTACAGTATTAGTCTTCTTATTTGAAGAAATGCATTAGGAGCAGTTCAGTGGTTTACTAGACAAATACTAGGAATGGGCGGGTTGTCTTGGGAGGAAAGACTGGACAGGTTAGACTCGTATCCACTGGAATTTGTAAGAATAAGAGGAGCCTTAAGTGAAACCTTTAAGATCCTGAGAGGTTTTGACAGGGTGGATGTGGAGAGGATGTTTCTTCTTGTGGGAGAATCTAGAACTAGGGATCACTGTTTAAAAATAAGGTGTCGCTCATTTAAGACAGAGACAAAGGCCGGAATTTCACATCTTGCAGGCAGGCGTGTGCCCAACCCGAATGGGTGTGAAATAGCGCGAGACGACATCTGGCGAGTGTCCCAACGCCATCACACAGGCAAGCAATCTTCAAGTCGGTGGGTGCATGTGGGTGTCAGAGCTGCACCCGCCAACAATTAAAGGGCCACTTAAGGCCATTAAATAGGAAATTGATCTCTATTTTACATTGCCCAAGCAATTTTGCGCTCATTGTACAAGCAAAATGTGCAGGCAGGTAGCTCACTTTTAACAAAATCTCATCCAAGGGAGGGATAAAAAGGGTCAGGAGCATTGCCTTTGAGAGTAGTGAGGAGTTTAGGAGATAGTTTGCTGCTGGTTGCTGATTTGACCTTGACAGCTTTATGTCTGTTCTGAGCTTCGGTCTTAGCATTTCTAGGCTTCACTTCAGGACTCATTAGTGTCTCCGAGCCCCTGAAGGATTTTAACCATGTGGACCCTTCCAGGCACCAGACAGCCTTCTGTTACCCTGGTAATGGGGATTGTGCTCTCTGCTGCTGGCACCTCCTCTGAGGAGGAAGAGAGGGACAGAAGGGAGAGGAGGCCAGGTGTCCTTATTCAGCTTCAAAGGGAATGATCCGTGGGAGGAGAGACGCAGGCACAAGGGCCGCAGAGCCAGCAAGTAGTCCAAGGTGGAAGGGATTGCAGATGACACCACTATCCTGCTGCCAGGGTTTACAGGCAGCAATGCAGCTACCTCAATATGTTTGAGGTACAATGCCAAAGGAGGCTCCTCCTCTCCAGGGACACTGTGACCTCTATTTGTCAGATGATTGGGCCTGAGATCACCTCCAACTGTGTGAGTGGACACCCCATGCCAGTGGCTCTGAAGGTCACAGTGGCCCTCAACTTCTATGTATCCGGCCCTTTCCAAGAGTCAGTGAGGGATCTGTGTGGAGTGTCCCAATCAGCTGTCCACAGTTGCGTCAAACTGGTGACTGATGCTTTGTTCAAGTCGGTAATGACATTTATTCATTTCCTTATGGACCAGGCCAGCCAGGCTGAGCGAGCCAGAGGGTTTGCAGCATTCGCTGGGTTCCCCCACATTCAGGGTGCAATTGACTGTACACATGTGGCCATCAAAGCGCCAGTGGGTTAGCCGGGTGCCTTCATCAACAGGAAGGGCTTCTACTCGATGAACGTCCAAATAGTTTGTGACCACAAGACGCAGATCCTGCAAGTCTGTGCAAGATACCCTGGCAGCTCCCATGACACTTACATCCTTCGATACTCCCAGGTGCCAAGGCTATTCAGTGCTTCAGCCTGACTGGATGGATGGCTGCTGGGTAACAAGGGACCCCCATTGAAAAGGGTGGCTTATGATACCTCGCCACCACCCAAGAACAGAGGCAGAGCAACGTTATAATAGGAATCATGCCTCCACAAGCATGGTGATAGAGAGGACTGTAGGTCTTCTAAAGATGTACTTCCGAAGCTTGGACCGTTCAGGGGGTGCAGTGCAATACCTCCCAAAGTGAGGGTCACTACTCACACTGGCAATGCTGTGCTCTCCACAATCTGGCACTAGCAAGGGGGGACCCACTGGAGGAAGAGGATATGGATGCAGCTCCACAGACCACAGAGGATGAATCCAATGATGAGTCAGAAGAGGAGCATGGTGAGGAGAATGCTCAGGATGTGGAGGCAGATCTCTAGATCCTTCAGGGAGAGAAGGACACAAGGGACACCTTGATCCAACGTCTCTTCAGCTAGGCTGCCAAAGATCTGCTCCCACCTCATGCCAGGGCTGCTGCCTCCATCCCGGATGTCTGAAATGATCCTTTCCTTTGAACCCAAGTCCACTCTGCCTGTGCAATGAAGTTTAGAGCCATTCACATCCAGCTTGAGATTCTGCCATGCCCTGCACCTACAAAGCAAGTGAAGCATACTCAGGCCATTAAGACAAAAGCAAAATTTATATCATGTTGGCACTCACATCAAATGAACATAACAATATATGATGTTGATGGTCACACCAGTAAACATATCAACAAAACATGCCAGAACAGGAGATCACCCATGAACAGTCTCTCTTGTGCTCATGGTGCCTTAAACAAACGTTTGCGAGTGCTGCATCTTAATGCCCCAACACTCCCCACCCTTTGCTGGCAGCAGCATTAGAGACTGACTGCTGCCCTGTTGGCCTTGATGACCTTGGCGGTCGTCCTCTGGCCAGTGGAGCCCGTGCTGGCCCTGCCTGGGAGGGAGTGGCCAGTGCCACGGCTGGCATCTCCCCACTTATGGAAGCCTCATCAGATGCTACGGTCACTGGCAGAGGGGCAGAGGAGCTGCAGCCGTCATCCAGAGCACCCTGAGAGGAGCCCGCAGACATGACAAGCAGCTCGTGCACCAATGTGAGGTTGCTGTGGACCTCCCTGCTCGCCATTTATAGATGGGCGCCTGGCTGGGACGCTGGAGGACTCATCCATCTCCCACACTGGCACTGACCTCCTGAGGTCATTGCCTGTTTGAGGGCTTGCAGGACTGACCGCAACCCCAGGAACCCCTGATTTTGTCCTTGGAGCTGCATCTCTATGAGAGTCACCACTCTCTCAATGGAGGAGGCAGTGCATTCAGCGATGAGAGTCAACGCAGTGCTTATGCTCTGCATGGACTTCTCCAAAACAGAGACCATGGCATGCATACCCTCATGGATCTCCGCCAGATCCTCCTGCACATCCAGCATCTGCCACCTAATGGACGACTCCAGAGGTGTATCATCTGTTTTCAACTCAGCATCATCCTGGTCTCCAGCAGTCCTCCGACTGCTGGCGCCCTGGACACACTCTGCCTCTGCCTGCTCCTCCAGCAAGTGTGAACTGCCGTCACCACTATGCACCGACATTCTAGCCAACTATCTAATGCCCACTGAGGTGCTGGTATCTGCGTTGGTGCCTGGGGTGTGATGCAGGTGCATCTAAAGCCCAGTGGTCCTCTTGCGTCAAGGGTGTCTCTTCGGGGTCCAGCATTTGAGAGTGAGCAGGCGGTTCTAGGGGAGAACAACAACATGTCATTAGTTTAAGTCATCCACTGTCACTGTGCAAGTCAGGCACCCTGGTGAGTCAATGGAGATCTGCATCATGGTTCCATCATCTTTCAATGATCAATGGGTACTCCAGGTTTGAGGCTCCCATTAATGACGAGAATACACAAGAATGTTTGCACAATCCAACACTCTCACCTCTGTGCACTGTGCACTTCATCAGAGACACCTGCCTCTCCACGGCCAGCTGGCTGAGATGGGTGGAGGCACTCTAGCTCCAAAGTATCCATCTCATACCTCTTCAGAATGAGAAGGTTTGGGGGGTCTCTGCCTGTCTTAGTTTTTTCATTGGTATTATGGCTTCTCTTCTCCTGAAATGACAGAGGAACACTGATTTGTCCACTCTGTACATGCAATGCTATTGCAGCCTGGGAAACCCACCACTCTGTGACACCTTACAGGCCACACCTGAATTGTGGCCCTCGACCCACAAGGCACTCAAGCCAAGCAGCCAGGGCTCAACCCCTTAGTCAGCTCTGGTGTCAGTGTCACTTGGCACTCTGATTCTAACACCCCTGAGCTCCACGGGTGGACAGCCAGCCCTTACCACACTTATCCATGCCAACTTGGTACTCACCATTGCTGAGCGCAGCAGATCGTTGAACCTTTTGCAGCATTGCACCCAAGTGCGCCGCACAACGTCATGATCTCTGACCTCAGCTGCCACCTCCTCCCAGGCTTTTTTGGTCAGGTGTAGTGGCCTCCTCCTAATATCCCTGGGTACTAGAGTGTCCCTCTTGGCACTGACTTCCTCCACAAGGGCCGTGAGGCACTCATCTGAGAAATGGGGAGGTCGAGTGCCCACCTGACTTGCCCTCCCAGCTGATGTTTCCAGCTGCTGATGAGGCCATTGTTCGGGTGAAGTGGGCTCCTGGCAGACTCCAACGATTCTCCCCTGGCAGCCTTCAGAGAGCTGCCTCTGCCGGTTTTAAAGCACCTGCCCTGTCGCCATTGGACCTGGCACCCAACAGGTTCCCACCCAGCCCTTCCCGACCATTGAGAGGACGTGTTTCATGCTGGGTGGACCTTTAATTAGCCACCCAGCGTGAAATTGAGTTGGCAACGTGACTGCAGCTGGGAGCGGATTCCACATCCGCTTCTGCTCCCATCAGCTTGGCATGCATGCCGAGCATGAAATTGAGGCCGGGGAAAAATTTCTTCTCTTAGAGGGCTGTGAGTCTTTGGAACTGTCTTCCTCAAAAGGCAGTGGAAGCAAGGTCTTTGAATATTTTAAGGCAGAGGATGGACTCTTGATTAACAACGAGATGAAATGTTATCGGGGTAGGCAGCAATGTGGAGTTGAGGTTACATTCAGATCAGCCGTGATCAGGCTCAAGGGGCTGAGTGGCCTATTGCTGCTCCTAATTCGTATGTTCGTATGTATGTGCTTATCCCAGCTCATTCCCTAGGACCATATTCCACAATTCTTCCTTTCTCATTGGACTGAAAGCATATAGATGTAGAAAATTCTACCCCTCTATGCCTTTTATACTTGCTATCCCAGTATAAATTAGGATAATTAAAGCCTCCCATTATAACTTTATAGTTTTTGCACCTCTCTACAGTTTCCATGCAAATTTGTTCCTCTATACCTTTCCCACCAGTTGAAGCCCTATTGAATACATACAATAGTGTAATTGTACCTCTATTGTTTCTTAGTCTTAACAAAATAGATTCTGAGTTGCATCTTCTGGTGGACAAGCGGGGGATGGGGCTCGCCGACGCGTAAAAGGACGCGGGGTGATGTCGGGTGGGCATCCCGACATCAACGTGCGTCATTTACATTTTCAGGTCAGTGGGCACGCAGTCGACTCTGCTGCACACCGGTCAATCTATCAACGGCCTATTAAGGCCATTAAAAAAGTAATTGAAATCATTAATGGACCTGCCCATCCAACCTTAAGGTTGACCGGCAGGCCGGGAGCCCTGGTAGGCTTCTGAAAAACATGAAACCTCATCCAAGGGCGGGATGAGGTTTCATGAGGGATTTAAAAATGTCAGAATATTTTAAAATATAAGTTATGGACACGTCCCAACTCATGTGACAGTGTCACATGAGGGCTCATGGCAGCGAAATTTTTTCTATTGTTTAAACTGCTTTTCACATTTGAGCCGATCTCCCTGAGGAGACACTTTGCCTCAGGGAGATCTGCGTGCTCTTTTGCATGCATTTGCGAAAGAGTGCACTCTGTCTCAGGGAATCCCACCCCCTCCCCTGCCCGCACAGGGCTCCCTGGCGGACGTCAAGGTGGGTGGGCCTTAATTGGCCCGCCCACATTATCTGGTGGCGCACCCCAATGGGGGGCACCGATTGAGAACCCGCCCACCTGCGTCCACTCCCGCACATCACCCCCCCCACACACAAACGGGGGGAATAATGTTGCCCTCTGTCATTGACATTCTTTCTCTAAAAGCATCCTTGTTGTCAATGGCTGTTTCTCGATTCAAAGATGACGTCTACTTAAGGCTGTGAGTCTCTGCCCTGGATTTTCATGTGATTGAGCAGGCCAATTCTCCACCCACAGATGTTTGAGTACATGGGGCAGGCTGTCATATGAGGTAGTAGGATCTGGGATGCAGCTTTGTTTCCTCTTTCTTCTACTACCGCCCTGCCTTATTATTAAGATGTTGTGACTCAAAGTGTGATTCAACTGAATTGTTGCCATTTTAAACTCTTGATAGCAAGCTCCTTGCAGTCATTAATGCCAATGCTGCTGTGTTTCAAGGAAAGCTTCAGAGTGTCTTTTAAGCATTTTCTTTGTCCTCCTTTGCAACATTGGCAATTTGAGACTTGAGAAAGCAGGACCTGGTGGGGGAGACGCTTTTCGGCCATCTGGAGACAGTGCTCAGTTCATCAAAGTTGATTTTGTAGGAGTTTTGCCTGAATACTTGAGGAGCTGGCGTCAAGCAGGACATTAGCATTTGTTCAACAGTCCTCCCATTGAATCCGGAGGATACAGCGGAGGCAATGCTGATGGAATTTCTCTAACGCTCTTATATATCACTGAAATACAGTCCAGGTCTCGCTGCAACACATTTGTGTGGTGATGTCAAGTGCTCTGGACACTAGGGCCCAGATTTTTGCAGAGTTAAGGAGATTCAATGGCACTGGGAATGCAGAACTGGAAGTCCCACCCCCATTTCCAGCAGATCGCACTTTCTCCAGTGGGAGAAAGGGGCAGGACATGACTCACAGATGGGGGAAACCTGAACTCAGCAGGGCCATTTGAATGAAAACATACACCATTTTCACTGGAGAGGGGCCTTATCCCGCAGTGTGTGAGTTACAAATTTTTAAGAGTAGACATAAATGCTCATAATGGGCAAGTAAGTTCAATGGAACTGTCAATCTGTCAAGTTAATTATACCTCCTGCCCTTTAAATAATAAAAGAACAGCCTGCCTATGTCTGTGAGTTGAAAAAAACTGTGCTTACAATTTCAATAGATGTTTGTTGACATAATCCTAAGGGATATCATTATAGAATTATTACTGCTTGACTGCTTTGTTAGAAAATATAGATAGTTTAAGTAAGTTTTATATTGGTTTTTGTAGGTGTTAGGAATGAGTTTTAGCTTTAATGTTTAAATTTGATTTGTATTTCTGTATCTGTGTGAAAAAGGTCAAACTGAGTTTTACTTTCACTTTAAAAGGTGCTTGCATTTCTAATGAGGCTTTTATGTTTCAGCTAGGTCAAACAAACAAGTATAGAAGAATTGAGCTGTTGCCTAGCAACAGGGGTCCACAGAGGCAGGTCCCTCCCACAGACACACAAAGATAAACTATAGAAACAGAAGTTTTGAGTTCAGTTTTGAAGACAGCTGCCAAACAGAAGCCACCTAGAAGGGACAGGAGGCCAGTCCCAAGCTAAAGAAAATAGCCCAAAATCCAGGGGAGTGGAACAGGGGAAAGTCCCAAGCAGACCTTCTGGTCAAAAGAAGGATAGGAACCTGGAAAAGGCCCTGTCAAGTGAAGTTAAGAGTGAGGAGGAGAGAGAAAGGCTCCAAGCTTCAGATTTAAAGAGATAAAAGCTGCAGAAAACAGATTTAAAGTGAGAACAGCTTGCAAGAGGCAAGAAGGTCCCAAGAGACACCTGTAGGTCTGTAACTCTTTGCTATGAGCATGTGATGCAGTGGTGTGCTGTTAACACTGAGCCGGTGAGATAGAGAGTGCGTGGAACACAGCTTGAATGCATGTGGTGACCCAGGGGAGAGGAACATCAGAAGGAGAGTTCAAAACCTGGAGGCGAACTCTTGCAGAAGGCGTCTAAGAGAAAGTATTGGTTTGGGAGAAGATTCCAAAGTGACTTCCTGGAGAATGGAGATTGGAAACCCTCATTGAAGGATGGAGTTCAGAGAGACTGGTTGGCTCATGGTGTGACAAGCATCTGGGGGGAGTTGAGAAGAGATCCATAGCATCTGTCTGGAGTGACATCTGTTGCTTGGTTTCAGAGTGCGATGCCTCTTATCATAGACCGCAATTGGTTTACATGGACTGTTTACTTACTCTGGACAATAGAGCACAAGATCGCTTTTATAACTTGTGTTATCCTTACAAATCTGTATATATCAATAAAGGTATTGTCGTGGATGAAGGAGTAACATAATATAGTTCATTTTGTCTTTTTAATAAATGTTTTAAACTTTTGTTAAAAGCTCATTAGCTGACTCCGGTGACTCTGTTCAGTAGCCCCTCTCCACGTATCTAAACAAACAAATAAAAGTTAGGATCTATCAAGCTGGGTTCCAGCCTGGGATCAGGCTTGTCCAGGGGTAACCTCAGCTGGGATCATAAGAGTTTCCACAATCTATCATTATCACAGTGGATAACTTTTACCTATACACCAGATAGTTAACGAATGCAATAATTTATTGGAGGTCAACAAATCTTTCTACAAGTTCACAGGATAATAAAATAAGTACAAGAAATAACACAGCGAAGGATAATGAACAGGAAGTTATTGTCCATTTCATATTTTATCCAGTTAGTTAACAATCCTTTTAAATGTCTTGCTCACAAAGGCTATATGTTCTGTAAACGTAAATAATTACTCAGTTAAGTAATTCAATGTGTGGAATTTACACCATTTGTCAGAAGTTGCAATTATCAATGCTCCATGGGGCTAAATCCATGAGACATTCATTGAATGTAGAATTAAGTCAATTCGCAGAGGCTTCAATTTTCCATCATTATGGAGGAGAACTTTCTTTTTGTCTCCTGTGTCAACAAAGAACAGACTGTCATTTACTTTCAGACACAAGACCAACAACCGTCTGCTCCTGCAGCTGCACATTCTCCAGAAAATCCTCCGCTTCAGCAACATTGCTGTGTTTGCTCCAGATCTTCTTTTTCTGATTGAGCTGCCTGCATACTTGTTTGAGGATCTCTGGTGTAAATCCTGTGTAAAAATGGCAGTACCCTGCTGGGGCTGTTTGGACATTAGAGTACATCCTTTAAAAAGCCACATCAGGATGAATAATGCAGCAGTGGCTGAGCGAGTAGCAGATAAGTAGGAAAGCATTTGGATCATGAGTTCAGTGGCAGGTAGCTGCACTGAGTGACCCTTTTGTGATTTTGCCCATTATTCACTCAATGTCCAATGTCAGTAATGTCAATATTTTCACTGCTTACATATATATCTAATTCCAAGTTTCCCCTGAAAGCTGATTCCATCATCCAAAAACATTTTGAGGCTGATTTTTGACAACTCCTTCAGATGCGAAAGAGCCTCAAAAATGACCAAGATGAAGTACTGAGTTGAAAGCTGGTTTAGCCCTCATTCAGTGCAAGATGTCATCATAAAGGCTTCGAAGCCAGCGTGAGAATCATTAAGCAGTTGATCTTAAACTGATTGCTAGCACTCATTAAATTGGCTGCATTGCATATGGTGGCTAAAGCTTGACTTAACACCCTTCCTAATAGCAATCAGTTGATAGTCATTGCTGAGTAATTTGAGCACTGCTGAAAGGTTGATCATCTTTTACTATTCACTTGCTGCTGCAATTTAGAAGGTGACTTTTGAAACACATTAGGAGACTTCCTAGGACACTCTCAAAAGTTCACCACAATCTGTCAGCACTTATTCTAGAAAATTCACTGAGGACTTCATCTGAAAAGAGTGCTGTGCTACTTTACCTTAATGGATACCTTACAGGAGTCAGGAGAAAGGAGGCATTTGACTAGTCATCCCTCTTGGTTTGCAGGGGGAGTGGGAGGAGAACGTGAGGCCAGCCAAAGCAGCACCAACTGCTGCAGGAGAGAGAGGTTGAGGAAGTAAAGAGGATCAGATAGACTACTTCCTCCTCTGCAGATATTGGACATTTCTCTTCCTCCGGAACTTCTCCACTGGGACCTTCAGTGCCACGTTTGAGAACCTGTAAACCTTGTCCAGTGTCTAAGCCACCGTGACGTATGTTGCTGCATGTTTGCCAGCACACCACAAAATTTCAGTGGATATGGGTCACTGAAACCCACATTTACTGTTACATGAAAATTGCATCTAATCAGTGTTTAAGTGCTAAACCTGCAAGTGTCAGTTTTAGCATCTTCAGGCAAGTTTAAATTATGGTGATTGGCAAATAGGACCAAAACGGCATAATAAAACCAAACTTCCAAACTGGTGTGTCTTATTAACACAACACCAATTTAGTGCTTGTGCCTGTTTGATTCTATTATATGTTCTTCTCTAGTTTGTATGTAAGTAACAAGAATTATTACTGGAACTATAAAGGGAGGTTTTTCAGAAAAGGTTTATAGGTGGATATACAGATGTTTTGAAATTCTTTGCAGTTGAGTGAGTATTACATTGTAAAGTACAAGTGGAACCACTACACCAATGAGGTGGATTTGTTTCAATCAGTGATGTTGTAGCATCCATGTCTTCTGGAAGTCACTTACAAACTTTTTGATGCTAGTATGATTTTTAATGGCAATATGAAGATGGGAATCGTACCAAATCCTCTGGAAGTTGTTATTTATATCAACAACTGGAGTTAAATGTTTTCATTCAATTCATCTCTAATATTATTAGTAGATTATAAAATAACTGATTAAAAATAATTTAGCTCTGAAAATCTGTGAGACAATGTATCATAGCATGATGCACTGTATTTGTTCTTCACCACTAATTCTGCCATGTTTGTGGGATCAGATAGAGGTCCTATGACTTAAATGCTTTCAGTGGGCTACAGATGCACCTGATGCCCTCACTAGATAGGCCACATATTCCAGTTGGAAAGTGCTGAGCTGGATGGAGTCTTGGGTCTCTCCTGTGTATGCCCTTTTGACCCACTGATAAAGAGAACTGCTTTGAAAAGTTTAAACAGCAATGACAGATCTTCAGGGGACCAACCTGTACCCAGGTGGGCCATGCAACCATTGGTGGACCTGTTAGTACACCTTGTAATATTTAAGAATATTCTTTGTACCTTTAAAACTTGCACTGCCCAATGTTTATTTTTAATAGATGCATCTTTCAAGTTTCATATAATCCAACATCTTTTACAATATTTATCTGGATAAAACACCCATGGGCCAATTGCAATCTAAGTGAGTGATGCATGATGTGATGTGCGTGAAACTAGGGAAAAGCTATAACATATGGGTTCCTTTCCACTGGTTTAACTGCCAAAGGAAATTCATGTGACTGAAGGAGCTCCAATGCATGAGCAACTCTGAGATATTAGTTTGCTCGCATCCATTACAAAACAACCTAACCTTCCCCTTTCTTAATTTACCAAGGATCCTGTCAGTGCTCAATATATAACATTAACAAACATGCAGAATTTTATAAGATGCTCATTGTATGTACCTACAATTACCATGTAAAATGACCTGTAATGTACCGTGCCTTGCCTAAACCTTTACTGAGTTCAATAAAAGTGGTCCAAGTTAGACTGGTATTGGTAAACTGTCCTGGTAAGCTGTAGAGTTTTAGGTGGTTAAACTCAGCCATACCCTGTAAACATCTGTGCATCTCTAAGCCTTGGCTCAAACCTTCCTGCATGTTCCTTCCACTTAATTAACTGGGCTGTGACCCCATGGGAAGAAACTGTGCACTTCATATTGCTCAAACCCAAACTATTCGCTGTGAGTTTCTCAATAGCTTGGCTTGGAGACTCGTAAACATCCATATGTGTCAGACAGCTGGCTAACCAAAAAGAATTAATATATGCAAAATTGTATTGCACTCAAAAACTAACACTAAACAAGGACATATTAGGTATGATGTGTATTATGAACAGAAGATAAGTTTCACAACAGTGCCATCTTGTGGTATTTTTGCTTTTGAACCATACTAGTATTAATCATGATTAATATTAGCCTGAAGTCCCCTGGTGAGTTATGCCATTAATAATGCTGCTTTGTGCCCCTGTCTTCACATTGCAAACTTACAGCAAAGTTTCCTGGAAAATAAATTTGACTGTGTTGCAGTGGGCATAAAGGAAATCAGGGCCCTCAAAAGCGATGCAGTCAATAGCTTACTCCATTCCTGTCAATGAAGTAATTAATCATTTTCAATTTACTAATTATTGATCAATAATGGCATAACCTGAGCCACAGAACTGTGAATTTGAAACCCTTTCACTATGTTGAACTTGATAATTCCAGAACATTTTTTGGCGTTATGTACAGACTCAGGAGCTACACTCAGTTTTCAGAAAGATCCTAAATTACACATTTTTTAACCATTTATTTTTTAGAAGATAACAATGTGGCCAAGAGGGGGAAAACAGCATGCTCCTCTCTTTTCATGAGCATGAAATGTGGACAAAATGCTCCAATTTTGCAAGACTATGCTCTGCACCCCATCGGAAATATTTCTTTAACCATGTTGGGTCAGGTGATATTAGGCATTCCTGACAGCTGACTTAAAAACATTTTGGACATCTTGTGTATGAGGGACCTGATGCCTGTTTGAGTATCTCTCCCAAATTGGTCATAAACAGAGCTAGGTATACTACGATCAGTTTTTCTGGCTCTTTTCAAATTAAAGTTAGTGTTGTTACTTGTTCCACAGCATTACTCTGGGGAACTACTGGCCCATGCTCAACCCCCCTACAGTTTGCCTCCTGCCTTCAGGACCTATCTATTGTCCGTTGCCAATATTACAACCAGCTCAGATTGGTCCAACAGAAACTGGCAAGTTACTTCAGAATTTGTAATAGGCATGAAATTATTCAGATGGAACTTGAGGCTTAATTCCAAAAGGGTCTAGGACCTCTGGCACCTTGCAAATGTGTTGAACATTTTGTGCCCAGAAACAAACCTAATCAATTTCTCCCTCACTCTCATGTGGTTATAATTAAGCCTAACAGTATGATGGAGAAGAAGTGTTTTAACTTTTACCATAATCAATTATTTTGAACTCCAAATTGAAATGCATTTACCAGCCCCATCATTTTTCAGTCTACATGATTGCAGTGGAAAATCTAGTGTAAATTCAAGAAATGTGTGATTGTCATTATTTTGACTGGGGTGGTGGTGCAGAGGTCTGATAATCAATTCTGCATGGGTTTGATGAGGATATTTGTGACGTGGCACAAAAATCCAAGGAAATTTTGTTGCAGAATGAATAATGGTGTAACTCACTTACACCATCATTTTCTGGAATGTTTATGTTGGAACATGAAGCCCAACCCACAGATGCATCATTACAATGGAACAAATCAGCATGAAATTCTGGGATTATAACACATTCTCTCTCCTTCTCTAGGATGCCCTGAAATGGCTTGTCGACCATGGACTTCCATGTTTGGTCCATAGTTATGCTTGGCAAGATACAGCACTGATTTGCTGTTGCTTTCTGCAGATAGGAAACCTACACTGTGGCACAAGACCTCCTAAAAGCATATTAAGCAGATGAAACATATGTCATCAAATTGGAAAATTTACCATAAACAAATCCTGGATGTCAAGAAGAGTTTAACCAAGTCTTGTTCTAGTTCTGATTTTAACCTCTGCATCCAACAATAATAGGAAATGCACAGGGAAGAGTGTAAAATTGGAGAAGCATTCAATATACTGGATCCATGCTGTACACACCATTTTAACAAGCTATTGTCATTTAATGGGTCCATTTTGCAGCCGGTCTGCAAGCCCCTTGCCCCAGGCAAGCAAGAGCCACTTTGGCATTCAAAAATTAGAGTCTCATGATATATTTCAGAGCCTGACGAAATTGTGACCTGAAGCTACATGTTTGACGTGGCTCACCAAGAAGAGCAGGTGCCAAGGAGCAGCAGGCTAATAAATGCCTTTATTGTATGTGTATTTGCTTGAATTAAGTGTCTGATACATGTAACTTGTCCACTTGTATATTCTTTTATTAAATGCTAACATTTGCAGTTGAATCACTCAAAGATAAAACTCTGTATTTTCCCTTTGCTCAGACTATGATTTTGAGGTGGGGCTGTAAGATGAGGCAAGCACCTATAATCATTGAATGATACAGCACATGAGGCTATAGTACCTGTACCAGCTCATTGGTAGAGCTATCTAATTAATCATACTCTTCTGCTCTTTCCCCAGAGCCCTGTAACTTCTTTTCCCTTCAAGCATGTATCCATTTTTTTTAATGTTACAATTGAATCTGCTTCCACTACCTTTTCAGACAACTCATTGTTCTTTTTCCAATCAGCTTAAATATTTGTCCTCAGTTACCAATCCTTCTGCCACTGGAAATAGTTCCCTTTACTTATCCCATCAACCTACTCATGGTTTTAAATATGTCTATCTAATCTCTTCATTGCTGGTTCTGCTTTTAGGGGGCACAGTGTAAAAATAAGGGGTCTCGCTTTTAAGATGGAGATCAGGAGAATTTTCTTCTCTCGGGGTCATGAGTCTGTGGAACTCTCTTTGCAGAGAATGGTAGAGGCTGGTTTATTGAATATTTTTAAGGGTGTGTTGGATAGATTCATGATTAACAAGGGAGTCAAAGGGTATAGGGGGTAGGAGGGAAAGTGGAGTTGAGGCCACAATCAGATCAGCTGTGATCTTATTGAATGATGGAGCAGGCTGGAGAGGCTGAATGGCCTACTCCTGCTCCTAATTCGTATGTACGTAAGAAGAAAAGTCCCAGCATCTCCAGTCTCTCCACATAACTATAATCCCTCATCCTTGATACCATTCTAGACAATCTCTTCCACACCCCTTCTAAGGCTTTGCCATCCTTCCTTAAAGTGCCAATACTGAACATGGTACTTTAGCTGAAACCTAATCAGTTGTTATATTCTATTCTATTCCAGTCATACAGCCAAATGTGTTGTAAGTTTTTTAACAGCCTTTTCAACTGTTACCTTCAAAGATTTGTGTAGATACATCTGCCAATCTCTGTTCTAGTTTCTCTTCAAAATTGTACTATTTAGATATTGTTGTCTCTCTTCATTCTTGCTACCAAATGTAAAATTGCACACTTCTGTGTTAAATTTCATCTGCCATATATCTGCCCAGTTTGTCCACATCTTCCTGAGTTCTGTTAAATCTTTCTCATTATTCATGATATTTCTAAGTTTCATGTCATCTACAAACTTTGATTTTCTGCCCTGTTTACCAAGCGCAGGTTATTAATATATATCAAAAAGAGCAGTTGTTTTAATATTAGTCCTTTGGAAACACCAGTTATGCAGGGTTTCTACCCACTTATGCTTTGCCTATTTCTGAGTCAACTAAGAAGATATGTAGTGATGCCCTACATCCCATTTTACAGTTTTGCCTCAAAAGCCCTGAATCATGTTCTTGACCATATTGAAATAGTACACAATTATGAGGTGCTAGAAAAAGTCAAAGTGAATTTGAAAATCTCAACAGTAAGATTCACAATGACCATGAAGACCGATTAATGCAACAACCATGTGAAATTTTTGATTAGGTGGGCGCATATAAGTGAAGGGACAGTGGTTTTTTTTTAAAAAAAAGCTGTTTTTATGATTTTGATTATGCTGCCTGACCATTTTTACTGCTTGCCTCTAATTGTCCTGAGAAAATGGTGGTGCACCTTATTTGTGGAGGTGAACATGATGCTCTTGTGCTGGTGCTTTGTAAGGAATTCCAGGATAATGACCTGGATTAGGATGTGGCACTATATGGCAAAGTCACAGAACGTTGGGAGACTTGGAGATGCTCCCACTACATTTGCGCTCTTGTTATTTTTGTTGTTGGGGTCGGATGAGTCGGAGGTAATGTTGAAGTAATCTGTGACATACCTGTCAACTGTTCATACTGCAGCCAAGTGCCAGTGTGCCGTTAATGTAGTGAGTGGTTATTGCCCATGTTATTCAGATGCGACTACCCTGGAAACTACAGTGGATGTTGCAGACAACATTCAGGATTCAGCATTTCTAGTGATTTGAGTACATTTAATTGTTTCATATTTATTTTATCACAAAGCAATTTCAGTTTTACCATTATGTAATGTGTTGTACAGCCCTTAGAGAAAATATTATTTTATATAAATGTTTATTGATATGAATCATTAACAACTATTATAAAATGAAACATACAAAGAAGTATGAGATAATTTTCTTGGGCGAGTTGGAAGTGGTTCTATTTTCAGCCCCACACAAAAATCTTTTAAAAGCAAAGGTGTTGATTTATTTTTAGTCCATAAACATTAACAAGGCCCCAGTAACCAACAGAATCTTGAACAGCTGTTAAAACTGAAAATACCTTTTTTAAGTCAGCAAACTTCAGACTGCGCAAGTCCGGAAGAGGTGGTGTTGTATTTCCGGCCTGAACTGGCGGGAACAGGGTTTATCACGAGGCAGCCACAAAATGGCGGAGGGAGGTGGAAGCCTGAAGGTTTGTGAGTACCGAAGCTGGTGGCTCGGATCAGTTTTTTTGGTTCTGAGGGTTAGAGAGACTGATTTTCTGCCGAAGAAACGTGTGAACAACTGGCCTGGCCGTGGGACTGGAAGCGTTCCCTGGACTGGTCTAAGTGTTTCAGCTTGGTTAAGGACCGCTTGTAAATTTTCTCACGTATCCTCCGTTTGTCCTGAGCTAAGTCTCGGTGTCTCCCACCTTTTCCCTGATCCAGCTGCTCTTGCCTCTTGGTTACTGGAGGATGAAGACCATTATTATGGTTCGCTATTTCTTGGAGCTGAATTGAATAGGGACGCAACTTAACTATGCAATCCAGGGAGATGGATGTGCTACTTTATAAAAACAATACCGGCAGGTGATTGGTAGAATGGCGATGCCATTTTCAAGATTTGTGCCACCAATAATGTTCGTTAATGAGCAGTAAAAATGGATAAATTAGGAATCTAAAATGGGCACAGCGTCGCAAACAAAGTTAGCATCTGTGAAAATCAGCGATTTGGGTGTGTCACCTTCGAAGGAAAGAATGAAAGGCTCATGATGCGCCAATCGTTTTGCAACCATTGTAAAGTGTTTTTGGAGTATAGTCACTTGTATTTTAGAAAATGCAGCAGTGTATTGAATGCTGTAAGTTCCCACAAACAGTAAGATGACAATAGCCAGGTCATTTTTTTTTTAGTGATTGTTGCTTAAGTGATATATTTTCCAGGGCAGTGAGTACTCTTTGAAATAATGGCATGGAATTGTTTATTCCCACCTGAGAAGGCAGATGGAACCTCATTTTGACGTCTCATTTGAACAGCAGCTCAGCACTCCCTATTCAGTAATGCACTGAAATGTCGCTGTAGATTCTGTATTCAAGTTTGTGAAATGGGACTTGAATCCTTTGACTGAGGCAAGAGTGCTATCATTGAGCACAGATATCATCTTATGTTACAAATTTTGGGACTTTGATAGATACAGCCCTCCATTTCATGTCAATGATTTGTTCCCATAAGCAAACCCTGCTTACATCAGGAATTTAATTCTGCCCATTATGCTCAGGGTGCACTTAAGGTTGGGTCATTGAATATATTCAAGGCTAAGCTACAGAGATATTTGATCTACAAGGGAGTCATGTATAAAAGGGGTGGGGGTTTAAGGCAGGAAAATGGAATAAGGCCACAATCTTATTGTATGGCAGGGCCGGCTTGAGGGGCCTAATGGCCTATTCCTGCTGCTAATTATGTTCTATATATGTGGGAGACTCCACAATGTGTCTACTGGATTCTGTAATTTATTCATTTGGCCTCTGATACAGATTTATTTTCACATTACAAACCAGTGTTCACTGAATTAAATAACAATTTGAACCGGAGAGTTCCCTCTGTCTCTGTTTCAGACTTCTGCAGATCATCATGGCTGCACTGTGACAAGAAGACAAAGATTTGAGCTCTGACCCTCCCTCGGCTCTCCATTTTGTGGAGTGGTTAGTCAAGTGCCAATCTCCTGATTGTTGGCCCTTCTGTACTACCTCCTGCTGACATCAAAATGAATAAGGCCATTTTTTGCATTGTGTGAATGTCACTAGAATGTTTACTGAACCCCAATGTCTCAAACTGATATGGTATGTGAAAAGCACAATTCTTCTAGCCCCTTAGCCTAATCCTAGCCTCCGATCCATTCCACTCCCAACTAGTTTTGGAAATGTACCCCTTGTGTACAGAACTTAATAGCACATCTTGATACAAATTACCTAAATTCTAGTCCAAAAAGTCAAACATCTTGAAAGGTCATTTCAAATCTTCATCCAATTTTCCCTTTATTAAAAAAAAAAGAACTTAAGAAATAGCAGCAGGAATAGGCCATTTAGTCCCACATTCAATAAGATTGTGGCTGATCGGATTGTGGCCTTACTCCATTTTCCTGCCTTACCCCGCTCCCCCCACCAAAACCCTTGACTCCCATGTAGATCAAATATCTGCATAACTCAACCTTGAATATTTTTGATGACCCAGCCTCCACTGCTCTCTGGAATAGAGAATTCAACAGTTTAGCAATCTTGATCTCATCTCCATTTTTTATTGGAAGACCCCTTATTGTTAAACTGTGCCCCCTAGTTCTAGATTCCCCACAAGGCGAAGCATCCTCTACAGCAACTACTCTGTTAAGCCTCCCCCGACCCTCTCCCCCTCCCCAATCTTTTATCTTTCAATAAAATCACCTGTCACGCTTCTAAACTCTGCTGGGTATAAGCAAGTTTATCCCTTCTTAAGAGCAGTAGTCTAGCTGTGGTCTCACCAGTGCCCTGTACAATTGGAGCAAGTCATTCCTACTTTTATACTCCATCCCCTTGTGATAAACAGCTACATTCCATTTGCCTTCCTAATTACTTGCTGTACCTGCATGTTAATCTTTTGTGATTCATGTAAGAGGATACCCATATCCCACTGTACTGCAGCATTCTGCAGCCTCACTCCATTTAAATAATATTCTGTTTTTCTATTCCCATCAATGTAGAAAACCTCACATTTTCCCACATTATACTCCATCTGACAATTTTTAGCCCCCTCACTTAACCTATCTATATCTCTTCACAGACTCTTTGTATCCTCCTCAACTTGCTTTCCTACCTAGCTTTGTATCGTCAACAAATTTGACTATAATGCACTAGGTCCATAGATCCAAGTCCTTAATATAGATTGTAAATAATTGAAGCCCCAGCCCTGACCCCTGTTGCACTTCACTAGCTAGTTTGCCAACCTGAAAAGACCCATTTATCCCAAATTTGTGTCCGGCTGGTTAGTTAATCATCTGTTCATGTTAATTTATCACCCCAACACAATGCAAACTTAACTTGTGTAGCCCTCTTTTATGTGGCACCTAATAGAAACATAGAAAATAGGAGCAGGGGTAGGTCGTTTGGCCCTTCGAGCCTGCTCTGCCATTTAGTATGATCATGGCTGATCCAGTGCCATACTCCCACTTTCTACCCGTACCCCTTGATTCCTTTAGAGTCTAGAAATGTCTTTCCTTCTTAAGTATATTCAATGACTTGGCCTCCACAGCCTTCTGTGGTAGAGAATTCCATAGGTTCACCGCCCCCTGAGTGAAGAACTTTCTCCTCATCTTGGTCCTAAATGGCCTACCCCAATAGGGAAGTGGCTGCAGAGATAATGGAGGCATTGGTCGAAATATTCCAGAACTCTCTGGATTCTGGGAGGGTCCCAGCGGATTGGGAAACCGCTAATGTGACACTCCTGTTCAAGAAGGGAGGGAGACAAAAAGCAGGAAATTATCGGCTAGTCAGCCTAACATCTGTCATTGGGAACATGCTAGAGTCCATTATGAAGGAAGAAATAGTAGGACGTTTAGAAAAGCTTAACGCAATCAAACAGTCAGCATGGTTTTGTGAAAGGGAAATCATGTTTGACAAATTTGCTAGAGTTCCTTGAGGATATAACAAGCAGAGTTGATAAAGGGAAATCGGTAGATGTAGTCTATTTGGATTTCCAGAAGGCATTTGATAAGGTGCCACATAAAAGGTTGTTGCACAAGATAAGAGCTCACGGAATTGGGGGTAATGTATTAGGATGTATTGAGGATTGGTTAACACACACAAGACAAAGTTGGTGTTAATGGGTCTTTTTCAGGTTGGAAAGACGTAACTAGTGGAGTGCCACAAGGATCATTCCTAGGGCCTCAATTATTTGCTATCTATATTAATGACTTGGAGGAGGGGGCAGAGTATAATGGATCCAAATTTTCTGCTGATACAAAAATAAGTGGGAGAGCATGTGATGAGGAAATAAGGAATCTACAAGGGGATATAGATAGGTTGAGTGAGTGGACAAAAACTTGGCAGCTGGAGTTTACTGTAGGAAGGTGTGAGCTCATGCACTTTGGTAGGAAAAATCAAAAGGCAGACTATTATTTAAATGGAGAGAGAGTCCAAGAAAGTGCAGCACAGAGGGATCTGGGTGTTCTTGGGCATGAAACACGAAGTTAGCATGTAGGTGCAGCAAGTAATTAAGAAGGCAAATAGAATTTTGGCCTGTATTTCTAGGGGGTTGGAATTTAAAAGTAGGTAAGTCATGGTACAACTGTACAGGGTGTTGGTGAGGCCGCACCTGGAGCACTCTGTACAGTTTTGGTCCCCATGTTTAAGAAAGGATATGCTGGCATTAGAGGCAGTTCAAAAGAGATTCACCAGGCTGATTCATGGGACGAAGGGGTTGACTTATCAAGAACGGCTAAACAGTTTAGGCCTTAGAAGAATGAGGGGTGATTTTATTAAAATATACAAGATTCTGGGGGGGGCTTGACAAGGTAGATGTTTCCAGTAGTGTGGGAATCTCGAACTAGGGGACATTGTTACAGAATAAGGGGGCACTCATTTAAAATTGAAATGTGAAGGAATTTCTTCTCTGAGGGCAGTGAATGTTGGAATTTTCTACCTCAGAAATGTGGAGGCTAGATCACTGAAAGTATTTAAAGATAGGTAGACAGGTTTTTGAAATATTGGGGAGCAGAGGGCTATGAGGAGCTGGCACGGAAGAGAAGTTGAGGCCTGAGGCAGATCAGCCATGATCTTATTGAATGGCAGGGCAGGCTTGAGGAGCCAAATGGCCTACTCCTGCTCCTACTCCTTATGTTCTTATGTATCCTGAGACTGTGACTCCCTGTTCTAGACCCCTTTCCCCCCACCCCCTGCTGAGGAAACATCATCCCTGCATCCAGTCTGTCAGTCTTGTCAGAATTTTATATGTTGCAATGAGACCCCCTCTCATTCTTCTAACCTCCAGTGCATGCAGGCCTAATTGGCCTAATCTCTCTTCATATGACAACCCTGCCACCCCAGGAATCTGGTAAACCTTCGCTGCACCCCCTCTATGGTAAGTTAATTCTTTCCTTATTTAAGGAGACCAAAACTGCACACAATACTCCAGGTGTGGTTTCACCAAGGCCCTGTACAGCTGCACTAAGACATCCTTGCTCCTGTACTCAAGTCCTCTCGCAATGAAGGCCAACATACTATTTGCCGCCTTAACTGCTTGCTGCACTTGTGTGCTTGCTTTCAGTGATTGGTGTACAAGGTCTCCCAGGTCCCTTTGTACATCAACATATTCCAGTCTATCACCATTTAAATAATACACTGGCGTTCTGTTTTTCCTACCAAAGTGGATAACTTCCAACTTAACACGTTAGAACTATAGAAAAGTTACAGCACAGAAGGATGCCATTCGGCCCATCTTGTCTATGCCAGCCTGAGGACACCCAGGTGCCCTTTCTAATCCCACCTTCCTCCACCTGGCCCATAGCCCTGCAGCTTACAGCACTTTAGGTGCAGATCCAGGTACTTTTTAAGAGTTTAAAGTTTCTGCCTCTACCACCAACTTGGGCAGCGAATTCCAGACACCCACTACCCTCTGCGTAAAAAAAAAAAGTTCTTCCTCATGTCCCCCCCTACACCTTCTGCCACTTATCTTGAATCTATGTCCCCTGGTTCTAGAATTCTCCATCAAGGGAAACAATTTTTTCCTGTCCACTCTATCTATTCCCCTCATAACTTTGTACACCTCAATCAAGTCACCCCTCAGCCTTCTTTGTTCTAAGGAGAATAACCCCAACCTATCCAATCTTTCCTCGTAGCTACATTTTTCTAACCCTGGCAACATTCTTGTAAACCTCCTCTGCAATTTCTCCAGAGCTATTATGTCCTTCCTGTAATGTGGTTCTACTGCATCTGCTTTGTATTTGCCCACTCTCTCTTTATTTTTCCTAGTCATCCTTTGCTGGTTTCTAAAATTTTCCCAATCTTCCAGCCTACCACTAATCGCGTGCCTTTCTTTCTATTTGATACTACTCTTAACTTATTTAGTTAGCCATGTATGTGAATCCTCCTTGTAGCATCTTTCTCAGTGGAATATGTCTTTGAGAGTTATGAACTATCTCCTTTAATGCCTGTCACCACTTGTCTACTGTCTTAACCTTTAACCTCTTCCACTTTAGCAACTCTGTCTTCTTACCTTAGTTATTGCCTTCATTTAAGTTTTAAGCTACTAGTTTCAGACCAAAGCTTCTGACCCTCAAACTGAATGTGAAATTCACCACGTTGATCATTCTTACCTAGAGGATTCTTTACTATGCGATCATCATTTAATCCTGTCTCATTATTCGTTACCAGGTCTAAAACAGCCTGTTCCTTGGTTGGTTTCCAAACATATTGTTTGAAGAAGCTGTCCCAAATACACTCTGAGCTCATCCTCAGGCTACCTTTGCCAGTTTGATTTGTGGCTTTGACCTCAACCACTTCTGTGGCAAAGCTTCATGCTTAAACAATACTGTGCATTAAGAAATGTTCAATTTACTGAAAAAGTTGTATTACAACTCCTTTTCTTTTACTGCTGCAGTGTAAATAATCCATAAATAATTTGCAGAACAGTTGTTTTCCCTTTAAGACATAATCTTGAGTGATTTTATTAACTCAATGACTTTAATGTCCTTTCAGTAATGGGATGTTCTTTGCTGTGCCTGCTCTAACCTATATTCTGTTGAAATATTTTATTGCTGCTTTTCTAGTGCACTCAATCACTCAGACTTTCCTTGTAAATTTCTCTATGACTGAGGCAAGAAACAGAATTGTTTTTTTAAAGAAATTTGCATATAACTGACACCAATTACGCTGAAATATTGCTGTGTGTGAATTTTGTCAATCATTTGCACTGTGGAGTTATAGCTGCTGAAATCTCATTTAGCTGTTTGACAAAAGTTCACCTCTGCAAGAAGTAAAGAATGTAAGTTTCCTCCATTTAGGTGAATGGACGTAATTTTATACCCAACATTTTTGGTGCAACAGGGTCCAAAGTCAATATTTCCTATGTTTTATAGCAGTGCTTTGTTCCTTGCTGAGACCTGCACTGGAACAACTTTTTCATTCATCAGAACCTATTGCATTAAAAGGGGAAAAATATTTCCAGAAGTGCATTCACATGAAACATGCTGTGCTTAAGGTGGTTTGAAGTCTTCAAACTGTATTTTTCATGATGTCAATAAGATAAAGGAAGATGCTATATATTCTATACTTTGGGTCCAGATTGTTTATTCTGATTTTGTTTTACATCTCTTATTTCCTGGTGATGTATGCTAGCATGACTCTAAGGGAATTTCAGTGTATCTTCCCATCGGCAAAAAACTGACATTTTTCAGCTTGAGTTCCCATTGAGGTGCAGCCCAAGAAATCTTGCATTAATATCCCTATTTAAGACTTTTAATGTTAGTAATTATGTACTTGAATCTCTGTTTGTTTATACCCTACAATGTCAGTCTCCTTTTTTGTTTTTTCTCCTAAAACATCTGATCTTAGTTATCCACATTAAATTGTACCTGTCATCTCTTCTGCCCATTTAGCTAACCTGGCTGCCTCTTTATAAATTCTTCTGCACTTTGCTACATTAGATTGAATTCTGCTGACCTGTCTGTCTTTCTAAATTTTTGCTCATGCAAGCTTTTTATATTTATTCATGATGTTGGTGATGCTTTAAGCATACAAAAACTCTTATTCCGTGGACAAGTGAGTTAGGAAGAATAGTGCTGTCGGGGTTCTGGCATGGAGTGTAAAAGCTCCTTTTTAAATGTCTTTTATTTGTTACACACTTGCTGTCTCAGTGCTGACTATTCCAGTCACACATTAGAATAGGTTTTGTAATACACATTTCTCATAATGTACAGGTAAGTGGAGGAGGGGGACTTCTTGTTTTCTATTACATGTGGTAATGTGTGCCTAAATTTTGTAAATAATGTTCAAGGCTTGGTAGAACTGTGTTTAGTTTTTGTTTGGCATTGGGTGGAATTTAATGCTCCCCTGCAGGCAGGATGGCAGTGGGGGTGGGTTGCATAATGGGCAGGCTCCCACCATCTCCATGCATTTCTGGTGTGGGACCGAGGATGGCCTACCATCTGGAGGCCAATTGAGGTCTGTAAGTGCTTACTTAAGAGTCTCATCCCTTGTATTCTTCTAACAACGGGCTGGAACTATGTCATGTGGGACAACTTGCCAGGTAAACCCTGGCGGGGATGCCTGTAGCCTGGTTTGGGGAGGGGTCGGTGGCTCCTATTCCAGAGTCCAACAGAGGCACCTACTGGAGTGACCCTCAGGAAGCCAAATCCTGCTCATGAAGATGACACCCCCCTTCCCCTGCCAGTCCTCCCTGACTGGGCCTGATGATCCCACCCAACGCCTGCATTCTGGGGCTACAGTGATGATCGTTTCATGAGGCCTCACTGTGGTACCAGAGTGGTCACAGCTGCATGTATTGGAGAGCTGCTGGGGTTCGGGGAGAACGCTATCTGCCCTGCATCAAGAGGTCCAGTGGGAAATTGCTGCCAATGGAGCTGGGATCCCCAATGAAGCCAGTATGCTGCCTGACAAAGATTTAATCCAAACCAGGGACTCTGAAATAGCTGCGGTGGGGGCCCTATTGGCTCTTCAGCCAGTGGATGCAATTACTGACGTGACCATTAAATTTTGCCCATTGTTTGGCGTATTTTTGTTTAAATTACTGTAATGTTGTGAAGAGGAGGACTGTTTTAAAGGAGTTACTCATTTTGGTATTGTGCAGCAATGAATTGTTACCTTGGCCTTTAACTAACTGGGTGACATTTATTCTTTCTCCTTTTGGGTTCAGTAAGTGTTGATGATTTCATGTTTAATTTGTACTTTCATTTACAGAATTGCCCAATGCCACTTCAGAACATCTTCCATACTTGCTGCAGTGTGAGCACGTCTTTTGTGGAACATGTCTAAAAGTGCAGTGTATAAACTCTGACTCTGTCATCTGTTTGTTGTGTCAGGTATCTATTTTTTGTGATTATTTATTCTGCAAATTGCTGTCATTGAAAGAAAAAATGGGATTACCACTCTTCAGGCTTTGACCATTTCTGTGCCATTGGTTTCCTATATTTCTCAACATTTCTGTGAGGTGTTGTCAGGTCTCCTCTGAAAGCTGTTCTAAACCAGAAAGTAATGTTGTGTGGGAGAGGTACCTAGAGAATGATTTACTAACTTGTATTTCCTCCCAATGTGTCCCCCTCCCAAAAAAATGGTAGATGGTTTCTACTTGTTGAGTTCTGATAGCAAATGGCTGAAATGGATAACTTATTAGAGTGTAGAACTAGAGGGTGTTCCATGACTGTGCCTGGACAAGATGCTTCAAGATGTTGCACCTTTAGAGATCATGAACAAGAGTCTTGAGACTATTTTCCTAGTCTGCTCAGTCTCTCCTCTAAGATTGTCCCCTCATCCCAGGAATCAGACAAGTATAACCTCCTTTTGGTAAGGAGACCAAAACTGCACACACTACTCCAGATGTAGGAGCTGCTGACCAAAATAATCAAAGTTGTTCATAGCAGTCTGGATTAGAGCAGTGTTTTCTATTATTCTCTGTGATGTTCTATGCTTTTTTTTTATAAATGATACAATCTTTTTCTTGTGCCAAGTATTAAGTATTTGAATAGGAGCTTTCTTAACCATTAGTTGTGAAAGCCGTTAATAAATGTTTGAGAATGTTTTGATCTATTTGATTTTTACTTTGTTTCTAGGTCCCTACCCCTGTGGACTCAGATGCTGGAATGGAGGCTCCTCCACTTGATAAATACGTTATTGGTGCATTATACACAGAAAAAATGCTGCAGAGTACAATGTAAGATTTTATTAATATATTATGAGAAATAAAGAGCTATGATCTGAATTTTGTGGGCAGAGATGAAGTAACTATGCTCACTGCTGACCTGGGAGAAAGTTGCCCATAAAGATCGAGTGATCTCTATGGCACAGACTCTTTTTCTGCTGCACCCACCATTTTGTCAGTTTAAACCTGTCCCAAGTCAAAGAGATCTTCAGGTGTAAAGAAGCAGGGTAAGCATACAATCGCATTGAATTATTTTTACAGCAACAATTAGGAGTACAAAGCACTGATTTCCTTCACTTTAAATCATTTAAATTTTAGAAATAAAAATAAATCTGTGCATTCAGGATTAAAGTTGAAGTAAAAAAAAATCAAATTTAAGATTATTTCTTATAATGGAGAAATTTGGCATTTGACAAATATAAAATTACCTTGTGCAAGTCATTAGAAACTTTGGACTCCATTTAAAAACTGAGTTATACTTTATTATACAAGATGTAACTTTTCCAAGGGTCTTTTTTTTACAGTTGTGAGACGAGCAGCGCAAGAGTGGGAATGTTCATCAGTTCAATGTCTATCAGTTTACTGCAATCTTGAGAGACTGCAACTGTGCACCCTCTGGAGAAGCGTAGAATCACTGAGAGCAACTCTTGATTTTTGTGCTAAACTGCTTGAGATCATGCCAGAAGTTGCTCTCAGTTTGAGGTGTAACAACAGTGAATATGACAATTTTGCTGTCATTACTACTGCAACATTTGAGCTGGTATGTCAGCACAATGTGTTTAAACATTAGTCTGCTGTACCAGTGATTGAGTTAATGTTCCCACGTATTGTTCCCACCTGCTGCTTGTGGGAATTTGCTTTATGCAAAATTGGCTGCTACAGTGATTACCCTTCAAAAGTACTTAATTTGATGTAGACTGCTTTGAAATATCTGGTTGCGAAAAGCGTGGTATAAATGCAAGTCTTTCTCCTTTTGGATGATGTCTGCCTTGGTGGGGTGAGAGAAGAATGGTTCGAGGGGGATAACTTCTAACTATAGTAGTTGGAACCTTGGCTCCCAACTGAAAAATAGTATATCTTAATCCCAATTTTGATGGGAGTACTCCTTTATTTTTGTTTGGACCATTCCCTCACACTCTTCCTGCACAGAGGACAGTTTATTTCCCTTTTGAATGCCTATATTGACCCTGCCCCCAAACACTCATGTCGCTTTTGCTTTTGCCAATTACTTTAAAATCTGTGCCTCTCATTCTTGATCCATCCACGAGTGGGAGCATCAACATTCTGTTCTCTTATGGAAGATGTGGAACAGCAACTATGATTTTACATTTCTGGTAGTTTAGCTAGGTAATTACGTCAGGAGTAGTGAGTGTATTGCTGTGATCTCCTTCGTATTTGCAGATCACTCATTGAGTCATTATATGTTCCATGGCCTCCTTTGGCTGATCACAGTTGCACACTGGAGAGATTTTAATTTTTAACTTGTGCATCAAATATATGCAAGTGTGGATGTGATTTGGTGTTATCCTTGAGCTTCATGGAAGATTGAAGCAAGGGATTCTTGTGTTGGATCTTTCGCAAGGTGTTTGTGACTTCTTGTGAACTCCATTTTGCTTTCCAAGCTTCATCCAAATTGAAGTCACAAGGCTGAAGGATGTTAAAGTTAAAAAGTATTTTATGGCGATGCTTCTCTGTTATGTCGTGATCAGTGTTCCCGCTAAGTAGTGTATATGTATGGCCATAAATTGGCATGGGAGGTACTGTGCAGGCCTTGTTCTGTGTGAAATACCACAGCTGTGAGAAATATTTGAAGGCACTGTGCGTTGAAAAACAGGTTGCACGTGAACCATGTCTGTAGGGAAAAGATGAAAATCTTGTGGCAAATTATTGATGGGATTATTTTGCATATCTCC
The DNA here is from genome assembly GCF_017639515.1 of Carcharodon carcharias. Taxonomy (NCBI): domain Eukaryota; kingdom Metazoa; phylum Chordata; class Chondrichthyes; order Lamniformes; family Lamnidae; genus Carcharodon; species Carcharodon carcharias. The sequence goes on along the minus strand of NC_054477.1, from coordinate 59,631,915 downwards.
AAATTGTCAGTTAGCTTGACCACAATTAGCGAAACTTTGGGAACAGACCCCCCCCCCCCCCCCCCCCCCCCCCGCAAGCAGGAAAGGAGTGTGTGGAGCAGGAATGACTCCTTAAATTAAGGAATTAAATCCTCAAGATCCTAGGAGAATTGAGCTCTCGTGTGATTTTGTATAAATTCACTATCAGCTCATATATAAAAGTTCTATATGGCTCACATTGTGTTTAAATTTCAGATCAATTTTGTTTTAATTTTTTTTCCCATTGTACCAGAGCTTTTACCTCATATGAGCAATTACATTTCCATGCAGTACTTAAATTTAATTATCCATTTTTGGAGGGAAATGATTTGTGAAATTATTCTTTCAGAATTTGCATGTTCTTGTGGCTCATAGTAACATTGACAGGAAATTTACCTTTGTAAATTCTGCTGGGCACCTGACTCATGCAGACTCATACTTTGTCTCTGGTCTGATTTTTTGTTTAGCTCACTTTTAACACATACAAGATTTCAAAGTATTTCATGAGGATTTGAAGGTGTAAAACTTTTTGAGCTTGCTGTGTACCTTTGCTCATTTTAATTGTGCCAATACTACCTTAGTAACCCTAACCTAAAATTTCTTTTGCATTTTAAATCATTTGTTAATTATTAAGGATCAATAGCCAGGTGGCCACTGAAGGCCCTGAAGTTGCCAGTGACCAAAAGAATGAGAATGAAGACGAGCTGCATGTCACAGGTCTGGAGTTTAAGTAATATTTTGATAATTATCAAATAACTTCTCCCAGGTGCAAAGATACTTATTTGCAAAATTGCTTTGGCAATTTCATGGACACCTCTCTAACTGATTCACCTGCCCCACACACTGCAAACCACATGTTCAGCAGCTGATCATTCATCCATTTAATATGTGGCACTGATAATATTTGAGTTTTTTTAGAAATAGGAGCTAGCAAGTATGTTTATCAGAGTACCACCTCTGGGCCAATGGCTACTTATCTATCTTTTCCTAAAGTGATTTTCACAAGTTCCTGGATGTTCTTGACTAATACCAAGAAGGCAATGTACTATTCTGGGCTCCCTAATTCCACCCACAGACATGCATATTTAATACCCTTATCATTAAGTCTCCAACTACTGTCATCTGTTTGCTGTGCTCCCCATGTAGTACCATGGTTTGTATGTTCTTCATTAATCCTCAGTTCTTTCAGAAGCAACTTAATGAGATTGATCCTCAATCAAGTTGTCTTGAAGAGAGAGAAAGGGAGCATAGGAAATAGGAGCAGTAGGCAATTTGGCCCCTCGAGCATCTTCTGCCATTCAGCTAGATCATGGCTAATCTTTTACCTCAGTGCCATTTTCCTGTCCTATCCCCATATCCCTTAATATCTTTCATAAATCTATCGATCTCTGTCTTGCATATAATCAGTGACTGAGCCTCCATAGCCTTTTGGGGTTGAGTATTCCAAAGATTCACCATCTCTGACTGAATAAATTCCTCCTCATTGTGGTCTTATTCTGAGACTGTGCCCCCTGGTTCAAGACCCCCTCCCCTGACCAGGGGATGCATCCTTCCTGCACCTACCCTGTTGAGCCCTTGTAAGAATTTTATATGCTTCAATGAGATCACTGCTCAAGGGCTCTTATCCTGACTTCATGCCTCCTGCTCATACCTTTTAGGTCATCTTTCCTCTTCCATCTTTTACTGCCATACCGACTGTTCCACTCCTATCCCATTTTCTTATACATACCCATAATCAGAGGCATTTGTCCTAGATTTCCTCTCCAGAATCCCTATTGTGTAATGCATTAAGGTGTTTCTGAAAATCAGTCAGTTGCTGCAGTGTGGTAACTTCTGGGCAATGAGTGCAGTTGTTCTCCTAAATCATTTCAGATGGAAAATAATAAATATTAAATGATTTGATCATATATGGACAATTTAGAATTGCTACATTGGCTTTGAATACTCTTGTTATCAGCTTTAGGTTTCTGTTTTTCATACAGCAATACTTATGCCTCTGAGTGAATATGGTAAATGATGGCAGCCTTGTGTAAGCACCAACTGAGCTCAATGAGGAGCCTTGTAGCTATTGGAGAATTTTTTTTAAAAAAATGTTCTATTCATGTATTGTGTGTTAGTGGTACACTTTTGACACCCAATGTTGCGTTAAGCACTCTCCGGTCCAGAATTATTTAATCAAGATCCAGTGTAAATCTTTGTGTAATCTGACAATATGCTTTAACCATAGGTGAGGGTTAACCAAGGTCAGAGTCTTTATGGAGGTGACAGGGGTCTTGGCTATCAGCGAGAGCCTGCATTGCCTCTTTCTGGGAAGGCCTGCCATATCATGTGCCACCCAGGCATGGCACAGGCCAGTGATGGGCCTTTCCCTGGGATCAAGGACCCCAGGGATGGAACTCCTGCCTCCTGAGAGCTGCTGGCCTATCAGAGTCTGGCATATCTGTTGAACAACTGTGCCACTGGTGCACTGGAGGCTATTGCTGGTTTGATACCCCCCCGAGAATGAATTTAGCTGGGTTTAATCCAGTAGATTTTGTGATCAGTTTAGTGCATAAATTACCAGGTCTTTTGCATTCAATTTCACAACTTGAAGTAGTATTTGAATTCTTAGGCTGCTGCTCTAGTACCATAGCAACAATGATAATCTACATAAAAAGGACTCTGTCTTGTCTTCCTTTTCCATTTCAATTTTTTAATTCAAAGCCATTTGCAAAAAGTGCAACAGACTAATTTAGGGGAATCCAACGTTACAAATCAAATATGTATTTGAATAATAAATATGACAGAAGGTTGTCTTTTGTTATGCTAAAGCAGTAATCTAAATTTTTTTGTGACACAGAAGAGTGGCTTTCATATAGCTGTGTTATCTACAATATTTTTGCTATCGATATTGCTAAAGAATATTTTTAAATTGTAGGTAGAAAGTTATGTGAGGAATGCAAGCACAAAATAGATCGGGATTCAGAATTGGACAGTTCAAGCTTTGATGAGGTAAGTGAAGATTTCAATAAATGAATACTATATTAATAGCAGATCTTCTGTGGCATTGCTTATGATCAGTTGGAGCCTGCATAGGTGGGATACTGGAAAGGTGAATCACACCATTGATTTTTGGAAAGAAAACCAGACCGTGGACTAAGTGAATTTTTTTTGGTTCCTGGAGCATAGGGTTCCCTTAGCTACTATAGGCAGATAATTTTCTGCTCCTTGCTTACTTTACACAAATTGCCTGAAATTGCTTAATGTAATTACACACACTTTTGCCTGAAGTGGCTGGTATTACATACACCTATCCATTGAATAGTGCTTGGAACTTGAGTGTATATGCCTTCCTGTGCTTTTTAGGTTTTATACAAAAGAATTGTCTTTTTAATTGTGGGAAGTAAAGGCATTCCAAATTACATTGATGTCATTCCTTTCATTGCTGCATTTGGGAAGATTTGAGGATAGATCTACAATTTAAAGTATTATTTGAAATGTTTCCGACATAGTGCATTGTGTTATGACCGATGCAGTTGGTAAAGCTGAATTATTTAAAGGTCCCAGAGGGAAACTTTAAACAACTATCATAACGTATCATTTTAAGTGTTATGTTTGAGATGCGACTCTAAATTCAGGAATCAGACCACCAGTTCTCAAGATTTTACATTAAACGAAATGAAACATTTTATTAATTTGCCTAGGTTAAAGTATATATTTATATATATATATATATATATATATTACACACACACACATGGCTACAAGTTACTATATCATAACTTTTAACAAATTCCTGAACTAATCTCCATTAAGGCAACAGCAACCAATAGATTTAACCAAACACCAGGCAAAGCATTTTCACCTTACAAATTCAAAATGAGGCTCTTTTCACTTTGGTTCCTGTGGAGACAGTTGGAGGCTTACAGCTGCTTTTTGATCTCACATTGCCTCTGCCCTGCACACATACACAACTGCTGAAGTTATACGTAGCACTGCTCATTGAATGCAAATTCTCATTGTATCACCAGCCTCTTTGACCGCCCCCTTTTAACAATAAAACCCTTTTCATAGTACCAATTTTATTAGTAATATAAACGCATTGTTTGGTATCTTCTAGCTAGGTGTAGTTTTCACCCCACTTCTTGAATGCTCTGTTCAAAAAATACAGAGGCACTCTCTTGCTTCCACATATCAAAAGTAGTACGCATCAAAGCACCCAGACTAGCCGGCTTTAATCCAATTAAGACACAGACACACAGGCTAAACTTTTATTTTGAAAGAAAAAAATTTCCAATAATAAATACATTAGCTTCATGACAATTGTAAAGATTAGTTTAATTTTCTAAATTTGATAGTTTTCAGTATGTAATATTACAAATCTTATTTCAAATAAGATTTTCATCTTGGTGAGAAAGATGCGGACAAAAGTTTTCTAAATTTTTTTATGGCTATTTTTAATTGATGGGGTGGTGCATTGGTTATATTCATATACTCTTGTAGTTTTCTATTGTAACTTTATCAACCCATTTTTCTTGTGTTCATTTAATACATGATCTATTGCTTAAATTATTGTCGAAGAACTGTGTGCAAACTGACAATACTGTAAATAGTGAGGAGGATATAGACGGGCTGGTCAGATGGGCTGATCAATGGCAAATGGAATTTAATCCGGATAAGTGGGAGGTGATGCACTTGGGCAGGACAAACAAGGCACGGGAATACACGATGAAAGGTAAGACCCTGGGATGTACCGAGGATCAGAGGGACCTTGGTGTACGTGTCCATCGGTTCCTTAAAGTAGCGGGGCAAGTAGATAAGATGGCTAAGAAAGCATATGGGATGCCTTTATTAGCCGAGGCATAGAATGTAAGAGCAGGGAGGTTATGCTGGAACTGTATAAAACGCCGCTTAGGCCGTAGCTAGAGTATTGCATGCAGTTCTGGAATCCGCTTTATAGGAAGGGTGTGATTGCGCTAGAGAGAGTGCAGAGGAGATTTACCAGGATGTTGCCTGGGCTGGAGAGTTTTAGTTATGAGGAGAGATTGGATAGACTGGGGTTATTTTCCCTGGAGCAGAGGAGATTGAGGGGGGACATGATTGAGGTGTTTAAAATTGAGGGGCATAGATAGGGTAGACAGGAAGGAACTTTTCCCCTTGGTGGAAGGATCAATAATCGGGGTATAGATTTAAGGTAAGGGGCAGGTGGTTTAGAGGAGATGTGAGGAAGAATTTTTTCACCCAGTGGGTGGTGAGAACCTGGAACTCTCTGCCTGAAAGGATGGTAGAGGCAGAAACCCTCATAACATTTAAGAAGTATTTGGATGTGCACTTGTGATGCCATGGCATACAAGGCTATAGGCCTAGCGCTGGAAAATGGGATTAGAATAGTTAGGTACTTGTTTGACTGGCACAGACTCGATGGGCTGAAGGGCCTTTTGCTGTGCTGTAGACCTTTATGACCCTAACTCTATGTATGTATGAACTGTGATGCCCGAAGAATAATGGTCATATGCTAAATGCACAACTTGGTTTTCAGATTTGGTGAATTTCTATGGTGTTGCCTTGTGATGATTTAGAAAAATGCTGTTTTATTACCGGTGTTACACCATGTAACATGCAGTTAGAGTACCTTTAGTGATTTAATAAGGTATATTTTTGTTGTGTCTCGGATTCATGGCACAGATTTCTCAATCAGCAGGGAAATACATTAAATATTACTTACATCAAAACGGTGAAAATTGGGGAAAGGCTCCCTTCTCCTCCTCTTTAACTTCTGCCTGTTTAACTACATAATCAAATTAAGCAGGGCTCCGTTGACTTAATGAAGTTCCTCTTCTGTCCACTGCAGTTTCTGTCGCTGCGGGGACTGGAGAACTGCTGACCATTCTGATTGGCCAGCAGCTCTCTAAGGCAGGACTTCCTTGTGAGTGAGGGGCGGAAACCCTGCCTGCAGTCAGTTGGCATTCATTTGAGTGTGAAATGGCTGTGGGGCAGACAGTATTAGCGGGGATGGCGGGACAGGAAACCCCACCATCCGAAATATCCCGGCCTGTTTCTCTAACTAAAAGAGGCTCTGAACTAATTTTGATGCAGGTTTGTCCATGTTTTTCTTTAAAAAGCTATTCATTTAAATATAAAGCATTTACTATCTTTGACTTTAGGTAATATTGACTTAAATGGAAAAATCCTCAAGTATTGAATTAAACCATCATAACTTAACAAACCAATGTTTTACGTAATTTGTTCTTTGCGTTTAAAGGAACCTCATATTTTCTACTTTGCAGACTTACTGGAGTCAGAAAGCAATAACTTCTAGAAGGTAAAATTTATGATCTACTCGACTCCATAAGAACCTTCAGGACCTGATGCTTTTAACTTGCAGTGTAGACAATGCTATATACGGGGAGAAAAATTTAATGTGGGCGGGGGGTGGTTTTTGAGGTTTAGCATAATCAATGCATTTTCAATAAATGGTTCCTATGAGAAACTGAGTATTAAAGTTTCAGTATTTGTGTGCATAACATTTAGTAGTAAAATTCATTTTATGATTTCAGTACTCTTGGAATGCAATTGATTTAGGGTGGAAAATTGTGGACTGAATAATGGAGGTTCATAATGTGCAAGGATAATTATGTTGTGTTCCCAGGTGACTTTTGACTGGAACTTTGGCTTTTTTGGAGCATGGAAACCTGGAGGAGAGCAAGTTGCCCCTTTATAACTGACAATAGTTTAAACATTTGTCCTTGGTCCTCACTATCTTTTTCAACTACTCATCCAATTGCCTCTAAACCATGTCAGTTTGTACAGTTTACTCATGTTTTTCAGCAATCCTATCCCTTCACTACAATTCTTAATATATAATTTCAAATTGAGACTTTTTTTCTTAAGCTTTGAGATGGAGGGCGCAGAAGTTTGCAAAGATAACTATCGGACTAAAGTGCAGCATGGAAAAGACTTTGGAAAGCTGGCTTATCAAAGAGAGAAACATTGCACCTTGGAGAGCAAAAAATGGACGAGAAAACAATATTGTAGAGAGAAAAATAAAAATCCTGAACTATGGTGTGAAGCAGAAACTGTTGGCTTACAGACCAAGTTGAGGTCTGCTCCAAGTAAAGATGGAACCAGTGTCTGTGTTGCTGAGAGAAATGTGATTGGCCTTGGGTATGTACCCACATTCCTTTATAAAGAGTGTATCTCTCATTTTAAGGTGTTGTTTTTATTGAATTCAGACTTTTCTTTGAAAGTGGTTATGCATTACTTGATGCATAGAAATTTTCTATGACGTTGATGTGACTAATGCCAGTAGAAAATATGAATGTTTTAAATAGCAAATAGCTTATAAGAATACGACTTGCTTTTAAAGAAAATAAGTCAAAGAATTGTATTGCACTAATCGATATTGAATATAGATTTTCTCCTAAATGAAAAATCAAAACTATTTTCACTGCCTAAGCAGGAAATGTAGTCCTTTCAACTACCATCATAAATTGACCATGGTTAGAAATTTAATTGTAATCTTAATCTGCTGTAGTTTTTCTAACGTGAGGATATATTATCAAATTTTCCTCTTGATTTAATCTCCTATGGTCAAGGTGGAACAAGGAGCCTGCTCCTACACTGCCACCATTTGAATTGGTCAGTCTTCTGACTGTAGTCTGGTAAACATGACCTGTTTGGTGTCTCTTTCCCTACTGATCCCTTGCTACTTAGAAATGCTGAGATTAGCAATCTTATAATGTGTAGTTTCTCTCCACAGACCCTTCTTTAAGACACACTTCAGCTGGAAGATTCCACAGCAATGTGGCCAGACCCATCCTTCACAACACTGGGGACAGATAGGACCTCAGCTTGGAGTGACATGTGGGGTTAGATTTAATGGGGTGCTGAAGTGTTCCCCACCCACTACCACCCCAGGCTAAAAAGTCAGGTGTTGGAGGGTGAAGAGGAAAACGCAGGGGTGAGTTTACAAGGGGAAGGGCAGCTGGAGGCAGCACATCTGCCCCTCAGGAACAGCAAGTCCCACCTCAAAGTTGTTGACCAATCAGGTGGCAACAGCTCTGAGGGAGTGATGGCCATTGCTGATATTATACTGGAGCCTTCATTAGGGATCATAGTTGGATCCCTGGAGAGAGTTAAGTGTAGGCCCAATGGGGTAGCAGGGAGGGAATGCCAGAGTGGGAGGTGGGTGATTACACCTTGGTGGCCTGATGGCCCAGTAAGAAGGGGCCTCTACCTGCCATCAGCTGCATAGGGAAATGTACAAGGATGGCTGTTTGCATGGGCCTTTCCCACTGCTGGTTAACTCCTGGTGGCAGTGGGGTCAGGCCCTTAAGTGGGAATTGATTGCCCCTTAAAGACCTCAGTAGGCCCACTGGTGGGCAGACTGCCTGACACCCCATCCCTGCAGCTGGCATAATTGGTGGGGGCATCCCATATGCTGCCTTAACCACCTTATCTACCTGTCCTGCTGCCTTCAAGGATCTATGGACATGCACACCAAGGTCCTTCTGATCCTCTGCACTTCCTAGGGTACTATCATTCATCCTGTCCTCCCTTGCCTTGTTCTCAAATGCATCACTTCACTTTTCAGGATTGAATTCCATTTGCCACTGTTCTGTCCATCTGACCAGCCCATCCATATCATCTGTAGTCTAAGGCTTTCCTCCTTGCTATTTACCACAGCTCCAATTTTTGTGTCATCTGCGAACTTACTGATTTGTACCTCCTACATTCATGTCTAGATCAATAATATACACGACAAACAGCAAGGGACCCAGCATTGAACCCTACGGTACAGCACTGGACACAGGCTTCCAGTCACAAAAACAACCTTCGACCATCACCTTTCTGCCTCCTGCAACTAAGCCAATTTTGGACCCAATTTACCAAATTGCCCTGGATCCCATGGGCTCTTACTTTCTTCACCAATCTCCCATGCGAGACCTTTTCAAAAGCCTTACTGAAGTCCATGTAGACTACATTAACTGCACTAAAAACTCAATCAAATTTGTTAGACATGATTTACTCCTGACAAAGCCTTGCTGACTATCCTTGATTAATTCTGTCCCTTAGAATTTTTTCAAAAAGTTTCCCTACCAGTGATGTTAGATTCATTGGCTTATAGTTCCCTGGTTTATCCTTACCATCCTTCTTGAATAATGGTACCACATTAGCTATCCTCCAGTCCTCTGGCACCTCTCCTGTGGCCAGAGAGGATTTGAAAATTAATGCCAGGGCCCCTACAATCTCCTGCCTTGCCTCCCACAGCAGTCTGGGTTACATCCCTTCTGGGCATTAGGATTTATCCACTTTTAAGCCTGCTAAAACTGCTAACACCTCCTCACTTTCAATACTAATTTGTTCAAGTCCCCCTCCCTGATTTCTATACCTACATCATCCTTCTCTATAGTGAATACAAATGCAAAGTACTCATTTAAAACCTCGCCTATGTCTTCCTCACACAGATTGCCACTTTGATCCTTAATGGTCTTTCCCTGATTATCCTCCTGCCCCTAATATATGTATAAAATGTCTTTGGATTTTCCTTTATTTTACCTGCCAGTGTTTTTTTTTTTTGCCCCCTCTTCGCTCTCCTAATTTTTTTTTAACTAACTTCTGCACTTTCTACACTCATAGGGCTTCTGCTGGTTTGAGCCCTTGGTATCTCCCATAAGCTTCCCTTTTTTCCTTATCCAATCCTGTACATTCCTTGACATACAGGGTTCTCTGGACTTGTTGGTCCCACCCTTCACCTTTGGCCATGCACTATTTCGTTTTTTGAATTACTCCCACTGGTCTGATGTAGATTTTCCTACAAGTAGCAGCTCCCAGTCTGCTTTGGCCAGATCCAGTCTTACCATATTAAAATCTGCTTCCCCCAATTCAGAACCTTTATTTCCACTCAATCTTTGTCCTTTTCCATAACTACCTTAAATCTTACTGAGTTATGGTTACTATCACCAAAATGCTCCTCCGATCGGCGCCCGCCATTTTACATGGATGGGCCAATTAAGGCCGGCCCAGTGTGATGTCGGCCAGGAAGTGCTATGCACGCCTTGTGTGGGCAGGGGAGTGGGGATAATCCCTCAACCAAGAGTGCGCACTCATCTCCCTGAGGCTAAGTGCTGCCTCAGAAAGATCGGAAATGGTGCCGGTGGAAAAATAAAATTTCCCTGACATGTCCCCCATGGATGAGGTTTCATGCTTTTTCTGAAGCCCGCCAGGGCTCCTGGCCTGCCTGCCAACCTTATGGTTGGGTGGGCAGGTCCATTAATTATTTCAATTAACTTTTAAATGGCCTCAATAGGCTGTTAACAGGTCGGCGGGCGGACAGCTGATTCGGCTGCTCCCCTGCCGACCTGAAAATTGAAATGATGTGGGATGACAACGGGAGTTCTGCCTGTCGTCATCCCGCATCCTTTTACATGTCAGAGAGCGGGCCCCGCTCGCCGACCTAAAGATCCTGGCCCTTATTGCATTAATTGACACATTGATCAATATTGCAAAACCAACCCCTCTTTTACACCCCATGCACCCACCGCCATCTCGCCTGAAGATCCTATACCCCGAAATATTGAGCTACTAGTCCTGCCCCTCCCTCAACCATGCCTCCATGATAGCAGTGATATCATATCCCCATGTGTTAATCAACAACCTCAACTCCTCTGCCTTACTTGCAAGACTCCTTGCTTTAAAATAAATGCCATCCAGCCCTGCAATGCTCCCTTGTGCCTCAACTTGACTATATACGCTCTACCTTTCAGACTGACTTGATTTTTCTACTATACTTATCTGTGCATCACCCCCCCCCCGTTATGTATTCCACCCTCCGCCAAAATAGTTTAAACCCCCACCCCAGCAAGGATGTTGATCCTGTTCCAGTTCAGGCACATCCCATCGCACTAGTACAAGTCCCACCTTCCCCAGAAATGGATCCAGGAATCTAAAGCCTTCCCTCCTGAACCAACTCTTCATCCACGCATTCATCTGCTCTATCTGCCTATTCTTATATTCAAGCACGTAGCACAGGGAGTAATCCAGAGATTACAATCTGAGGCCCTGCTTTTCAATCTGCTACCTGGTGACTATTGTCATGACGATAGGAAGTTGTGACTGAGTGATCTCTACCTATAACTTCATCAGCTAACCAAAAACATACTGAACTGTTTAAGAAGGACTTTTTTTAAAGACAAGGAAAGAAACTGACTAAAAATGGCTGCCACAAGTCACCTGATGTCTAAAATTGTAAGATGACCTTTTTCTGAAAAGTTACTAGAAGGATTGCTCTGTAGACATATACTGACATATTGCTCATGGAACTTCAAACCTGGAGTTCTCAAGGTCCTCCATAAAGATGCATGTCATTTGCATCTTTATGATTTTACTCCTTCAGCAGAGAGTCCATCAAGATGATGGCGAACTGCTAGCCAGCCAAAATATTGAACCAACAGACACTCAAAGCCCTGTGGATGATGAAAGAACCCCATCTCTTGATGGCTTCTACTCTCTTGAAATGTCAGAAGTTTGAGGTGAAACATCAAAATGTGATTACTTGTTCTACAATAATTACAGCAGGCATGGTAATTGAATTCCTTTAAAATATACAGCTATTAGGACTTTAAGAAGTGGGTTTGCCAAGTAGAAGCAGAGGTCATCAGAGGAATCTGGTGGAGCTGCTAATGGAGCAGTAAGGAATCTCGCTTATGCACTCATGTGCGTTCTCTACCAGAGATAGTGAATGTCTATCGGAACAAACCTCAGCAGAAACTCCTTGCTTTCTGGGAGATGGATTATAGATTTAAAAAAAGGAAAGAGTTGACTCAAGAAAACCACCTTGATTGGCTTATTGTTCACTGCATAGTTTTTTTAAAAAACTTAGGTTTGAAAAAGCATCCAAAGGGCAAAAGAAATTTAAAAATACCTTTGTGACCAACCGAGGAGTCTGAATAGAATGGAGTCAATTCACTCCTCACCTGGTCGTTAACACTACTGTGGTCGAGGGTTGGGATACAGGCTGGACTTATGCTACGTAGTACACCAGGAAGAGCACCTGATGACTAGATTCTTGCCTGCAATTGAGATGGAGTTGCTCTCGAGTTCCACATTTCTGCTTTACTTTAGCTGCACGCTCCATCCACTTGGTCCGTGCTTTGGTCTCTCTGTACTGTATTTCCAGCACCTTCAGATATCTGACCTGACGTTGAAAGGGCAAAAGGATAGAGCGGCATAATTCCTAAAGAACATAGACTTGGTTTTGCTGTGATTTACTCTGGATCCCGAGGCTGATTTCAACTGGCTGCAGATAATCATCAATCTACGGACTGACAGCAGATCCTTTAAGTGCAAGGAGGCCTTGATCGCAGTGCCTCTTGCTGCCTTGAATTGTCATCTGTCTTGGGTCCATATGCTTTCTGATAACTTAACAGAAGGGTTAATGCATTACATGAACAAGACGCAGGAGAAAGAACACACTATATCTCCAAGGCCATGCCAGAAGAGGAGTTCTTGGATTTTGTTGAATGGTTCCCTGTGCAGATTATCAGTCGTTTGGCAGAATGTCTTACTGCCAGAACTTTCAAACATGCACCAAAATGTAGCTTGGCTGGTGGTGAGAAGGACCTTTTAGTTTCCCATCAGATCCTTCATGCGTACTGACTCCTCAGTATCATTCTACACTGTCCTCAAGGTGGCTGCCTTGGGGAAGAGAGTCTTCCATCTGCAGTAATAGTGGAAGACATGTTCATTGAATGTATTCAAAATAGTTTACATTGGCTCCCGGTCAAGCAATGTCTTGATATTTAAATATCTCATCCTTGTTTTCACATCCCTCTATGATCTTGCTGTCCCTATTTCTGTAATCTCTTCCACTGCACAACCTTCCTAGATATCTGCGCTGCTCTAATTCTGACCTTTTGTGCATTCCCATGTATAATTTTGCTCCATCGCTGATGACCATGCCTTCAGTTGCTTAAGCCCCAAGCTCTGGAATTATCTTCCTACATCTCTCTGCCACTCTACTTTCTTCCTTTTAAGACACCTTTTAAAAACGTACCTCTTTGTCCAAGCTTTTGGTCACCTGACCTAATATCTCCTTGTGTGGCTTGGTGTCATACTTTGTTTTGTAGTGCTCCTGTGAAGCTCCTTGGGATGTTTCATTATATTAATGGTGTTATAAATATAAGTTTTTGTTGTCTTGACCCCAAGAAGTTGCAAAAGGGTTTGGACAGGTTAAGACAAGGCAAGAATGTGGCAGATGGAATACAATGGGGAAATATGAAATTATTTACTTAGGCAGGGAACAAAATGGTAAAACAAAATATTTTTTCAGTGATGAGGCTGGGAAATTTTGATATTTGGAAGGGTCTGGGTGTCCTTGTATACGAATCACAAAAGTTCACGTGAAAGTACAACATAGGAAAACAAGTTATGCCAGCCTTTAATATACAGGAATGGGAGTACATTAAAATTGTAGTATGACTTCAATGTTGAGGCTCTGGTGAGATCACATCTGGAGTAATGTGTATGGTTTTACCTAAAGATGGATAAGCTAACCTTGGAGGGAGTGCAGTGCAAATTAATCAGACTGACTCCTGGGATGAGGGGATTGTCCTATCAGAAGGAATTGAATAGACTAGGTTTATATTGTCAAACTGTTCCATGACATCCTTGTCATTTATTCTCCCCTGCCCTCTATTCAATCCATACCTTCCCTTTTGTTCTTCTTACCCCTCCCTGCATTCAATGGCATAAAACCCATCACGTTTCTACCTTCCTTCAGTCCTGCAGAAGTCCTATTTGACTTGAAACATTAACTCTGTTTCTCTCCCCTAAGATGCTGCCAGACCTGCTGAGTATTTCCAGCACTTAGTTTCTATATTCCCTAGATTTTAGAAGAATGAGATGTGATCTCATTGAAACATGTAAAACTCTTAAAGGGTTGGCAGGATAGATGTTTCCATTGACTGGAGAGTCTAGGAATAGGGGTCAGTCTCAAGGTGTTGACCATTTAGGCCTGAGATGAGGCAAAACTTATTCACTTGAAGGACTGTGAACCTTTGGAATTCTCTACTCCAGAGAGCTGTGAATGCTCAGTTTTCCTTTTGAGTATATTCAAGTCATAGAGAATTTTTGATACTAAGAATATCAAGGGAGTGGACTTGAGGGGCTGAATGCCTACTCCTGATCCTACTTCTTTACAAACACATTCCACAAGGAAATGAGAATATAAAAAACACTACTCAATAGCCACATTTAAGGCCATCTTGCTGTAGTACACAGAGGCTGGAACTAGTGTTGAAAAACCCCTCTGGCTAATAAATATTATCAGAAAATGTTTAATGTATTTGTAGGTACAGTCTGATTTGTATATAGAATGAGGCATCTAGAGTGCCATGTCACTGCATTTAACCAAGTTGATCTATATTGCACTGAGGTGCCACATTTGAATTGTACAGTGAAGCACCTTTACAAACTTCCTGAACAAAGTATATTTTTGGAAGAAAATCTTGAGATTTGAACCCTGTCTTGTAGTTGGTTACGAAATGCTAACAAGACCACTTTTAAAGAACATAATAGAAGTAAATTGATTTTATCCCAAGACTCAAAAAAGATGATTGACTAAGTAGGATGGGTGTTGGTCAGTTGTGGAATGGTGTTTTAATTTATGTATTTCATTTGTATATTAAACAGCTCCTCCAAACTAGTGACACTAAATGATGAAAGTGAGAATAGCATTGTGTGCCCAGAATTGTCAACTATGCATAAGGAACATGAGGATCATTTAGAGCTGAAAGTGGTACGTAATTATAAACAAAATGTTGTATCTCTTGGTTGGCAAAGATATTTGATCATGTTTCAGCACGTAGATGTCTTGAGCTTGTGATGGATCTCTTCTGTAACAGGACAAATAAACTAAGTAGTTCTGACATGCCTTGCAAAAACCATTAGCTTTAGATTATGTTGCAGTCATGCCCTGCATGCTGAATTTAATCCAAGTGAGCAGATAATAATCACTGGGAAGTGGCAATGTAAGAAGCATCCTGTTTACAGAGTCATGGGCTTTCTGCAACTTCATCTGGGAGGACCAAGTAATGAGTGATAAAGATTGAAATTTCTTTGATCCTCATGATAAAATTAAAAAAAGGCCACAAGTGCTATATCTGTTCAAGCCAAAAATGGTGAACTAAAGCACTTCATTCCTAAAAAAAAAAAATTAAAAATTAGTTAATTTGAGGCAGAGGAATTCTTGACATTTTGTGTAGTCCTACAGTGGCCAAGTTTTCAAAAAGTTAACAGAGACTACCATTTAATTGTTGTCAGCATCAATTCTACTCGATTTGGAGCCATGTACCTCTAACTGCCTCTTCTTGCATTACCTTGAACAGAACCTAATTTAGATTCAAACGTTTTGGTTTCTTGTGTTGTACCAGTTGACCTAATTAATTGTGACGCTCCTTTTATTTTTACGTTAGGGCATCTTGATACTAAAAGAACAATTATTTGCTCAATTACTGCTTTTTAAAAAATAAATGTGAGATGCTACAATTCAGCCCTCAATAAAAGAATTTGTACTTTGTGCAAAACTTTACACAGTTTAGAATGTATCTTGTTTCCCACAAATGTGAGCCTGGTTTGATGTGATCATTCCTTCTCTACTAGTTACTCAACTGCTAGTGTCAGTTATGGTTAAGCAATTGGGAGGGACCCATGGGGCATGTAGCATGCAGTGCAATTCTAATAACTAAACTAAAGATGGGTTAGTTTATATTCATATTTTCCAACAAATTGCCTTTCAAATTACAACCCTCTTTGATATGCCACAATTACTTAGTGTCTCCCTCAGAAACAAATGATTTAAGATCAATTTTATTTTCTCTCGGGAGTTGATTACGCAAGAAGTGACCTCCACTGCAGAATCTGAACTTTTGCTGATATGGCTGCATATTTAACCCTGGTTCCCTCTAGGAAAGGTATGTTCTTTTATAGATTGCAATGAAAGGAAAGAAGGAAACTTGAATCTTCATAGCATCTTTCACATGCTTACCATGCTGGAAATGTTTAGCAATCTGTGGTTTACTTTTGAAGTCACTGTAGCATAAAGAAGTGTGGCAGCCGGTTTGTGTTCAGAGATTCCATAAATTCCAGCCAGAACTCCCATGTAGTGTCATGGGACCTTTTACGATCACCTGAACAGGCAGATGCTGATGTCATTTTAAAGTCTCTTGAAAGACTGAACCTTCAATAATGCAGCACTATTTTACCACTGCCCCAAGACTTCAGTGCTCAAGTCTTGATCTGGGACTTGAGCTCAATCTTACTCAGAGGCCAGATAAATAATAACTGAACCAAACTGTTATTTACATGTTTGGCAAGAAAAACTGATTAACCTGGAGTTCTATTCTTGCCTGGCATCTGGAATTCCTGTAGAATTTGAATTATAATGGCCAGGTGAAGATTAGGTCACATCGGGATGTGATTCACCCTTTCCAGCAAACTGCAGCTACTTCAGTCTGATACCAGGTGTGGCTCTGCAATTAAGGAACCTGTATAGCATACAACATGGAGATTTGATTTTGATTTTTCTCCTCTTCACCATAACCTTAATGAAAAGCAGAAACTCTGAATGAGATACAGTTCCCATGAAGAAGTGTCTCCTCCAGTTTTGCATAAATGGTATAGTGGGAGCCTGTGCAATGATTGTTAAGAAGGTGACGTGATATTCTTGTAGAGGGCTCTTGTTTAAATATAACTTTTTGTGTAGGTTGGCCCTTGGTACCACCTAACTAACCCTTCAAAAGAGTCTAAAGCATTGCTTATCCACCATGTTGAATCCTGATTCAGCATAAGCAAACATAACCATTCATCTACAGAATTACCTGGAAAAACTCAGCAGCTCTGGCAGCATCGGCGGAGAAGAAAAGAGTTGACGTTTTGAGTCCTCATGACCCTTCGACAGAACTTGAGTTCGAGTCCAAGAAGGAGTTGAAATATAAGCTGGTTTAAGGTGTGTGTGTGGGGGGCGGAGAGATAGAGAGAGAGAGGTGGAGGGGGGGGGGTGTGGTTGTAGGGACAAACAAGCAGTGATAGAAGTAGATCATCAAAAGATGTCAACGACAATAGTACAATAGAACACATAGGTGTTAAAGTTGGTGATATTATCTAAACGAATGTGCTAATTAAGAATGGATGGTAGGGCACTCAAGGTATAGCTCTAGTGGAGGTTTTTTTTCTTATAATGGAAATAGGTGGGAAAAGGAAAATCTTTATAATTTATTGGAAAAAAAAGGAAGGGGGAAACAGAAAGGGGGTGGGGATAGCTTACGACCTAAAGTTGTTGAATTCAATATTCAGTCCGGAAGGCTGTAAAGTCCGTAGTCGGAAGATGAGGTGTTGTTCCTCCAGTTTGCGTTGGGCTTCACTGGAACAATGCAGCAAGCCAAGGACAGACATGTGGGCAAGAGAGCAGGGTGGAGTGTTAAAATGGCAAGCGACAGGGAGGTTTGGGTCATTCTTGCGGACAGACCGCAGGTGTTCTGCAAAGTGGTCGCCCAGTTTACGTTTGGTGTCTCCAATGTAGAGGAGACCACATTGGGAGCAACGAATGCAGTAGACTAAGTTGGGAGAAATGCAAGTGAAATGCTGCTTCACTTGAAAGGAGTGTTTGGGTCCTTGGACGGTGAGGAGAGAGGAAGTGAAGGGGCAGGTGTTGCATCTTTTGCGTGGGCATGGGGTGGTGCCATAGGAGGGGGTTGAGGAGTAGGGGGTGATGGAGGAGTGGACCAGGGTGTCCCGGAGGGAGTGATCCCTACGGAATGCAGATAAGGGGGGTGAAGGGAAGATGTGTTTGGTGGTGGCGGAAATGGCGGAGGATGATCCTTTGAATGCGGAGGCTGGTGGGGTGCTAAGTGAGGACAAGGGGGACCCTATCATGTTTCTGGGAGGGAGGAGAAGGCGTGAGGGCGCATGCGCGGGAGATGGGCCGGACACGGTTGAGGGCCCTGTCAACGACCGTGGGTGGAAAACCTCGGTTAAGGAAGAAGGAGGACATGTCAGAGGAACTGTTTTTGAAGGTAGCATCATCGGAACAGATGCAACGGAGGCGAAGGAACTGAGAGAATGGGATGGAGTCCTTACAGGAAGCGGGGTGTGAGGAGCTGTAGTCGAGATAGCTGTGGGAGTCGGTGGGTTTGTAATGGATATTGGTGGACAGTCTATCACCAGAGATTGAGACAGAGAGGTCAAGGAAGGGAAGGGAAGTGTCAGAGATGGACCACGTGAAAATGATGGAGGGGTGGAGATTGGAAGCAAAATTAATAAATTTTTCCAAATCCCGACGAGAGCATGAAGCGGCACCGAAGTAATCATCGATGTACCGGAGAAAGAGTTGTGGAAGGGGGCCGGAGTAGTACTGGAACAAGGAATGTTCCACATACCCCATAAAGAGACAGGCATAGCTGGGGCCCATGCGGGTACCCATAGCCACACCTTTTATTTGGAGGAAGTGAGAGGAGTTGAAGGAGAAATTGTTCAGCGTGAGAACAAGTTCAGCCAGACGGAGGAGAGTAGTGGTGGATGGGGATTGTTCGGGCCTCTGTTCGAGGAAGAAGCTAAGGGCCCTCAGACCATCCTGGTGGGGGATGGAGGTGTAGAGGGATTGGACGTCCATGGTGAAGAGGAAGCGGTTGGGGCCAGGGAACTGGAAATTGTTGATGTGACGTAAGGTGTCAGAGGAATCACGGATGTAGGTGGGAAGGGACTGGACAAGGGGAGAGAGAAGGGAGTCAAGATAACGAGAAATGAGTTCTGTGGGGCAGGAGCAAGCTGAGACGATCGGTCTACCGGGGCAGTTCTGTTTGTGGATTTTGGGTAGGAGATAGAAGCGGGCCGTCCGAGGTTGGGCGACTATCAGGTTGGAAGCTGTGGGAGGGAGATCCCCAGAGGAGATGAGGTCAGTGACAGTCCTGGAAACAATGGCTTGATGTTCAGTGGTGGGGTCATGGTCCAGGGAGAGGTAGGAGGAAGTGTCTGCGAGTTGACGCTCAGCCTCCGCGAGGTAGAGGTCAGTGCGCCAGACAACAACAGCACCACCCTTGTCAGCGGGTTTGATGACAATGTCAGGGTTGGACCTGAGAGAATGGAGTGCAGTAAGTTCAGAGAGAGACAGGTTAGAATGGGTGAGAGGAGCAGAGAAATTGAGACGACTAATGTCGCGCCGACAGTTCTCAATGAAAAGATCGAGAGAAGGTAAGAATCCAGAGGGAGGGGTCCAGTTGGAGGGAGAATATTGGAGATGGGTAAAAGGATCCGTTGAACTGGGAGAGGACTCCTGCCCAAATACGTGAGCCCGGAGACGAAGACGGCGGAAGAAGAGTTCAGTATCATGCCGAGCCCGTAATTCATTGAGGTGAGGGCGTAAGGGTATGAAACTAAGTCCTTTGCTGAGCACTGAACGTTCAGCATCGGAGAGGGGAAGGTCAGGGGGTATAGTGAACACACGGCTGGGGTTGGGATTGGAAGAAAGGGTGGGGACGGAGGGACAGGCAGGGGTGGAGGGTCCTAGATGGGTGTTGGTGTCGATGAGTTGTTGGAGCTTGCGTTCCTTAGCACTTGAGAGAAAGAGAAAAAGTTTCTTGTTGAGGCGTCGGATGAGCCGAAGGATAAAATGAAACTGGGGGCACGCGCAGCTTTGAAAAAGGGTACGGCGGTGCTGCTGGAGGAGCAGCCGCTGCCACTGACTGCCACTGTTCTTCAAGAAATGCCTTGAAGAAGTTCTGTTCCTCTCTGCGACAAGATTTCCGTATCTCTGTTGTCTTGCTCACCTTCCTTGCTTTCCATTTCCCTCCTAGTGTTTGACAAGGTGTTTACTAAAACCCGCTTTCACAGCCATATCTCCTTTCTCAGTGACTGTCTCCGTCTCCGACTTACCCCACGTGGATTTCAACTGAAATTCCACCCCTCATGTTTCGAACCCACCTAGGATTACAGGTATCTCCGGGACATAAAACGTTTCTCGGACTTCTGTTCTTGTCACATTCTGAAATCCACACTCAGTGCCATGTGCCGCCATATGAACACACTCGACCTCTCCCTCCAGCAGCACCGCCGTACCCTTTTTCAAAGCTGCGCGTGCCCCCAGTTTCATTTTATCCTTCGGCTCATCCGACGCCTCAACAAGAAACTTTTTCTCTTTCTCTCAAGTGCTAAGGAACGCAAGCTCCAACAACTCATCGACACCAACACCCATCTAGGACCCTCCACCCCTGCCTGTCCCTCCGTCCCCACCCTTTCTTCCAATCCCAACCCCAGCCGTGTATTCACTATACCCCCTGACCTTCCCCTCTCCGATGCTGAACGTTCAGTGCTCAGCAGAGGACTTAGTTTCATACCCTTACGCCCTCACCTCAATGAATTACGGGCTCGGCATGATACTGAACTCTTCTTCCGCCGTCTTCGTCTCCGGGCTCACTTCTTTAGGCAGGAGTCCTCTCCCAGTTCAACGGATCCTTTTACCCATCTCCAATATTCTCCCTCCACCTGGACCCCTCCCTCTGGATTCTTACCTTCTCTCGATCTTTTCATTGAGAACTGTCGGCGCGACATTAGTCGTCTCAATTTCTCTGCTCCTCTCACCCATTCTAACCTGTCTCTCTGAACTTACTGCACTCCATTCTCTCAGGTCCAACCCTGACATTGTCATCAAACCCGCTGACAAGGGTGGTGCTGTTGTTGTCTGGCGCACTGACCTCTACCTCGCGGAGGCTGAGCGTCAACTCGCAGACACTTCCTCCTACCTCTCCCTGGACCATGACCCCACCACTGAACATCAAGCCATTGTTTCCAGGACTGTCACTGACCTCATCTCCTCTGGGGATCTCCCTCCCACAGCTTCCAACCTGATAGTCGCCCAACCTCGGACGGCCCGCTTCTATCTCCTACCCAAAATCCACAAACAGAACTGCCCCAGTAGACCGATCGTCTCAGCTTGCTCCTGCCCCACAGAACTCATTTCTCGTTATCTTGACTCCCTTCTCTCTCCCCTTGTCCAGTCCCTTCCCACCTACATCCGTGATTCCTCTGACACCTTACGTCACATCAACAATTTCCAGTTCCCTAGCCCCAACCGCTTCCTCTTCACCATGGACGTCCAATCCCTCTACACCTCCATCCCCCACCAGGATGGTCTGAGGGCCCTTAGTTTCTTCCTCGAACAGAGGCCCGAACAATCCCCATCCACCACTACTCTCCTCCGTCTGGCTGAACTTGTTCTCACGCTGAACAATTTCTCCTTCAACTCCTCTCACTTCCTCCAAATAAAAGGTGTGGCTATGGGTACCCGCATGGGCCCCAGCTATGCCTGTCTCTTTATGGGGTATGTGGAACATTCCTTGTTGCAGTCCTACTCCGGCCCCCTTCCACAACTCTTTCTCCGGTACATCGATGATTACTTCGGTGCCGCTTCATGCTCTCGTCGGGACTTGGAAAAATTTATTAATTTTGCTTCCAATCTCCACCCCTCCATCATTTTCACGTGGTCCATCTCTGACACTTCCCTTCCTTGACCTCTCTGTCTCAATCTCTGGTGATAGACTGTCCACCAATATCCATTACAAACCCACCGACTCCCACAGCTTTCTCGACTACAGCTCCTCACACCCCGCTTCCTGTAAGGACTCCATCCCATTCTCTCAGTTCCTTCGCCTCCGTTGCATCTGTTCCGATGATGCTACCTTCAAAAACAGTTCCTCTGACATGTCCTCCTTCTTCCTTAACCGAGGTTTCCCACTCACGGTCGTTGACAGGGCCCTCAACCGTGTCCGGCCCATCTCCCGCGCATGCGCCCTCACGCCTTCTCCTCCCTCCCAGAAACATGATAGGGTCCCCCTTGTCCTCACTTAGCACCCCACCAGCCTCCGCATTCAAAGGATCATCCTCCGCCATTTCCGCCAACTCCAGCATGATGCCACCACCAAACACATCTTCCCTTCACCCCCCTTATCGGCATTCTGTAGGGATCGCTCCCTCCGGGACACCCTGGTCCACTCCTCCATCACCCCCTACTCCTCAACCCCCTCCTATGGCACCACCCCATGCCCACGCAAAAGATGCAACACCTGCCCCTTCACTTCCTCTCTCCTCACCGTCCAAGGACCCAAACACTCCTTTCAAGTGAAGCAGCATTTCACTTGCATTTCCCCCAACTTAGTCTACTGCATTCGTTGCTCCCAATGTGGTCTCCTCTACATTGGAGAGACCAAACGTAAGCTGGGCGACCACTTTGCAGAACACCTGCGGTCTGTCCGCAAGAATGACCCAAACCTCCCTGTCGCTTGCCATTTTAACACTCCACCCTGCTCTCTTGCCCACATGTCTGTCCTTGGCTTGCTGCATTGTTCCAGTGAAGCCCAACGCAAACTGGAGGAACAACACCTCATCTTCCGACTACGGACTTTACAGCCTTCCGGACTGAATATTGAATTCAACAACTTTAGGTCGTGAGCTCCCTCCCCCATCCCCACCCTCTTTCTGTTTCCCCCTTCCTTTTTTTTCCAATAAATTATATAGATTTTCCTTTTCCCACCTATTTCCATTATAGAAAAAAAAACCTCCACTAGAGCTATACCTTGAGTGCCCTACCATCCATTCTTAAGTAGCACATTCGTTTAGATAATATCACCAACTTTAACACCTATGTGTTCTATTGTACTATTGTCGTTGACATCTTTTGATGATCTGCTTCTATCACTGCTTGTTTGTCCCTACAACCACACCCCCCCCCTTCACCTCTCTCTCTCTCTCTCTCTCTATCTCTCCGCCCCCCACACACACACCTTAAACCAGCTTATATTTCAACTCTTTCTTGGACTCGAACTCAAGTTCTGTCGAAGGGTCATGAGGACTCGAAACGTCAACTCTTCTTCTCCGCCGATGCTGCCAGAGCTGCTGAGTTTTTCCAGGTAATTCTGTTTTTGTTTTGGATTTCCAGCATCCGCAGTTTTTTTGTTTTTATAACCATTCTTCTGTTTGTTTCTTGCTGAGCGTCAATAATTTGGTTTGTAAACATTTTATGAATGTCAGTTGTCCCCAGAATTGAAACACAGCTGTTCAACTCAATTTTCAGTTGGAAGTTGTGGTGCTGCTAACTTCATGTGAAGAATGATGACCGTACCAAAACAATTTATTTCTCCTTTTTTTTGCACAGGGAAATGATAGTTTTTACAAAGTGTTGTACGAGCGGGCCAGGTTTGATAATTTGTTTCAGGTAAGTTGTTTTTTAAAAAAAGCACATTCTAGCACACAATTGTAAATTGTATAGTGTGTACTTCAAAAAAGAATGGTAGCAATACTGTGTGTATTGTCTCTTAAATTTGAAATATACAAATATTATACATTTATAGAAAACGTGCTACTGCAAGTAGTTAAATGTCCAGTTCCTAACCAGATAGTTGAGAATTTTATTCCCTTAGTTTCTACAGATCCATAAATCCTTAAAAATGCAAACTACAGTGTGTTTAGTTTTCGGTTCTGAAGTAAGGTACACATTCCATTTGTAATTTATTTTCCCTTTATAGATCCTGACTAACCTATCGTGTATTTTGTTTCCTGCTTTTACTTCACTTTACTAGTATTTGCAAATTTTCACTTTTGTTTTGTAATATGCATTATGCAAGTAGCATTGTTTCACTTTTAAGGTGCTTATTTTTGTGTTTTTTTTCTAATTACCCCAGAAACTTGCAGTTTTGTTTTATTGATTTTTCTTCCCTTTTCCTTGTCCCAATATTCTACTGATATTGATCAGGCTCCATATTGAGTTTAAGGCATAAATTGCATCTTTCACAACCCAAAGGTGCAGTAACTAATAATGAGAGATTTTGAGGTGTTTGAAGGCGGGAGAAAGTGGGTTTTGGGGGTGAATTGCAGAGTGCGGAAGACTAAAACTCTGATTATAGTGCAGTAGCAGGAAAAGGGACCTGCAGTAGTCCAGGAGTCGGATGAACTCCGTGTGCATGCTGGCAAGTAGAGCTGGGAAGAATGGAAGGGTAGAATACACCGAGATGGAGAAATTTGAGTATCGGGATGCAGACTTTGAATTTGATTTGATCTTAATTTCTGGTTAACGATCAGATAATGTGTACCAAACAATATGTAAGGGTGGAGACTGAAGTAAATTGGATGTCATCATACTATGAAAACTTTGACCCCATATTTGTGCATAATATTGCCAAGCGGATGTGTAGAGTTAAAGGAATGAAGCTTTGGGACACTCTGGAGATGACAGGGTGAAAGAGGCGACTCTGTTCCAGATTAGTTTCGTCAGGCAGGAATGAAACAATGAGAGATGGTGCTGCAGAGAAGGATGATTTAAGGAACAGTAGAAAACAAGATTAAATGATCAAATGTGTTAAAGGCTATAGCAAAATCCGGGAGCTCGATGATGCTAAGGTAGCAGTCACTTAAAATATTACAGTAAGCAAAAAAATTGGTATGTTTCAATCAGTTTTACTAACATGAGTTTGTTTTAATGTTAGGCAGTCTTTTAGCATGTTCTGTAGGCAGGCACAATATGCTAATTTAGGTGAATTTGATGGAAGTGCTGTGTGACATTCACTGTAAAGGTGTGGGTAATATAGCAAAATTTGTACTAGAATGCATTACACTTGAGAAGTATAGGCTGTCATTCAAATCTACAATTGTTCTGAGACTATACAGTGCATGAGTGCATCCAGTTTTATGCAGTAATAAGGTATTCACTGTTTTGGGGCAGGTAAGAAAGTTGAGTTATTAATTTGAATCTTGCCTTCCATGAGACCATTTAGGAAAACTGAAGCAGTCTATTGTTCAAGCATGCTTAATTTGATGGACCAATGATTGTCAACTTGTATTCAGATTAAGAACAAATCTAAAACAAAAATAATCTTTGTAAGCAGTTAACCTTGGTGCCAAAAATTAAGACCTTAATGATTATCTAATAAATTTAATTTTTTAGATGGTAATCTATAAATAGATTGGATAACTTTCTTTATAAAGTTCAGTAGCAGGCACAATAAGTAGTCATTTGTTTAAATGAGCTAGTGTTTTTTGACTGCTAAATTGGCATTCAATGAGGTGAATAAAAATTGGTTCCACTTCCAAGGATACTTGAAGTTTATTTCACCACCACCCCACCCCAAAATGATCTGGTGAAAACAAAGGTTATTTTTAATAGTAACAGCTAGGACTGTTCTTTCTTTCTGGGTTTCACCTGATTACAGAATTTCAACAATCATCTTGATTTGGTTACTGGAGCCAAAGTTGAATTTTAAAACCGTTGATTTTTAACATTACCTGTTGGTGGGAATCTGTTTCTTTAGCCTTTCTTGGGGCTTTTCTGTTGTGTACACTAGCCGCCATCAGCTTCACACCCTGATATTGAAGGTTATAATTTGTTGATAAAATGGCTGAAAGCAGAATACCAATGCCTTTCATTTCATAAAGTGCAGCTATTTGTCATGGCGTTGTCTTGCATGACAATTGCAATTATCTTTTTCTGGGGATACTGCCATATTATTAATGATTAAATCTCCAGGTCTTGTGAGAGTGCCTGTTTCTGATTGCCGCAGTAAAGAACTTCAGTTTCTTTTGTGGCTACTTCATTCAAAGCAGGCAGGTTTTAAAACTGTTAAATGGCCTGCATAATTTCATGCATACTCATGAATAGATAATATTTTGAGTTATCAGAATTTAAATAGTGATTTTTCTTTCCTCCATAGTCCCCCACCCCACCCCAACCCCATACTTGTGCTGATTTTTTTCCCCTCTGGCTAATCAGCTACTTTACTTGCATTATGTGTCAAACCATGTTCATTTTTACACAGCGGCTGGAAAGCATTAGCTTTTCAATTGAAAAAGACCGTAATGGAATTAGAAAGGAAATATATAAAGAATTTGAGAAAATTAACAAGTCTCTTCAGAACAGGTAATGTTCATTGTTTATATGCCAGTTTCTTAAGTACATACTAACTTTAAGTTGGGTGACTAGTTAATTGTAAAAATATTTGATTAATAAAAGCTGGGACTTTTTAAATTAATTTTATTAATTATTCCAAATGGCACCTATGTGCACTTAGGTTCGTTATAGATAACATTTTTAAGTGTACTGCTGGGGATTACCCATGATTCCCAGAGCTCTTCCTGGTAGATTTATTTTGCATTGGGTTATTTTTCACTTCCTGCTGCCTCGTCTGTTTGGGAAATTTACAAACTTCTGCCTGCTTTGAACTTCACTCTCCAGAAGACATTACATAGCTCTCATTTGTAACTGACTCTTGTCAGTGCAATAATTCTGAAGTTCAAAGAATGAACTTTATTGATAATTGTTATCAATTTGTCACTTGGGTTGTCAGTCAGTTTCTGATGGGGCTTCCTGAAGCCTGTTGGAGTTTATTTGCAGCTCTGATGCAGCAGACTTGTTTTTGTTGCAGACAAGTCTTTGTACCAATCAAGAAATGGATCTGACTTGATTATTGTAACTAAGGCCAGGATTTATTGCCCCATCCCTAATTGCGTTTGAGAAGGTGGTGGTGAGCTTCTGTCTTGAACCATAGCAGTCCATGTGGTGTAGGTACACTCAGTGCTGTTAAGGAGGAAGTTTGTAGTAACTTGAGATGTAATGTAAGGTCACATGATCTTACTGGCCAATAGCAGAGTAGCATGGGCTACCTCTATGTGGGGAAAGTCTTGGGTTAGTCACCTGAGGAATAAAGACATAAATATAGTTGTAGAATTAGATTGTAAATAAACAGCATGTGTTTATTCTAACAATGACCACCTGATGTTCTCTGTCTCTATACCATTGTGGTCACCCCGAGCAAAGCATGCAACCCAAAACCTTTAGCCCCAGCAAACCAAGTACATTGGATCCAACAAAGTTCCAGGATTTTGACCCAGCCTCAGTGAAGGAACAGCAATATATTTAAGTCAGGATAACGACTGACTTGGAGGGGAATTTGCTGGTGGTGATGTTCCTAAATAGTAGAGGTTTCAGGCTTGGAACCTTTGAAGAAGCCTTGGTGAGAACAGTAGTGCATCTTGTGCACAGTGACAGCAGTATATATGATATACCAGTGGAGCGAGTGAATGTTTAAGGCGATAGATGAGATGCCAGTCAAGTGGATTGCTTTGTCTTGGATAGTGTTGAGCTTCTTGAGTAGTGTCGAGAGATGTACTCATCCAGGCATATCAGAGTCTTCCATTGGAGTCTTGATGCCCCTTGTGGTTAGGCTTTGGGAAGTGAGGAAGTGAGATAATAGTATCAGAATTCTTAGGCTATAATTTGCTGTTAGAGCCACAGTATTTATGTGCCTGTTACAGTTAAGTTTCTGGCCAAAGGTAACCTTCCAGATATTGGTAGGGAATTCAGCAAGAAAGGTGAATCAACCGTGGCTAACAAGAGGTTAAATATTGCATTGGATCAAAGGAAGCAGCTTATAAGGTTGCCAAAAAAAGTGGTAAGCTCAATGATTGGGAGCAATTTAGAATCCAGCAAAGGATAACCAAGAAACTGATAAAGGGAATTTGAATACCAGCTAGCGAGAAACATAAAGGTGGACTGTACAAGCTTCTTTAGGTATGTGAAAAGGAAAAGATTAGCAAGGACAAATGTAGGTCAGTTATAGACAGAGACTGGAGAATTTATAATGGAGAGTAGTGAAATGGCAGAGAAACTAAACAATTACTTTGTGTCTGTCTTTATGGAGGAAGTTACAGAAAATCTAGAGATATGAGGGAACCAAGGGGCTTATGAAAATGAGGAACTGGTAGTACTCAAAATTAATTGGATTAAAGGCGATAAATCCTCTGGATCTGATGAGCTATGCCCCAACGTGTTAAAGGAGGTGGCTATAGAAATAATGGATGCATAGGTGGTTACCTTTCAAAATTCTGTAGATTTTGGAAAGGCTCCTACTGAATGGAAAGTAGCAAATGTAACCCCATTATTTAAGAAGGGAGGAATTGAGAAAACGGAAAACTGCAGACCAGTTAGTTTGACGTCAGCAGTAGGAAAAATGTTAGAATCTATTATAAAGGATGTGATAACTAGACACTTAGAAAATATGGTAGGATTGGGCAGAGTCAACATAAATTTGGGAAAGGGAAATCATGTTTGACAAACCTATTGAAGTTTTTGAGGTAGCATAGGTAAAGGACAACCAGTGAATGTGGTGTATTTGGATTTTCAGAAGGCTTTTGATAAGGTCGCCCACAAGAGTTTAGTAAACAAAATTGGAACT
The DNA here is from genome assembly GCF_017639515.1 of Carcharodon carcharias. Lineage (NCBI taxonomy): Eukaryota > Metazoa > Chordata > Chondrichthyes > Lamniformes > Lamnidae > Carcharodon > Carcharodon carcharias. The sequence continues at coordinate 59,603,650 of NC_054477.1, read as the reverse complement.
CATGGGATTGGGGGTATTATACTGGTATGGATTGAGAATTAGTTACCAGTCAGAAAACAAAGAGGACAACTAAACGGGTCCTTCTCCGGATGGCAGACTGTTACTAGTGGGGTACTACAAGGATCAGTGCTTGGGCCACAGCTGTTTACAATCTATAAAAATGATTTGGATGTGGGGACCAAATGTCATATTTCTGAATTGCTGATGACACAAAACTGCCGGGATGTAAGTTGAGGAGGATGCAAGGATGCTTCAAAGGAACTTGGACAGGCTTAATGAATGGCAAGAACACGGCAGATGGAATATAATATGGAAAAGTGTGAAGTTATCCACTTAGGTAGAGAAAACAGGCAGAGTAATTTCTTATATGGTGAGAGGTTGGGAAGTGTTGATATCCAAAGGGATTTGGGTGTCTTTGTTCATGAGTCACTAAAAGCCAGCATGCAGGTACAGCAAACAATTAAGAAGGCAAATGGTATATTGGCCTTCATCGCAAAGGGATTTGAGTACAGGAGTAAAGATGTTTTGCTGCAATTGTACAGAGCATTGCTGAGACCGCAACTGGAGTATTGTGAACAGTTTTGGCCTCCTTATCTAAGGAAGGATATAGTTGCTACAGAGGAGTGCAATGGAGGTTCACCAGACTAACCCCTGGGATGGTGGGATTGTCTTATGAGGAGAGATTGAGGAAACTGGGCCTGTATTCTCTGGGGTTTCGAATAATAAGAGCTGATCGCAATTGAAACTTAAGTTCTTAGGGTGTGACAGGGCAAATGTAGTTAGGATATTTCCCCTAGCTGGTGAGTCTAGGACCAGGGGACACAGTCTCAGAATAGGACTGAGATGGGAAGGAATTTCTTCACTCAGAGTGGTGAATCTTTTGGAATTCTTTACCCCAGACGGTCATGGAAGCTGTCACTGAGCTCGTTCAAGGCAGTAATTAATAGATTTCTGGATACTAATGGCATCGAGATATGGGTATAGCGTGGGAAGTGGTGTTAAGGTAGATGTTCAGCCATGATCTAATTGATTGGAGGAGCAGGCTCAATGATCCAAATGGCTTACTCCTCATAGATGTTTATAGCACAGAAGTAGGCAATGATGCTGTTGAATGTAAAGAGGAGATGGCTATATTCTCCCTTTTTGGAGATGGTCATTGCCTGGCACTTGTGTGGTGCGAATGTTGTTTGCCACTTAGCAACTGAAGCCTCTATATTGGGTCTCGCTGGATGCAGATACTTCAGTATCTGTGGAGTTGTGAATGATATTGAATCATCAGTGAACATCCCCACTTCTGACCTTATTTTGGAGGAAAGATCACTGAAACAGCTGCCCTGAGGAACTGCTATGGATAGTCTAGTAGCCTGTAGTATATCTGGTCTTATTATGGGTTGAACAATGGGATTACATAGACCAAGCTCCTGTTTTGTGTGCGGGAACTTCCACTGTCCAGATTAATTTGTCAGCTCATTTGGAGAGCTGGAAAACTGCTATCAATGGGGACAAAGAAAGCCTTTCCATGTGGACAGTTCACAATAATGTATGTCTTGCCTATGATACCGTTTCCATTCATCAAAGATGTAATGGTTCTATTACAAACAAAGGATAAATCTAGTAATTAACAGGCTGAGCTTTGTTTTATCATCCCAGTCAGTTACTAAAAGCTTGCTGATATCTTGAGGCACTGGGGAGTTAGGACCTGCTTGTACGTGAAGACATTTGAATTTTAAAACTGGGCAATGACCTTTTTAAAATGACCGAAGTCATGCCTGGCTATGATCTTCAAATAATAGGAGCCAATTTGGCAGTATTGAAGAAATTTGCACCATCGTTATCTCGGAAGAGATGCTAATGACCCCTGTGGACTACAGAGACCAAATTCAAAGGGAATTATACAAAGGCCATCTACATTTCAGAAGTTAGGCCTGGCCACCTGGAGTCTACTAGTCTGTTAGGACAAGGAGGCCTGTGACCTTCCTTTCAAATTCTTAATAGCTAGAACATTGACAAAGGAATATACCCACTTTGTCAAAGCCAAGTGGAGAGGCGGGAATCATGTGACATGACCACCCCCTAGCTGGGAGAACCAGTTGTACTGCCTTGCTGTACTGCAAATCAGTCTATCATCTTCCATCCACCAAGCAGCAGTACAGAAAGGAGGCTCTGTCTAGGTTTGAATGTCTGGCCCCATCTACACTGTTTCTACTGGAACTTCTGTACCATCACCTACAAAACTAATTCATCTCTGTGTGCCTATCACATTGTGGAAGTCATCTCTACTGGAAAAGTGAATTATCCAGCACCGGTTTTCAGCCTGCCAATCTCTGAAGGAATACACCATTAGACTTTGATTCTGGGCTCACGTGAATCAATAATTCTTTACTCTGCGGTCTTTACCTTGTAAACCTTTCTTTCTCTATCCCCCTCTTATTGTATGAGTGAAAAGGAGGCAATGTTGCTACTCTCTTCCTGCATTTGTGTATAAATAAAGTAACTCCTTGAGTTCATCCATCAAGAATTTGCTGTGGGATTATTAATAGAAATTGGATCACACCAAAGCCGAGGAGTCGGGAAATAAAGGGGAAATCAAAGTCAGAACACCCTTCTGTTTACAGACAGGTGGTGAGAGGAAAAATCAGAGCTGTTTATATTAAACCCCCTCCTGTCCGTAACACCCTGTAACGGTTATATCTTTCCCTTTCTAATCTTGGAACAGTTGGATCTTGCCATGCAATTCAATAAGGGTTGCAGCACATCCTCTGATAAAACCACCAAACAGCTGCTGATAAAACAATATCTAGTGAATTTGATATTCTTCCAAATTCCTGGTGATTGAGAACTGTATCTCAAAATTTACAGATTTAATAGTGTTCTTGATAATCAATGGGACCATATTACCACCCTGCAGTGCCTCTCCTCTGTCTTTCAGTTGGTGGACTGCACTCACCTGGTTCCATTTTTATCTATCTAATCGAAGCTTTTTACCACTGACAGGCTTTCCTGGCTCCATCTCTGAGATTGTTGTTGACTAATTGTTATTGATTAGTGGTCTACTCCATTATCGTAGTGTGCGATAGCATATGACTAACAAGATGGGAGATGGCAATCTATACAGACCCAGATCTTTTCCTTCTAGAATCAGTGTGTTTCTACCCAGGGCCAATATCCAGGAGTTGTCGCTGGCTTCAGTATTCCTCTTGTCAGCTTTAGTTCAGTCAGTAGCAATGTTTCCCCTTCAATTTTCTTGGTTGTGTGGCGCCTGCTGCACTGTGTGGCCCCTTTTAAGATTACTGTGTGGCCACTCAGACACACATCTTAAAGGGATCATTAGTTGTATGTGGCATGTTTGCACTACAGTGTGTGTTCTGGATTGCTACATGGTCAAGCACCTGCGCAGCTTAGAGGGAACATTGGCGTTTTCAACTCAGGGTTAGTGGTTCAAGCGTTCAAGTCCCACTCCAGAAACTTGAGCTCATTATCTAGATTAACAGTGCACCACAGTGCTGAGGGAACACTACACTGTTGGAAATTTAAATGAGAAGTTAAACTGAGGCCCTATCTGCCTTTTCCAATCAATGTACAAGATCCCATGGCACTATTTCAAAGAGCGGAAGTAAGTTTCCCCTCACGCCCTGCCCAGCATTTGTTCTGCAACAAATGTCACTAAAATCAGACTATCTGGTTATTATCTCATTGATGTTTGTGTGCATACCAGTGACCCTTGGGTTTGTTGGAAACAAATCTTTTCCAATATATTACAAAATTAACTTTAATTTGGAATTAAATATTGGCAAATGTATTGCTCATCGGAACTGTGGAGTAGGGTCAAGTAGGATTGAAATAGCAGGAGCACAATAGTACTTATTTAGAGCATAGTGAAGAACAATGATGAGAAATGCAAATACAGTGGAGCAATTAAGGGATATTGAACAGCTGTTGCAGTCAGGCAGATTCACATTTTTGTTGCTAATCCACCTGTATCACACTCAAATCACTCACTCCATTAATCAATACCACCACCCCATCTCCTTTCCTTTCTTTCCTATCTCTTCTGAACTTTGTACCCAGGAATATTTAACACCCAGTTCCGCCCTTCCTTGAGCCAGGTCTCTGTTATTGCCACATCATATTTCCACATGGCAACCTGTGCCTGTAACTCCCCAATCTTATTTACTACACTCTGTTCAGATTCACATACATGCATAGTAACCCTGGTTTCAATTTTGTTTTTTCTCCCTTACCCTGACTTTACCTATTAACTTACCATTCTCTGTGCTCGTACTATCTGTCCCTCCCAGTATTTTGTGCACCCTGGTATTCCCCTCTAATATTTTTTTTCTTGGTTCCCACACCCCTGCCGAGTTAGTTTAAAGCCTTCCCAACAGAACTAGCAAAAATGCCCCGCAAGGAATTCAGTCCCAGCTTTATTTGGGTGCAACATGTTCGGCTTGGATAGGCACCATCTACCCCAGAGCCAGTCCCAGTGTCTCAGGAATCTAAAGCCCTCCCTCCTGCACCATCTTTCCAGCCAGGCATTCATTTGCCTTATCCTCCTATTTCTGTGCTCACAGGCACGTGGCACTGGGAGCAATCTGGAGATTACTACATTAGAAGTCCTGCTTGCTAATTTTCTACCTAGCTCCCTAAATTTTGATTGCAGGACCACAATCCCCCTTCCTACCTAAGTCATTGGTACCAATTTTGACCACGACCTCTGGCTGATCAACCTCCCCCAGAAGAATGTCCTGTAGCTGCTCTGTGACATTCTTGACCCTAGCACCAGGGAGGCAACATACCATCCTGGAGTCACGTCTATGGCCACAGAAACACCTGTCTGTTCCCCTCACCAATGAATCCCCTATTACTATAGCTCTTCCCTCCTGTACAGCTAAGTTGCTCGTGGTGCCACAGCCTGGCCCTGACTGCACTCCTCCTGAGGAACCATCGCCCTCACCACTTTCCAAAATGGAAAACTGATTTGTGGTTGGGACCCCAGGGGACTCGTGCACTACCTGCCTACTTCTCTTGGACTGCCTGGTGGTCACCCATTCCCTCTGTCTCCAGGCCCTCAAGCTGCAGTGTGACCACATCTCTGAACGTGCTATCCATGTAGCGCTCAGCCTCGCAGATGCTCCACAGCGACGCCAGCCACCACTCGAGCTCTGAAACCCGGAGCTCAGGTTTCTGCAGCAGGCAGCACTTCCTGCACATGTGACCATCTAGGACACTGGTAGCACCTATGACCTCGCCCATATTACAGGACATGCATTCCACTTGATGGAGCTGCCCTCCAAAACTCCCTCAGACACCAATCTCCAACTGAAGCGCTCTACTACAGTCAAACGCAGCACTGCAGTGCAGACCTATATATATTTTATTTACTTTTGTATACCATCAGTTTGTATACTATTTTAAACTTTAGGAATGGGATAGACCTTAACCGCTTACTAGATACTCACCAAACAGCTAGCTCTTTTAGTAGAGTAAGAATTAATTCTTACTAGATAAGAAAGGTAGAAAAAACAAAGGAAACAATACTTTCGGTTTTTTTTCTCCCCTTCACTGAACTCCTCCACTCACCAAACTCTCAGGTTTGTACTCCGTTTCCTCAGCTGCACTCATTTTGTGGGAACCTACAGTACAATGTATGAAGAGCCAGAGACTGGGTTGATAGAAGAAAAATCGTAAAAATTCCTTTAGCTTCTACATATATGCACTTATCCTTTCTGCCCTTAATCCTCAAACTTGAGCTTCTCCTGCAGTGAGCCTTCTTTTTCCCCTACAATCAATGTAGAAATCTTCATCTGCCTCAATTTCACTGTATGGAACTTTCCCTGTTTACTCCCCTGTTGCTTTCAGTTCTTTTGATTTGTATTTGGGTTGTTTTCTCTCATGTTTTCTTCTCTATACTTGTTTTCAAGTCTCCCTTCTTGTAATAATTACTATTGCTTGGGAAGACCTGAGACAAGTACAGAGCAGGAGGGATTTAATTGATCTGCTATGGACTCAGGTACCTAAATTTCAACAATGTTGGCTGTTCAGCATACTTTATAATATTGACACAGAAGGAAGGCCGATAAAATTAACCACTGAAACAAATGTCTGATCTCTGCAACACACAACAAAATACAAAAGGCTGCTGATTCATGAGTGGTAACTGAGTGAGCCACATCCAAAGGAGAAACATCAGTTGACATATTGCAACTACAAATCTACGTTGAGGAACCTATAGGGAAGTGTATAATGCTATATAGTGCCATACGTTGTGCATTTGGGCATGTATGTTATGGTTTTGTAAATGAGCTGTTTTATTCTAAATACAGAAGTATTTAAATGACTTTGAATAGCTGTGCTTTAACAAAAATCTGATCAATATGATTCAGTTTGACCTTGCATTTTACAGAAAAGAAATATTGTTGAAAGAGCTAGAATTCATGGTTCAACAACACCTTAATGGGATTGCTGAACTTCAAAAGGTACTAAAGGAGAAGATTAGTGGCTTAGACTCTGTCATAAAAGTTGCATTGGAGGCCAAATCTAAATCTCTCATAACCTATTTTAATTCACAGCAGGTAAGAATTTGATATAAAAGATATGTAAGCTGCTTTATAGAAGGAACATTTTTTGAAATACCTTGTGCTGAAATATTATGTACTAGGTGTTCCTATCAAAAAATATTATATTTTCATCTGCCCTTGAAATCCCATTTCTTTTAATTTATGTGTATGCTTCTAGACTGCGAATGTTTTGTCCCTGGTGTCCTGGCAAATATTTATCCACCAATTAACATCAAAAAAATCACTCAGGTCATATCACGTTTGTGGAAGTTTGCTTTGCACTGATTGACTGCTTTATTTCCTACATTATAACAGGTTCTGCACTTCACAAGTACTTTATCCTAATTACTTTAGGATTTCCAGTGGTTTTGAAAGACACTATAGATGCAGATCTTTCTTTTTCAGCTGTACTGCCTGTCTTCTTGAATATTAAGTGTGAGCTTACCTGCCTTACTCAATTTTCTGCCTGTATTCCATGAATGATTGTATGTTACACCTCACACACTAAAGGATTGCTTTCATTGGCACATGATTTTATATTCCACAGCACCTCCAACTTGAGGCAAATATGAAAATCCAACTATGTCATTATTCACGAGATTGAGGAATGTGACCCATTAGAATCCCAGGTTTATCAGGAAGGTGTGGTTAAATTTGTTAACTAGCAGTCATTCAAACTGTATGAATGATTTTTGGTGATGTTTTGCCTTTGTGTCTTAACCCTGATACCTTCTGATGAGGGGGACAAATCTAAAACACCAGAACATACCTTTGCTGTTTATAAATGCTAATTGACTTGAGTATCTTCTTTCTTGTTTTTTGATTGTAGATGGCTGAAAATTTGAAATGCTTAGATCAAGCAAATAATATCGTAGAGGCACTAGAATCTAAAACTGATCTGAGGTAAGTGTTTGCTTTAATTTGAACTCTCAAACTATTGATGAAAGAAAAAACACTTTTTTTGGAATAATGGTTCTTCAGTGGTGTTAGGTGGGGAATGAGGATATTGATGGATCAATTAAGGGATGGCATAATATGTCTAACTCCCCAAGGGAGGTTCCCATGTCATTGATGTTTCTCTTTCTCAATGGAAGAGGCTGCAGGGATGGGAAGTTTGTTTTTTAATTTGTTCATGGAATATGAACATTGCTAGCAAGATCAGCATTTATAGCCCATCCCTAATTACCCTAGAATGGCAAACCACTTTCTTGAACTATTGCAGTCCATGAGGTGTAGGTATACCCACAGCGCTGTTTGGTAGGGATTTTGATGCAGCAATGAAGGAATTGCGATACATTAAAGCGTATTTACGGGTGATTGTGTTCCAATGTGCTAGCTGCCCTTGTTCTTCTAGGTGGTAGAGGTTAGGGGTTTGTTGGTGATGGATGTTGTGCCAATCAAGCAAGCTGCTTTGTCCAGGATGGTTTTGAGATTTTTGAAAAGATGCTGCACACGTTCGGTTGCTGATAGCATAAACATCTCCAAGCCTCTTCTGACCACTCCGTGACTCCTGTCATGGTTTGGCTGTCAGAGTTCATCCTGTGTTGGCTTTGTGTAGAGAAGTTATCATGACTCCAATGTTGTTGTCATCTTGTGACTTAGCATTGTAAAGTCTCCATAAATTTTATTCAGCTTGCTACCATCTTCAAATTTCATACATGCTTATAGCATCTTTTAGAACACGATGCATATATTGTTTACTGGTCAGTAAACTTGCTTAGAATAATTATTAGACTTAAAAGCTAGGTTGAACTAACTGAGAAATTGGTGAAATGCTATTAAAATTAATTTCATTACTTGTAGTCCAACCAGAGGGAAAATTATAAGACTCCTCCTTGTGATTGCTGTACAGATTCCCTTTCCCCAACCCCATGACTGAAAGCATGTGTTTGTAGAAGATGGGTATGGATGAGGTCAGAATTTGCTATGATGCTCACCTAAGTTGAATGACTTGTTAGTACTTTCCTACAAAGTTTATGCCAAGAGTGACTTTTTGAGACTGGTCCGGGAGGATGGTTGGCACTCATGGAACCATATCCCATAATGAGGAGACGAAAAAGAAATAGGAAAGAGCGAACTGTTTTCAGATCTCACTGTTAATTTTTATTTTTCAGATTTCAAATCCAACCTGGACCATTAGTGATAGGCCTTGCAAATTTAGGAAAAATTGAATTGGAATCAGAAAAGTAAGTAGAGGTTCCATATGTTTGTACATTTTTTTTAGTATGCAGTATTTGTTAATTACTTATCCATTGTGTGCCATGGATCTAGACATAGTCCACAGGGAAGTTATGCATTGCTGTATACAAAGATATCTTGCATCTATCAGCATATATAGAATGTTTTGGTAGGTAGCATAGAGGTCAGTTGCTAATTGAAAGCTGCAAGTCTAGGTAGAGTAGAGAAACAAAGGAGGACAAAATACCAATCACTAGAAGTTGCGCTGCAGTTTAGCAAGGCCATTTAAAAAAAAAAGCAAACCAAGCATTAGGCTTTATTTCTAGGGGGCTAGGATTGAAAAGTAGGGAAACCTGTATCGAATCTTGGTTTGACCACGTTTGGTGTGCATATGGTTGAGAGGTGAGAGAGAGTGCAGAGAAGATCTGCAAGGATGAAACCAGAAATGTACGAGTTTACATCTTGACAGGAAAGGATTATCAGGCTGGGCCTCCTCTTGAAAAAGAAAGACTGAGGGGTGACCTAATAAAGGTGTTTAAAACACTGAAAGGCTTTGAAGTGTATACAGAGAGAATATTTTCTGATGTGGGGAAGAACTCATGGCTATCAATGGAAGCAGGGAATTTGGAAGGAATTTTTTTTCCTAAAGAGTGGTGAAAATGTGGAACTCTCACTATTACAGGGAATAGTTGAAGCAAATTATATAATCCATTTAAAGGGAAGTGAGACAATCATAAGAGGAAGAAGGAAATAAATGGTTAATATGATAGATTTCGATGAAGGAGGCTTGATTGGAACATACAGACATGGACTGGTTTGCCCAAATGTTCTGTTTCACTGTCCTTTATCCTATGTGATCTTATGTATGCAAGGTTGTCTAGATTCTCCGGTCAAAGTGATTCTCCAATTACAAGATTTTGATACCTTCAGGTGGAACATGGCAGTATTCAGAACATTTGCACTTGTAGAACACTCTGAACATAGAGACATTTATAGACTAAGGGGTCAAGGAGCAAAGGCAAGTCAATGAGGATAGGGATGAAGTGTGTGCGTATAACACAGGATATAGGGGCTGCGTTTATTTTGTCCCTGGTTTTGTTAATTTAGTTTATTTGGTTGACCCCAAAAGAGTTAACACAGGATAGGATGTGGGTGGTGGAGTTTTGGACAGCTTAAAGTTTGTGTAAATCAGGAGGCGTGTGACCAGAACATTGGAGGAATAGAATATTGAGATAATAAAAATGTGAATAGGAATTTGGAGCAACACTAGAATTTAGGTGGGGAGAGGCAGATAAGTTGCTAAAGGGGAATTAAGTGATTTTGGTAATGGATAGGATGTAGGATTTAAAATTCAGACTTAGATTGATGAGGGTATCGAGGTTTTGCGTAGTTTGGCTCAACCTGCTCAAGCAGGTAGGGAGAGAGATGAAGTCATTGTTGAGAGAAATTACCAGAATATTGTAGGTTCAAGCCCTACTCCAAGACTCAAGCTGGCCACTGTTTAGATGAGACAAAGCTTAGGGTCTGTCTGCCTTTTCTTGTAGTTCATGTAGACGTAATGACCTGACAACACAATATGAGGGCAAAGCAGGAAGTTAACCTGTGTTCTGGCCAGCATTCCTCCTTCAACCATTTCCACCAAACAACAAATTAAGTGGTAGCACATTTCATTTACTGTTTGTGGGAATGAGCTCTGTGTTTGGCTATATATCAGTGACTACAATCAGTTAGTTAATTTTGAATTGTAAAGTATTTTTTACTCATTCACAGAATGTGGGCTTTGCTGACTGGGCCGACATTTATTGCCCACATCAAGTTGCCCTTGAGAAGGTGGTGATGAGCTGCCACCTTGAACCTCTGCAGTCCATGCGGTGTAGATACACCTGCAGTGCTGTTAGGGAGGGAATTCCAAGAGTTTAACCCAGTGACAGTGAAGGAACGGCGAAATATTTCCAAGTCAGGATGTTGAGAGCCTTGGAGAGGAAAATGCAGGTGGCGGTGCTCCCATGAGCCTGCTGCCCTTCTCTTCTCGGTGATAAGGTTGCAGACCTAGAAGGGGCTTTGGAACTTGCCTTGATTTTCTGCACTGCACATTGCAGATGGTGCGCACTGCCGCCATTGTGTGTTGCTGATGGAGGGAGTGAATGTTTAAGGTAGTCAGTGGGTGCCAATCAAGCTGGCTGTTTTGTCTTGATTGATGTCAAGGTTCTTCAGTATTATTAGTGCTGTGCTCATCCAGGCAAGTGGAAAGTATTCCATCACGCTTCTGACTTGCGTCTTGTCAATGATGTACAGGCTTGGGGAGTCAGGAGGTGAGATATTTGCTACAGAATCCCCAACCTCTGACTTGTAGCCACAGTGTTTATCTGGCTGGTCCAGTTCAGTTTCTGGTAATCCCCAGGATGTTAATGGTGAGGGATTCAGTAATGATATGCCATTGCATGTCATGGGCCAATGATTAGATTCCCTCTTGTTGGAGACAGTCATTGCCTGCCACTTGTGGCAAGTAACATTCATGCCACACTTAACCCAAGCTTGAACATTCTCCACATCTTGCTGTGGGAGTGGAATGTTTCATTATTTGAGTTACAGTGGTACTGAACGCAATGCAATCATCAGTGAAAATCCCCACTTCTGACATTATTTTGGAAGGAAGGTTGTGGGAGCAACTGGAGATGGTTGGGTTAAAGACACTGCGCTGAGGAACTCTTGCCATAATGTCTTGTGGCTGAGATTATTGGCCTCCCAACACCCCCTTTGTACTAGATATGACTCCAGCCATGGACTTCAATTTTTCTAGGGCTCCTTGATGCCACACTTGGTCAAATGCTGCTTTGATGTTAAGGGCAGTCATCTCTCATCTCGTCTCTGGAATTCAGCTCTCTTATCTAGGTTTAGACCAAAACTGGAATGAGGCCTGGAGCCATGGATCCCTGGTGGAACCCAAACATCAGATTATTGATGAGTAACTGCTGCTTGATAGCACCGTCAACACCATCTTCCTTTACTTTGCTGATGATCAAGAGCAGATTGATGGGGCAGTAATTGACTGGATTGGATTTGTCCTGTTTTTCATGGACGACATTCCAGAGCAAATCTCCACATTGTCAAGTAGATGCCAGTGCTGTAGCTGTGTTAATTTTTTGATTGATTCATGGGATGTGGGCTTTATTGGCTGGGCCAGCATTTATTGCCCATTCCTAGTTGCCCATGAGAAGGTAGTGGTGAGCTGCCTCCTTGAACCGCTGCAGTCCATGTGGCATAGGTACACCCACAGTGCTGTTAGGAAGGGAGTTCCAGGATTTTGACTGAGTGGCAGTGAAAGAATAGTGATATAATTCCAAGTCAGGATGGTGAGTGACTTGGATGGGAACATCCAGGTGGTGGTGTTCCTGTCTCTCTGCTGCCCTAGTTCCTCTAGATGGCAGTGGTCGTGGGTTTGAAAGATGCTGTCAAAGGAGCCTTGGTGAATTTCTGAAGTGCATCTTGTAAATGGTACACACTGCTGCTACTGTGTGTCGGTACTGGAGGGAGTGAATGTTTCTGCATTTGGTGCCAATCAAGTGGGCTGCTTTGTCAAGTTTAGATTGTTGTGGGAGCTGCACTCATCCAGGCAAGTGGAGAGTATTCCATCACACTCCTGACTTGTGCCTTGTAGATGGTGGACAAGCTTTGGGGAGTCAGGAGGTGAGTTATTCTCTGCAGGATTGCTAGCCTCTGACCTGCTCTTGTAGTCACAGTATTTATATGGCTAGTCCAGTTCAATTTTTGGTCAATGTTAATCCCCCCCCAGGATGTTGATAGTAAGGGATTCAATGATGTTAATGTCATTGAACGCCAAGGGGCGATGGTTAGATTCTCTCTTGTTGGATATGGTCATTGCCTAACACTTATGAGGCATGAGTGTTACTTGCCACTTGTCAGCCCAAGCCTGGAAATTTTGTCCAGGTCTTGCTGCATTTGGACATAGACTGTTTGTCTCGGGACATGGCTAGTTCTGGAACACACATCTTTAGCAATATAGCCACTACAACAATAACCTTGTTCAATTTGGGCTCCGCCAAGGCCACTCAGCTCCTATTACAGCCTTGGTTAAAACATGGACATAAGAGCTCAATTCAAGGGATGAGGTGAGAGTGATTGCCTTTGACATAAAGGCAGCGTTTGACCGAGCGTGGCCTCAAGGAGCCATAACAAAATTGGAGTCAGTGAAATCGGGGTGAAAACTCAAGATGGTTTTTGGACGCCCGTTGTCTCAACATCAGGATGTTGCTGCAGGAATTCTTTAGGGCAGTGTCCTAGGCTCAACCATCTTCAATTGCTTCATCAATGACCATCCTTCCATCATAAGGTCAGAGTGTGGATGTTCAGCACCATTTGTGGCTCCTTGGCTACAAGCAATCCTTGTCTACATGCAGCAAGACCTGGGCAACATTCAGGCTTGGGCTGATAAGTGATAAGTAACATTCACACCCCACAAATGCCAGGCAATGACCCATTTCCAACAAGAGAGAACCTAACCATCTCCCCATGACATTCCATGGCATTACCATCGCTGAATACCCCACTATCAATATCCTGGGTGTTACCATTAACCAGAAACTGAACTGGACCAGTCATATAAATACTGTAGCTTCAAGAGCAGGTCTGAGGCTGGGAATTCTGAGACTAGTAACTTGTCCCCTGGCTCCCAAAAGCATGTCCACCATCAGGAGTGTGATAGAATACGCTCCATTTGCCTAGATGAGTGTCCCACCAAAAACACTGAAGATGCCCAAACATTCCATGACAATGCAGCACACTTCATACTTAATTGGCATCCCATCCACCAACTTAAACATTCACTCCCTCTACCAGCAAAGCACAGTTGTAGCAGTGTGTATCTCATACAAGATACACTGCAGCAATGCACCATAGCTCCTTTGACAGCATCTTCCAAAACAATGACCTCTACCACCTAGAAGGACAAGGGTAACTGACGCATGAGGACATCACCACATACAAGTTCCCCTTCTAGCCCCACATCATTCTGACTTGCAACTATATCACTGTCCCTTCACTGTCACAGGATCAAAATCCTGGAACTCCCTTCCCAGCAGCACTGTCAGTGTACCTGCACCAGAGGCTGCAGCAGTCTAAGAAGGTGGCTCGCCACCACCACAAGAGCAATTAGGGATAGAAAAGAAATGCTGGTTGAGCCAGGGAGGCCCATTAAAGAATGTGAAAAAGCCTTTGTTGTGTCCAGTCAGCTCAGCTGTCTGTTGACATCACATGGAGTGAATCAAAATGGTTGATGACTGGCACCTATGCTATTGGGAATCTTAGCTGGAGGCTGAGATGAATCATTCACTCAGCACTTCTGGCTGAAGATGCTACAGCATTGTCTTTTGCAGTGACATGCTGGGTTCCCCTACCATTCAGGAGCTACCTCTTCCCTCTGAGTTGTTTAATTGCCCACCACAGTTCACTACTGGATGTGATAGCACTGCAGGACTTTGATGTGATCTTTTGGTTGTGGGATCACTTAGCCCTATCTATTGCATGTTGCTTCTGCTTTATAGCATGTTTATAGCTATAATAGCTGTTATAGCCTCACCCAGGTGATACTTCATGTTTTGGTTGCCTGGTGCTGCTGTTGGCATGCTCCTACATTGCTCTTTGAACCAAGGGTAGTGCCTTTTCAAAGTGAGGGAAATGTTGGTCCATGAGATTTCAGATAGTGGTTGAATACAATTCTGATGGCTCAAAGCACCCTTTTTTGAATTTTGAGCTGCTAGATCTGTTCTGAATCTACACTATTTAATGAAGTAGTAGCACCACACAACATGATGAAGGGTGCCCTTGGTGTGAAGACAGAACTTAATCTCCACAAGGATTGCATGGTGATCAGTCCTCCCAATACTGTTATGGAAAGATGCATTCACGAAGGGTAAATTGAGGACAAGGCCAGACAGGTTTTTCTTCATGTGTTGACCACCTGCCTGGCGGATAGGTCTTTCAGGACTCTGCCAGCTCATTCTAAGACACTCTTGGTGATAGGCAGTGAAGTCCCCCACCCAGGGTATGTTCTGTATCCTTGCTAACCTCAGTGCCTGTATGAAGTGGTGTTCAAAATGGAGGTGTACAGCTGAAGGAAGGCAGAAGGTGTTTACCAGGAGGTTTCCATCTCTAGCTTTGACCTGATATGACACTATGGGGTCCAGAGTCATTGTTGAGGGCTCCCAGGGCCATTCCTTCCCCTCTGTATACCATTATCTCTGATTAGTCTGTCTTGCTGTTTGGACAGGTATCTGATGGCGATGGAGGAGTCTGGAACATGGGAAGTTATTATTCTGAAAGTATGATTGTCAGGCTATTGCTTGGTGGGATTGCACACCCAATCTGTACAAGTGCGCAGATGTTGGTGAGGAGAACTTTGCAATGACTGTACTGGATGTGCCTTTGTCGTATCCAATACCTTGGTTGCTCAGTGTTCCGTCCTTTTTTATTCTCATTGACTTTTCTGTAGTGGTTTGATGCAACTGAGTGGCTTGCTAGCCCACTTCAGAGGGCAGTTAAGAGTCAACCACATAGCTGTGGGAATGGAGTCACATGTAGGCCAGACTTGGTAAGGATGGCAAATTCCTTTCTCTGAAAGACATTAATGAACTATATGGATTTTTATAACAATCTGGTAGTTTCTTTCTAGACTTATTTAATTTAAACTCATCAGCTGACGTGGAATTTGAACTCATGCTACTGGCGCATTAGTGCAGCCCTCTGGATTATTAGCCCAGTAATATTACACCCTGCTACCATTTCCTACAACTAATGCAAGTTTTCTTTTTACCCATGTAGATGGAATGCAAACTTTTACTGCACTCAGTTGTTATTTTCCATGATGCAGTGGCCAGTATAATCATGATTTACTAACTAGATATGAATACTTTCAAAAATATTGATATATGGTAATGTGACCAAGAAGATCAAAATTTGCATTTGTTAAAACAATCGAGTTTTATTTAATTCTTCAACGTCATAACAGGAAAACGTTTTTTCAATGGCAAGTTTACAAAAATTGTAATGTAAACATGCCCTATGTTATGCATCCAGGGCAAAACAGCCTGCTTGATTGGCACCCCATCCAACACCTCCAACATCCACATCCATCACCATCAATGCACAGTGGCAGCAGTGTGTATTATCTACAAGATACACTGCAGCAACTTGCCAAGGCTTCTTTGACAGAACCTTCCAAACCCTCCACCTAGAAGGACAAGGGCAGCAGATGCAGGGGAACACCACCACAATCCAAATTCCCCTCCAAGGCACATACCATCCTCACTTGGAACTTTAACACTGTTCCTTCACTGTCGCTGGATAAAACTCCTGGAACTCCAGTCCCAACCAGCACTGTGGGTGTACCTACATCACATGGACTTCTCAAGGGCAATTTGGGATGGGCAATAAAAAAAAATGCTGGCCTGGTCCCATGAAAGAATATAAAAAAAAATGTAATATTCATCACTTGGTGCTCTGCAGTGACCTTACAAGCATACAAATAATTAATTTTTCTAAAAACCCTCTTATGCTGATAGACCTTTTGGAACCTTAATGTGTATAATCAAACTTTTCTTCATATAAACTTATGCTAAATGAGCGCCTGAAAAAGGACACCATGACACGTTACTCCAGTGATGAAGAGATCAAATATCTACCTATTTTGTGGCCATTACTTGGGGATCATTATGCTTCACCTTTCAAACAGCTGCCTTTATCTCGGATTTTATAAAGATCAGCATGACCATCTCTTTAAAATATCTCCAAATTTAAGTCAGCTTGTACATGTAACACTCAGAAATATTTGTGATGTTCAGGATATCAAGCAGAAATATGAAATGAATTAATCTTTAATCATGTCCCATTGTAATCACCTCAATGGAAATGCAATCTAAAGGATGGCAAGACACCACTATGAAATAAACAGGAACAATCAGGAATTCACTTCCACTTCTAGCTGACCTTGATAACAGCTCAGGATGCTTGTTACGTGTTAGGACCCCAGCCACAATGACTGTAATCATGATTTTGATACTTTTGTATTTTCTCAGTCCTTTCTGAAAACATTCATATCTTTTTCTTTTTGGGGTTACTGGCTACGCACTGATCACATTGTTTTCATATCGGATTGTTTGTTTCAACTGTCTTCTAATAAGCTATCTTAATTGCATTGAATTCATTTTAAAATGTCACACATTGGGGTAATTTAACAATAAAGGGATTATTGCTTCAATGTGTACAATGTTACCTTAGTTATATTTATCATATATTCTGTCAAATGATAAAATGACTCTAATGTCTTTTACTCCAACATTCATATCAGGTCAATTTTAACTTTAACCATTAATCGCTCCAGTATTGAAAAAGCACTCATCCATGTTTCACAATTTCATGCTCTCCTGTTTACCTCCATCTAAATTGTTCATGACAGCAGGGCAGTAATGAATAAGTCTGGTCTGCTTCAGAAAGCTTTAAGGAATAAAATCTTGGACACATGTATCCCAAAGCACAACCTACCACCTTGAAACTACTACGTTATTGCCTTCAATAAGCAAATTTAACTTGAGCCAGAAGGGGGTTTGATCCCATGATTTAGACAATCTAGAAGGAGCAGGTAATAAGTCTGTAAGAAAATAATCCTGTCCTGCTGCATTTCACCCATTTTCAGCAACAATGACTCAACACTGGAATGTAGGACATCACCGATGTACTAGGTCCTAGATATCTAACCAGTTTAATCCACAGATTTGTTCTAACGGGAACCTACTAGAACTTGCTGAGAATCTGATGGGAAATACTGATTCATAAAAATTAATTGTAGAGATTCTCAGAAAACTCATTCCTTCACTATATTTGAGTTAACGAAAATTAAGCGGAAACTGTTAGAGATCCTTTGTGCTATCACATAGTGTGCTTCTATTTGCATTGACAAAATATATAAACATTCAGATATTAGCAGTTACAATGTTAATTGCATCAGTACATGTATACATACTATCTACTATAATCCAAGGATACAATTAGATACTATTGTTAATGGTTCAATCTCTTTTATTAGAATATAAGAAATAGGAGTAGGTGTGGAGGAATTAAAATTGAACTTCTACATCAACTCTACTTTCCTTTCTTAAGCCATATTGCTTGATTCCCTTATTGCCCAAAAATCAGTCACACTCAGTCTTGAATATTACCATTGACTAAGCATCCGGAGCCCTCTGGGTAGAGAATTCCAAGCAGTTACAACCCTCTGGGCAAAGAAATTTCTCCTCATCTTGATCCTAAATAACTGACAACTTATCCTTGGAATGTTAATGATTCCTAGTTCGCAGCTCTCCAGCTAAGGGAAACAGCCTCTCAACATTTGCTCAGTCTAGTCCCCTCAGAATCTTTTATGTTTCACTGAGATTGCCTCTCTTCCAGACACTGACGTATATATAAGAACAAAAAAACTGCGGATGCTGGAAATCCAAAACAAAAACAGAATTACCTGGAAAAACTCAGCGGGTCTGGCAGCATCGGCGGAGAAGAAAAGAATTGACGTTTCGAGTCCTCATGACCCTTCGACAGAACTTGCGTTCGAGTCCAAGAAAAAGTTGAAATATAAGCTGGTTTAAGGTGTGTGTGTGGGGGGCGGAGAGATAGAGAGACAAAGAGGTGGAGGGGGGGGTGGGGGTGTGTGGTTGTAGGGACAAACAAGCAGTGATAGAAGCAGATCATCAAAAGATGTCACCCCTATCACCCCACCAGCCTCCGCATTCAAAGGATCATCCTCCGCCATTTCCGCCAACTCCAGCATGATGCCACTACCAAACACATCTTCCCTTCACCCCCCTTATCGGCATTCCGTAGGGATCGCTCCCTCCGGTACACCCTGGTCCACTCCTCCATCACCCCCTACTCCTCAACCCCCTCCTATGGCACCACCCCATGCCCACGCAAAAAATGCAATACCTGCCCCTTCACTTCCTCTCTCCTCACCGTCCAAGGACCCAAACACTCCTTTCAAGTGAAGCAGCATTTCACTTGCATTTCCCCCAACTTAGTCTACTGCATTCGTTGCTCCCAATGTGGTCTCCTCTACATTGGAGAGACCAAACGTAAACTGGGCGACAACTTTGCAGAACACCTGTGGTCTGTCCGCAAGAATGACCCAAACCTCCCTGTCGCTTGCCATTTCAACACTCCACCCTGCTCTCTTGCCCACATGTCTGTCCTTGGCTTGCTGCATTGTTCCAGTGAAGCCCAACGCAAACTGGAGGAACAACACCTCATCTTCCGACTACGGACTTTACAGCCTTCTGGACTGAATATTGAATTCAACAACTTTAGGTCGTAAGCTCCCTCCCCCATCCCCACCCCCTTTCTGTTTCCCCCTTCCCTTTTTTTCCAATAAATTATAAAGATTTTCCTTTTCCCACCTATTTCCATTATATATAAAAAAAAAACCACTAGAGCTATACCTTGAGTGCCCTACCATCCATTCTTAATTAGCACATTTGTTTAGATAATATCACCAACTTTAATTTTAACACCTATGTGTTCTATTGTACTATTGTCGTTGACATCTTTTGATGATCTGCTTCTATCACTGCTTGTTTGTCCCTACAACCACACACCCCCACCCCCCCCTCCACCTCTTTGTCTCTCTATCTCTCCGCCCCCCACACACACCTTAAACCAGCTTATATTTCAACTCTTTCTTGGACTCGGACGCAAGTTCTGTCGAAGGGTCATGAGGACTCGAAACGTCAACTCTTTTCTTCTCCGCCGATGCTGCCAGACCTGCTGAGTTTTTCCAGGTAATTCTGTTTTTGTTTACTGACGTATATATGTCTGTTCTACTCTCTCTTGTAGGACAGCCCTCTAATCCCAAGAATTGATCAAGTGAACCTTTGCACCCCCTTTAAGACAAGGATATCCTTCCTTAAATATTAATTGAGTTTCTCCGATTCTCACTGTCTGCAGGTTTATTGGTTCAAGGACAGAAAATAAATTGCAAAATGACATTTCTGGGAAAGTGACAGAACAAAACTGTTCACTTAGAGGAGAACAACAACTTGCAAGCTGCAAAATTGAATCTTCTGAAAAAAAACAGACGATGGATTCTGTAATGTACCATGATATGAATGTTTCTCAGCTGGGCAATGGTTCAAAAATAAGAGGAAAGTCTTCTTTACACATTCAGAACAGATTATCCCTCTCATGTCAAGATACAGATGTCATTGTTGAAGAAGTATTTGAAGGTGACAAGACAAGTATGTACTCCTGTTAATTTATCTTTTTATAGGAGCTTAGTTTTACAATAGGAACCAGAATCTTTAATGTTGAAATATGCATTTTGAATACATAAGCTGGTAAAGACCATGTTCCGAAATATGGGGCAAATGATCCTGATTATCATGGGTTCCTGTTCTGATAAAGGAATGAGCTGCTCTTGCTGGATTCAGTCAAGTCAGCTTCATTAAATAATGGCAGTATGTTCCTCGTGCAATTCCCATACACAGTAGAAGTGCTGTTGCATCACGTTGGCTTGGAATGTTAATGCATCTCTCTGCTTTGTAGTGAGTTTTTTTTGTTAAATGAAGTAAATCAGGACACTTCGCATAAAATTCTATTTTGCTTAGGGTAACTATTGATTTTCAATTTTATATGGTTTTAAATTGAATAATACAAATCCATATAATCAAATTAAAGCCAAAGAATGAAACAAAACCCAACTTGAGAAAACTAAGTTGCAGTAATTCCAACTTTAGAGTGGAGTTTAGTTACTGAATCACACAATAGACAAACTAGTCAAACTTAAGGATGATAAGATTGCACCTGCAAATTTACAAAGAAACTAAGAAGATGACAGCAGAGGCACTAGAATTCATATAAAAATTCAGTTAAAAAAGGAAGAGTACCAGAGGACTGATGAGCAGCATCATCAGGATAATTCCTGTCTTCAAAATGCAAGGAAGCACTAACCCAATTAAGCTTAATGTAGGAAAGGTACTGGGACAATAGCAAAACTTTGTGGATTCTGGAAATCTAAAACAAAAACTGCTGGAAATACTCAGGTCTGGTAGCAGCCTCAGAGAGTGAAAATTAAAGTAAAAATTTCAGGTCAATCTTACCATAATTGGAAAAATTAGCGATCAAATAGGTATTAAGCAGGATGGGGGAAGAAGAAAAAGGGGTCGATGATTGGGTGGAGGCAGGAGAGTTTAAATGATAAAAGGGATTGTAGTACAGGGCAACGGAGACGGAAATGGGGCAAGGAAAGAAGCAAAAGATGGGCCTAAAGGAAGTGTAAGAAACGAAAGTAGAATCGCCAGCAAGTGCTCTCAAAAAAACAAAAATTGGGGTAAAGATTCTGATCTGAAATTGTTGAACTCGGGTGGAATTTAATTTCTCTGATGGAGGTCTTGCCTGCTGTTTGAAGAACCAGTGGAAGTCCCACGTTGCCTCCATTGATGAAATTAAGTGCCTGTCATTTCAGATCCTGAGGGCAGAAATTCCGCCCACCAAGAACTGCTAGTCATTCAGAGGTCAGCAGCTCCCCATTGCTAGCAGCGCCACTGGGAACGTTGGCTGCTGCTGGTATTCAATCCAGGAAGAGGCCTAGGATCGCTTAGCAACCCAGGTCACAAGTGAGTGAGGGTGGGATGGGGTAATGGGGCAGGAGTTGTTGGCTGGCAAGGGGGGAGGTGGAAGCTTGGAAAAAAAGGCAGGGTTTGGCTTTCAGCAGAGAGCCCCATTTCCCCCCACACTTCCCTGGAGGCCACAAGTAAAACTGACAGGTTGAATATCATTGGCAACAGGATGAAACCTGTAGGTGGACTTTAATTTCCTCTTTAGGGCCTCAGTTAGCATCCAGGCAGAAAGGACATCCACGAGCCTTCCCACCTCCGACATAATTTGGTGGAATGAAAACAGAAAACACTGGAAAAACTCAGCAGGTCTGACAGCGTCTGTGGAGAGAGAAACAGAATTAACATTTTGACTCTGTATGACAGATGCTGTCAGACCTGTTGAGCTTTTCCAGCATTTTCTGTTTTCATTTCAGATCTCCATCTTAATTAGGTGGAGTTGGGAAGGCAATGGGGAAACCTGCCTTGCACACCTGCCCGATTTAAATGCACTCCCTGGCCCTAGTCTTGCCTCCAGGGAATGGGGTCATTAAATTCTGCCCACTGAGCCTGAAGGCTAAAAAGAGCCTAATTGAGAGATAAGGTCCAGTTTCTTGAGCCTACATTGGAACAGGGTTAGAGGGAGAGTGGAGCAGAGAACTAAAATGACAGGTGGCTGGAATGTCACACTTGTGGATTGAATGGAGGTGTTCTGCAAAACATGGAGTCATCCAGTCCACACTTGAACCTTCTGGCCTCACCGCCCTTGGCCTCCTAGATCGTTCCAATGAAGTTCAACACAAGTTTGAGGAACAGGGTATCATCTTTCATTTAGGCATTTTACACCTTTCTGGACTCAACATGAGTTCAGCATAATAATCTCCTCCCTTTGTTTTTTGTTTTTGTTTGGGGTGGCAGCTGTTGATTCTGCTTTTCGCACTTACACATCATTTAGACTTGTTTCTTTATTTGTTCCATTACCATCTCCTTTGCCTTACACCGTCATTCCTTTTGTCATTTAGACTCACCTGCCTTCCATCCCATCACACCTTCCCATTGTTCTTTCCTCCTCCTTTTCCTGTCTCTACTTAATACCCTGTTAACATCTCTAGCACCCAGTTCTGATGGGAAAAATTATTCAACTGAAACTTAATATATGCAAAAATAACGTAGACTTGGAAATTGGAGGTATGAGATCAAAATTTTGCAACTGATACCAAATTGGTTGATATAACTAATAATATGGAGTACTGCACCAAATTGTAGAACAACAGGCATGCAGAAAGGGCAATAATCTGAATTGTTAACTCTGTTTCTCTCTTCATAGATGTTGCCTGACCTAGGTATTTGCAGTGTTTTGTTTTTTTAGATCATCAGGATTTGTAATATTTTGCCATTGTTTTAGGCTCTTCTGTCACTAACAGACCAAATGAAGAATTTCTTTACACTTAGACGCGTTCAGAATGTAGAACTCTCTGCCCCATGGAATCACTGAAGCCGATAGCATTGATGCATTAGAGGGGAGGCTTAATACAAACGTGGAGGCAGAGTGGGAAGCGATTGGAATGGGAGGAGGGCTCACGTGGCATGCCAACATGGACAGAGTCAAATTACCTGTTTTAGCGTTGTAGATTCTGTGTAAAATTTCTATTTTGTACACTGACCACCTCCGTAGAGTGAGGATCCAAGAAAACATGAGGACTATTTAAAATTAGTTTGCATTAAAGATATGCCCTTGCCAAGCCCTCTAAAATGCTTTGCAATGACCAGTTGGTGAATCTGGATCTGTGTTGTTTGTATTGTGCCCACCTGTTCTATTCAAGCTGTGCAGGTGCTGAATGCATAGGTCCAAGATAGCGAATCACAACCTTGAACCATTAGCAATAGTTTGAAGTGTAGTGAAGTTGTCATTGTCAGCTGTCCTTCGATTTGAAGATGATGTCTACTCAGGATTGCAAGTTTCTGCCACGGGTCTTCGTGTGACTGAACAGGCTAATTCTCGATCTGCAGATCTTTGGACAAATGGGGCAAGATGTTCCATGAGGTAGTGGGATTCCAGAGTGCAGGATTTGCATTTCCTTCCTTTCCTTTCCTTTTCTGCCACTGCTTTGACTCGAAGCATTTGCAACTTGATGGACAGGTTGTCATCATTTTGAACGCTTGGTAGCAAGCTCCTTCCACTCATTAATGTCAAGGCTCCTGTCTTCAAGGAGAGATTCAGAGTGTCTTTGAAGCATTTTCTTTGTCCATCCCCAGAATGCTGGCCATCTGAGAATTGAGAGCACAGGACCTGGCAAGATGGGTGGTTTTTGGCCATTTGGACACGTGTCCAGTCCATCGTAGAAGTTTCGCTTGAATGCTTGTGGAGCTGGTGTCAAGAAGGACACTAACATTTGTTCGAAGAACCTCCCATTGAATCCAGAGGATGCAGCAAAGACATTGCAGATGGAATTTCTCTAGCATTCTTGTGTATTGCTGATACACAATCAAAGTCTCAGTGTAATGCATCGTCGGCGGTCCCTCTGAATCGAGGATGACGTCTGTCAGGCTTGCAGAGACTTCAAATGACTGAGGAGCCCAATTCTGGATCCACATGTTCTTCCGCATTGGGGCATGTTGCATAGGGGAATGGAAATTGCATCCCCAGATTGGCTTCCTCCTTCCTCTGTCACCGCTGTTCCGCCTCGCTCTCAAGTCATTGTGCCTTGACGGAGCAGTGGTGCCATGCTGAGCAATCGTCAGCATTTTCCTTCCAGTCAGTAGTGTTAATGCCTCCATGCTTTAGAGCAATCTTGAGCATAATATTATACATTTTCTTTTGGCCGCCCTTTGAGCATTGGTCAACAGAGAGCTGTGAGAAGAGAACCTGCAGAGGGAGGCAGTTTTCGGGCATCCGGACGCAATGATCTGTCCATCGGAGTTGGTTCTGCAAGAGCAGGGCTTCAATGCTGGTCGATGCAGCTTCATGGAGGACACTTACATTAGGCTGGTGGTCCTCCCATTTGATCCCCAGAATTTGACGCAAGCACCGCTGATGAAAGCACTCAAGGATCTTAATGTGGCGTCGATAGACAGTCCATGTTTTGATGTAGTAAAGGACAGTGGCCAACACAACGGCCTTATAAACCAGAGTCTTTGATTTCCAAAGGTCCTTGTTGTCAAAGACATGGCGCAGCTTGAATGCAGCGCTGGCGCAGATTACTCGGTGTTGGACTTCCTCATCAATGTTAGTCCCTTCGGAGAGGTGGCTGCCGAGATCAGGGAAGTGCTGCACATTCTCCAAAGCCACCCCATCTATGTGGATTGCGGGACGATGTTCAACCAGCCCGAGGAAAGTCAGTGAAGGACCTTTATCTTGAGAATGTTTAAGGCCAGGCCTCTTTTATACAAGGTGTTGAAGAGGTCAAGTGTTCTTTGCATGTCCTGTACAGAGTGAGCCATCACATAGCAGCAATCCACAAACTAAAAGTCATGGGTGTCCATGGTGGTGAGTTTTGTTTTTGCCTAAGATTGAAGAGCTTCCCATTCAGACGATACTGAACACTGACACCAGGTAGTAGGTCATCTCTGATGAGGTGAACGATGACAGTCAGGTAAATGGTGAATGGGGTACGCCAGTTCAGGTCTCAGTGCAATGCAGATATGTGGTGATGACAGCTGCTCTGTACACTAGGACTTTTTTGACTTGTGGAGGTCTTTGTTGTCAAACTCTCACTGCTGTAGTTTATAGAAGGCTGAGCTGTGCAGTTGATATGGTGTTGGATCTCTTTGCCAATGGTGACCTTTTGAGAGAGGTGGCTGCCAAGGTATGGGAAGTGCTCAACATATTCCAGAGTCCCTCCTTCAAACATATGTGGGAGGTGGAATATTTTCCTGACCAGGTGTGGATTGATGTGTAGTAACATTCAAGGACAGGTTGTGTCTCTTGTATGCAGAATTCAAGAGATCGAGAGTGGCTTGCAAATCTGGTGCAGAGCGGGCAATGACACTGCAGTCATCCGCAAACTCAATCATGTATGTCTATAGTGGTCAGTTTAGTTTTGGCATGGAGGGGCCTGTGGTTAAACAGTTTGCCATCTAGGTGGTATTTAATACTCACCAGAGAGGAGTTGATCTTTCAAGAGGTAACTAGCCACTGTCAGGTATAATTTTTCTTTATTCTTTCATGGGATGTGGGCGTCGCTGGCTAGGCCAGCTTTTATTGCCCATCCCTAATTGCCCTTGAGATCTTGGTGATGAGCTGCTGCCTCGAACCGCTGCAATCCATGTGGTGTAGATACACCCACATTGCTAGTGGGAGGAAGTTCCAGGATTTTGATCCAGTGACAGTGAAGAAACAGTGATATTGTTCCAGGTCAGGATGATATGTGGCTTGGAGGGGAACTTGCATGTTGGTGGTGTTCCTTTGCATCTGCTGCCTGTGTCCTTTTAGGTGGTAGGGGTCGGGATTTTGGAAGGTGCTATCGAAGGAATTGCTGCAGTACATCTTGTGGATGGTACACACTGTTACCACTGTGTGTTGGTGGTAGTAGGAGTGGATGTTTAAGGTGGTGGATGGAGTGCCAGTCAAATGAGCTGCTTTGTCCTGGATGATGTTGAGCTTCTTGAGTGTTGTTGGAGCTGCACTCACCCAGGCAAGTGGAGAGTATTCCATCACACTCCTGACTTGTGCCTTGTAGATGGTGGACAGACTTTGGGGAATCAGGAGGTGAGTTACTGTCTGTAGAGTTCCCAGCTTCTGACCTGCTGTTGTAGTAACAGTATTTATGTGGTGAGTGTAGTTCAGTTTCTGCTCAATGGTGTTGATAGAGGGGGATTCAGCGATGATGATGCCATTGAATGTCAAGGAGAGATTATTGGATTCTCTCTTGTTGGAGTTGGTCTTTGCCTGGCACTTGTGTAGCGTGAATGTTACTTGCCACTTAGCTGCCACATGGGCTGATACCATACAGCTTTGCTTGACACTGGTCCAGATTTTGAAGGGGATTGTTTCAGATCCCCCACTTAAGACAGTTGGAGTCATATCATGAAGCAGTTGCAGGATTGTGAAGTTTCTTAGACATCTAAATCTTTGGACACAATCCACAGAGCCTCGCAATTTACTGAGTCAAATGCTTTAGCCAGGTCGATGAATGCAATGAAATTCCTGGTGGTGTTCTCGGCATATTTTTCTTGGATTTGTCTGGCAACAAAACCCATGGCTGGGATTTTCCAGCCCCACCCACTGCCTCATCTCCCACAGTGTGTCCCGCCAGGGGGGACGGAAAATTCCAGCCATGTCAGGAGCTCTTCTGGAAGGTCTAAAGTCACTGACCCTGGGAGGTTTTCCTCAACCACAGAAGGTACGTGATTTAGGAGAATGTGTGTCAGGATTTTCCCTGCATAGGACTAAATGAAAATATTTCACTGGTTTCCACAATATGTTTTAACTCTACAGGACTTAAGAGCAGGAGTAGGCTATTTGGTCCTTCGAGCCTGCTCCGCCATTTGATAAGATAATGGCTGATCTGATTGTGGTCTCAACTTCACTTTCCTGTCTGCCCCCACCAGCCCATCAATAACCCTCGACTCCCTCGTCTATTTTAAAATTTATCTAACTCAGCCTTGAACCCAGTCTCCACTGCTTGCTGGGAAAGAGAATTCTGCATTCTAATGATCCTTGGAGAAGTTTCGCCTCATCTGTTTGAGGGGGGGTGGAAAGGAAGGAGATTCTCTTTTCCTCACAAACCCAAAGGATGAGTGCATGGAGTCTTGATGTGAGCATAAGCCCACCAACTTTGAAGAGCCTCAGCTGGAATACCATTAGGGCCACAGGTTTTGTTTATCTGTTTGCTTGTTGCAGCTTTCCTACCGTTGGTGGTTCACCCATGGATTCTACCACAGGGTGCTGGGGGAAAGCCTGGAGACTATCAGCTGCCACTGTGGCTTCATGGTTGGGTTGTTGTTGTTGAAAATGTTCTTTCCAACATCAATGGATAGCATTGTCATCTTTGAGAAGAGAAACACCAACCTGTGAGCAAAGGGGATTTTGTTCTATTTGTCCTTGGTCTGTAGATGGACCTGCTGGCTTCATAAAAAGATTTGCATGTCATGATAGTCAAGATATTGTTGTTTTTTGGGCCTTCTCTTCCCACCACTTGTTCTTTATCTTCCGGAACAACCTTGGGTTGTTCTGCCAGGCAATGAAGATTGCTTATTTTTGTTACAGAAGCACATATATTTCAGCATCGTTTTTCTTCAAATCACTCCTGATGGCAAGTGGACCCTGGTAGTGCACCAGACTTTGTTTAACCTGGGGACCTTGGGAGGTGCCTTCATTGTCCAGGTTATCTTGACAATCTTGCCACCCTCAACCCCCCACTCCACCCCACCCTACCCTGGTAGTGGAACAGCATGTTGTCATTGGAAAACTGGAAATCAATTAGAATTATCAGGTGTGGACTGAAGATGCATAGGAGGTTTTTAAAAATCAGCCCTTTTTTGAATCTTAAGTCTTCTGATTTTTATGCAGTTTCTCTTTGACTGGAATATTTAAAGCTTTATGACTGCTTTTATTCTAACTAGCAATTAAAAATTTTCCAAAGAGGATTAAACTTTTTTGACTTGGCCTTTCTGAAGGGTTATAAAAGTGACTTCAATTGTGCAAAATGATTTTGTTCTATAATCATAGCTACTTGTTTAAATTGTGAAGGTGTTTTCAGAATTTTCATATACTTAGTTGTTTCAGGTACAGTTGATCAAAATAATCCAAAACTACTTAAACCAGTTTCAAAGAGACAGAAGAAGACTTTTCATAAGAAGAATATTTCAGACACCAGCTTTAGCTGTTATGCAGGTAGGATTTTAAGAATGTACTCTTTACTCTGTATCCTTACCATAAGATGTTATTTAAGCTGCTGTTCAGTTTTTTGATGAATTATTGTACTTCAGGTTTTCAGGGATTAGTTTCGGTCAGTCATGTGATAAATCCATGCCATTTCTACGTCCAGAAATCTTCAGAAAAAAAGAAGGCCGTTGCCTTGGCTGCAGAAGCTGACAACCTCTCCCGTAGTGTGGAGTTGCAAAAATCACCTGCAGCTGTGCTGGAGTTTGGTAACTATAGTATTGCTGTTTGTTACGGCTTGAAACAAATTTTTGAAAGTTTGCAAGCTGGAAGGTAAGCTTTTTTATTTTAAGCATTTGTCAGATCTGGACCTTGGAATCCATGATTTCAGTTTATACTGTTGCTGCCAGTGGGACTAAAGCCTACTTGGAGCTAGTCAGTATGCTATGCGATTGCTGTCCAGGGCAACAAGGATCCACAGACTTGCAAGTTTATTTTTTCTTCCACCAGCCCTTCTGCATTGTAAGTAGGTATTGACTGTTTTATGGAAATCCATAAATGTTTGGCTTCTGATTAGGGAGTGAAAGACTTCTTATAGGGTTACAAAAAATTGCTAATCAATAATTACATCAAAGCTGTTGAATTGGAATTAGTGAAGTCATATTATTAACCTGGTTATGAAATTGGCTGAGCAGAAGGAGACAGAGCAATAAGCTATGGAACCAATAAGGGATAAAGCTATTTTACATCTTGTATTGTGTAATGAGGTAGGGTTATTTAGTAATCTGATAGTAAAGGATCCTATGGGGCAAAATTATCTTAATATGTTAGAATTTCACTTTTGGGATTTAAATATCACTTTCAAACTTTAGAGACCTAGCTTTTTACTTCTGGGTCCGGAGCACAGAGTTGAGACGTTTCCTGGCTCCCAACCTGAGAGAAAGTGCCCAGGACGTTAGGATTTTCGTTCTAGGGTGGCAGGGTTCTCTGGGAGCTTGGCCGGACGACCCAGAACGAGTGCAGAGGCGGGATGTGCGGATGGCCTGCGTCTGCTCTGGCACTGTGTCCAAGATTTTTTTAAAAAGCAATAAAACAAAAACAGCCCTCCAACCCTCAGCCCAACACCTCATGCCCCACACACTCCCATGCCACCTCATGCTCTCTATCCACTCCCATGGCCAGTTCATGCCAATCCAGGCCCCCCCCCATCCAACACCCTTTGCCCTTACACTTACCATGCTGACACCCAGTATCCACCATGGGCAAACCTCAGAACTTTATTTAATCTCAGCATAGGTCCTAAGTGCCAATTGCAGACTTTATTTTTAATAAAAGCTCATTCATAACTTATTCACTACATTTGCATCCCTTCAATTGCATCCTTATAAAAACAAATGTTGCAATTCATAATCTGGCTTCAAAGAGTCTATAACCACCGGCACCAGTACTGGGGTAGAAGGGAACTGTTCCAGTGGGATGGGCTTCACTTGAACTGTGCTGGGACCAGTGTCCTGGCAAATCAAATAGTTAGGGCTGTAGAATGGGCTTCAAACTAAATAGAGAGTGAGGGAGGGTTCTGGAGAGGGGATACCTAGGCTTATAAAGCAAAAGGATATGGCAGCATTGCAGAGCAGCTATTTAGGTAATAATACCCAGAATGTGACAGTGTACAAACATTTTTTTAAAAAGCAGCAAATAGGGTCAGAGGGGGGCAAAATGGCAAAAAGGCATAATTAATGGCTCTTTACTTAAATGCATGTAGTATTTGGAACAAAATAAATGAATTAACGGCACAAATAGAGATTAATGGGTATGATCTTATAGCCATTATGGAGACAAGGTTATAAGGAGATCAAAGCTGGGAACTAAATATTCAGGGGTATGTGACTTTTTGAAAGGACAGGCAGGAAGGAAAGAGTGGTGGGGTAGCTTTTAGTACCAGATGGAATAAGTGGAGCAAAAAATGATCTTGGATTGGAAGATGTAGAATCCATATGGATGGAGGTAAGAAATAGTAAGGGGAAGAAGACACTGGTGAGAGTAGTCTATAGGCCCCTAACAGTAGCTATAATATATGACAGGGAATAAATAGGAGATAATGAGGGCATGTAAAAAAGGCAGCATATTAATCATGGGTGACTTTAATCTTCATGTAGATTGGGAAAATCAAATTGGCAGAAGTAACCATGAGCCAAGAATTCATAGTGTATTCGGGCCAGTGTCATAGAACCATATGTTGTGGATCCAACCAGGAGCCAGGTTATTTTGAATCTGGTAATTTTTAATGAGGTAGGTTTAATAAATGATCTAAAAGTAAAAGACCCCAAGGAAGCAGTGACCAAAACATGGCAGAATTTAGCATTCCGTTTGAGAGTGAGAAACTTGGGTTGGAAACGGCTGTGCTAAACTTAAATAAGGGTAATTACGAAAGAATTAGGACAGAGTTGGCTGGAGTGGACTGGGAAAGGAGTTTAGCAGAAAAGACGTTTGATGAACAATGGCAAATGTTTAAGAAAATAGTTCATGACTCACAACAAAGATATATCCCAGTGAGAAAGAAAGATTCTAGAAAGGGGATAAAGCAACCATGGTTAACCAAGGAAGTTAAGGATGGTAGCAAATTGAACGAAAAAACATACAACGTGATAAAGATTAGTGGCAAGCCAGAGGATTGGGAAAGTTTTAAAAAACCAGCAAAAGATGATCAAAAAAAAATAGTGAGAAAATAAACTTTGAGAGTAAACTAGCAAGTAATAAAAAAAATGGACAGTAAGAGCTTCTTTAAATATATCCAAAGTGAACATAGGCTCCATAGAGAATGAGGCTGGGGAAATAATAATGGGGAACCAGGAAATAGCAGAGGAGTTGCATAAATACTTTGCTTCAGTCTTCACGGTGGAAGACACTAATAGCATTCCAAAAATAAGAAATAATCAAGGGGCAAAAGGTGGGGGGAGGAAATAAAAACAACAACTATCACTAGAGAAAAAGTATTAGGGAAGCTAAAGGGGCTAAAGGCTGATAAGTCACATGGACCTGATGGATTGCATCCTAGGATATTAAAGGAAGTAGCTACAGAAATAGCGGATGCACTAGTAGTAATCTTCCAAGAATCCTTAAATTTTGGAAAAGTCCCAGAAGATTGGAAAACTGCCAATGTAACACCCTTATTCATAAAAGGAGGGAGACAAAAAGAACAGGGAACTATAAGCCAGACAGCTTAACATTTGTCATTGCGAAAATGTTAGAGTCTATTATAAATTATGTAATAGCTGAGCATTTAGAAATGCATAATATAATCAAGCAGAGTCCACATGGCTTCATTGATGGGGAAATGATGCCTGACAAATATATTAGAATTCTTTGAGGAGGCAACAAGTAGGATAGATAAAGAGGAACCAGTAGATGTGATCTATTTTGATTTCCAAAAGGTGTTCAATAAGGTACTGCACATAAGGCTACTTAATAAGATAAGAGCCCATGTTGTTGGGTAGTGTATTATTGTAGTATATTGGATAGCTGATTAGCTAACTAATAGAAGACAGAGTTGGGATAAGGGGGGCATTTTCAGGATGCAACCTGTAACAAGTGGAGTGCCACAGGGATCAGTGCTGAGGCCACAATTATTTACAATATATATTAATGACTTAGATGAGGGAAGTGAATGTACTATCGCCAAGTTTGTGGATGACACAAAAATAGGTGGGAATATGAGGATGACACAAAGAGTCTACAGAGAGATATAGACAGGTTAAGTGAGCGGGCAAAAACTTGGCAGATGGAAAATGTAATGTTATGCATTTTGGCAGGAAAAATAGAGGAGCTGAATATTATTTAAATGGAGAAAGACTGTAGGAAATTGCAACACAGGGATTTCAGGGTTCTCACAAAAAGCTAGCATACAAGTTCAGGTGATAGGGAAGGCAAATGAAATTTATTTCCTTTATTTCAAAGGGAATGGAGTATAAAAATAGGGAAGTCTTGCTAAAACTATACAAGGCACTAGTTAGACTACAGCTAGAATAATGTGAACTGTTTTGGTCCCTTTATCTAAGGAAGATATACTGGCATTGGAGGCAGTCCAGAGAAGGTTCACTAGGTTTATCTTGGGTATGGAGGGATTTTCTTATGAGAAGAGGTTGAGTAGGTTGGGCCTGTACTCATTGGAGTTTAGAAGAATGAGAGGTGACCTTATTGAAACATATAAGATTCTTAAGGGGCTTGACAGGGTAGATGCTGAGAAGTTGTTTCCCCTTGTGGGAGAGTCTAGGACCGGAGGGCATAATCTCAGTGTAAAGGGTTACCCATTTAAGACAGAGATGAAGAATTTCTTCTCTCAGATGGTAGTGAATCTGGAATTCTTTGCTGTAGAGACTATATATTCAGGGCTGAGATAAACAGATGTTTAATCAATAAGGGAATCCATGGTTATGGGGGAAAAGCAGGAAAGTGGAGATGAGGATTATCAGATCAACCACAATCTCATTGAATAGTGGAACAGACTCGATGGGCTGAATGGCCTACTTCTGCTCCTATATCTTATGGTCTTAATGGGTACGCGGGTTGCAAAAGGATATAGACAGGTGAGCGCATAGGAAGGTAGCAGATGGAGTATAATGTGGGGCAGTGCAAGATTATTCACTTTTAAGAATAAAAAAGAACTTTTTTTAAAGGGTGCAAAACTTGTAAATGTTGATTTCTCAGAGGTATTTGAGTTTCCTAATACTGGAAACGAGGTTAACATACAGGTTGCAGGTATAGCAAGCAATTAGGAAGGCAAATGGAATGTTAGCCTTTTTTGCAAGGAAGTTGGAGTACTAGAATAAAGAAGTCTTACTACAGTTGTGCAGAACTTTGGGACCATACCTGGAACACTGCACAATGTTGTTCTCATTATATAAGGAAACATCCGCTTGACTTGGAGACAGTGTGGTGGAGATAGACTAGATTAATTCCTGAAGTTAGAGGGTTGCTCTTTGATGAGAGGTTGAGTACATTGGCCTTTACCTCCTCTAGAAGAATGAGAGATGATCTCATTGAAACATAAGATTCTGAAGGGCTTGACAGAGTAGTTGAGTGGAGGCAGTTAACCTGGTTGGAGAGTCTAGAACCTGGTGGCATAGAAAAATTGGTCAGTATTTAAGACTAAGATGAGAAATTTCTTCATTCGGGGTTGTTTTTGAAATTACTCAGGATTGTGGATGCTACATCATTTGAATATATTCAAGGTTGAGAGAAATCAATAACATTTTGGCCTGTTTAGGTAATTAAGGGATATGGTGATTAGAGGGAAATTGGAATTAAATCGAAGATCAGCCAAGATCTTTTGAATGACCAAACAGGCTTGGAGGATTAGGTGGCTTACTTCTCCTATTTCTCATGTCATACTGTGGTATTTCTATTGGTGCAGAGAGGCTTTAAGGAGAAATTTAATGAGAGGTTGGAAAAATATTGGGCTTTGATTAAACAGGGAAAGACTATTTCCTGCACTTGGGAGTTGGTGATTAGAGTCATCATTTTAAAATTGTCTTTGAAGAAAGTGTATAAGGAAAATGTTCATGTAGAGAATTATTGGAATGTGGAATACTTTGGTATAGAGTGGCTGTAGTAGAGACAGTTGCGCATTTCAAGAAAAAATGTGAATAAACCTTTGAAGCAAAGGAAGAATGAGGTGAGTGGGATTAGTTTTGGTTGCCGTTGAAGAGCTAATACATTGTACTAAATGGTCTTCTCTCAAT
The DNA here is from genome assembly GCF_017639515.1 of Carcharodon carcharias. Classification (NCBI taxonomy): domain Eukaryota; kingdom Metazoa; phylum Chordata; class Chondrichthyes; order Lamniformes; family Lamnidae; genus Carcharodon; species Carcharodon carcharias. The sequence goes on along the minus strand of NC_054477.1, from coordinate 59,569,704 downwards.
CTTTCTTTCACTATCTTTTTCTAAACCTTTTTCCTATCTGTCCTAAAGTATCCCTTCCATGCTGTCCTTGCGTTTCCTGTTAATGTGCTTTTGCTTCCCTCTGCCCCAGAGCTCATCTCATTGCCCTAGCTATGAAACCCTCCCTTTTGACATTTGTCAAGCCAGAAGTTAATTTTTCTAATCTTGCTGTAACTGATATAGGACATGGCTCAAGGAATACTGCTTTTCATTTGCCTCCTAACCCAAACTCTGGTTCACACTCCCCAACCACTTTTACCAGACATTGTCTCCTCTGATATTGCCCCACCCTGACTTTACCACCTTCATTTCTTCCTCCTTCTCTTCTCCCCTCAATTTAAGAAATGGGTGGATGCTGTTCAGTAAGAGATTGTGGGCACAGTAGGATGAACAAGCTCACGTAGATAAATGGCTTTCTTCTGTATCTTGTGTTATTTTCTAATCATTGCTACTGGAGTGATCTGGTTTATTTTACTCAATCTGCATTATTCAGTGTAAACTTCAAAGAAAATTACTTTCTCTTTCAAATGCAGGTGAGAGGGTTATTGTTCAAAGCAATATTTTTCGTGCGTGGTGCCGAGGAATTATAACAGAACTGGTGCCATCAGGAAAAAATGAGAAATGTAATAATCCAACAACGTATCGAATAATTGATCTTGCAGCAATCCAAGTGTTCATGTTGGACTTCGGACATTCCGAAATCTTTGTACTTCCAGGGTATTGTAAATTAATGTTTCTTGATAAGCTATAGATTTTTGCTCCCCCCAAATCTATCATCACTTGATGTTGCTTACTCTTTGATACCAGATGCCCTCTAGAACTTCAGCTAGGTACTACATGGATGTGAATCAATAAGGACCAGCCCCCTGATTGCTTGCCCAATTGATTAATTTGTTATGAGGCTAGACATGATCTTTAGCATCATCAAAGACATGATTACCATCCCAATTCTGTTCATTCACGTGCAGGAATTCCGCAGCAAAACTTACGAAATGGCAATCAGGAAGTCCAGTATTTTTCCCCCTTCTCACCCCTGACACCAGTTACAATGCCCTGACTAATGTCAGCTGATTTAGCACAAAGTGGATGAAACCTGAGATTTTCTGGTCAGTTTGGTTTGGTACTGCACTAATTGGGTCATCAGAGAAACTATAAATGTACTGCCAAAGTTCTTATTTTATGTTTTTTTCTTAGAAAGTGTGACATGGCTGGTATAGCCAGTCAATAAGTAGAGATTTGTAAACTAAATTGTAACTTAATTTCAGGTATAGTCTACTGTTGAACAAAAAGCAACTTTAAATCAAATGAATTTGAATCATTCAGTTAGTTAAATTTGTAATTTTGATGAAATTGTATAATAAACATTCGAGGAACACTTTTTAAGATAAAACTATAATATATCAAAGCAGCAAGTGATTGAACTTTCTCCATTGTGGAGCATGTACATTGCTCACATTTCAGTCATTTTCCAAAATTTTATCATTATAGTTTACTTTCTACTGACAGTACATTTGCCAACAAAATACAGGCAAAACTTCCATTGGGACATATGACTCAATTGTTAGTTGGTGCTTTGGCAGTCCCACAGAATTGAAGACCATAACTCTGTTGGGGCTAGTTCCTCTTCCATCTGCTTACTGGACCCACTTGGGCTTTTCCTACATTTTTATAGGCAATTTGGTCCCACTGCTCTGTCGTAGCTTATGCTCCATGTAAGCCTTACCTTTCATCAGTTCATTGCTCTACTTCATCTAACCCTATCTGCATATCCTTGTTTTCCTTTCTCCTTCATGCACTTATCTAGCTTCCCCTTAAATGCACCTATGGTATTTGCCTCAGCTCTGTTTGATAGCCAGTTCCATTTTCTAACTAATTGCTGGGTTTAAAAAGAAAAATCTCCTGAATTCTTTATTGGATTTGTTAGTGACTGTTTTATTTTTATGGTGCCTAGGTTTGGACTCTGCCACAAGTGGAAACATCTCTTCTATGTCAACCTTATCAAATCTTTTCATTTAGATCATTCCTCTACCTTCCCTTTTATAGAGGAGAAAAAACCCCAGCCTTTCCTGATGGTTATAACCTCCCAGTTCTGGTATTATCTTGTACAGCCTTCTCCAGTGACTCCACATCCTTTCTGTAATCTAGAGACCAGAACTGTACACAATACTCAATGTAGCCTAACCAAGGTTTATACAAGTTTAACATTAATGATTTTCAGTTCTCTCCCTCTATGAATAAACCCCAGTGCTTTGTTTGCATTCTTTATGGCCTTATTAACTGCATTGTTGGTTTTAATGATTTGTGACCCATGACATTTGCTCCTTTACCCCATTAGACTTGGCTTTCACGGGGTATGTAGCCCTCTTATTCCTTTTATCGAATGAGCTACTTCAAGCACTGATATTGAAACTCATTTCCCTAAATGCCCATTTTGCAAATTTATTAATATTACCTTGTATCTTGTCACAATCTTCCTCAGTAATAATGTTAACCCCACCCCAGGCAAATTGATTTTGTTGCAAATTTTGAAGTTTTGCTTCAGATTCTGGAGTCTAAATTGTTCACCATTTATGTAAACAGCAGTAGCCCTAGTACCGATCCCTGTGGAACATCACCTGCTGATTTGATTTACCACTTTCAACTCCAGCTGTCTGTTTTCTGTTTTGTGTCTAGCTTGCTATTGATTCTGTTACTTGTCCCAGAATCCACATGCCTTGGTCATGAGTGGACCTTCTTGAAGATCTTTTGAAATTACAAATATATGCATTATTGTTGTCTGTTCTCTCTGTTACTACTTCAACATATTTGGTCAAACATGATCTTCCCTTATGAAATCTTTCTCTTATATTTTCAGTTTCTAGATGTTTTTCCAATTCATTTTAAAATAAAGATTCTATTACCTTTCCTACCACCGACAAGCTAACTGGTTTATGTTTCACCAAAGCAAAATACTACAACTGCTAGAAACCTGAAATAAATGCAGAAAATGCTGGAAATACACTGCAGATCTGGCAGCATCTGTGGAGAGAGAAAGAAGAGTTAACTTTTCAGGCCATGACCTTTCACCTGAACTGGGCAATGTTAGAAATGTAATAGCTTTTATGTAGGTGAAATGGGGAAGGGTAGAAAAAGAACAAAAGGGTCTGTGGTAGGGCAGAAGATGGGAGACATTAAGTGACAAAAGAATGGGTGGGAGAGAGCCAAAGAGACTAGCTACAAATAAAAAAGTGAAAGACTAGTGCAGAAGAGGTTTGATTGACAGAATAATAAAAAGCTCTCATCTAAAAGAAAAGTGAAACAAGATTAAGGCAAAGAAAACAAAACTTGGGATCAGAGATTATAGTCTGAATCTGTTCAACTCATTGAGTCCTGAGCGCTGTAAATTACCTAATTGAATGATGAGGTACTGTCCCTCAAGCTTGCATTAAGCTTCATTGGAACAAGCCAAGGACAAAGATGTCAGTGTGAGAGCAAAGGTGGCGAATTAAAATGGCAGGCCACCCGAAGTTTGGGGTCATGCTTGTGAACTGAACTGAGGTGTTCTACAAAACGGTCACCTAAATTTGGTTTGGCCTGTCCAGTGTAGAGGAGACTGCATGGTGAGCAGCAAATATGTTAATTTGAAAGAAGTACACACTAATTGCTGCTTCACCTGGAAGGAGTTTTTGAGTCTTAGATTATGAGGAAAGAGGAGGTAAAGGGGCAGGTGTTGCATGTCCTGCACTTCCATGGAAAGGCACCATAGGAAGGGGATGGGATGTGTTGGAGGCGATTGAGGAATGGACCAAGGTATCATTGCAGGAATGGCCCCTTTGGAATGCTGAAAGGGGAAGGGAAGATTGATTCGGTGGTGGCATCATATTAGAGGTGGCAGAAATGGTGGAGGATGATCCATTGAAAACGGAAGCTGGTAGGTTGGAAGGTGATAAGTGGAACCCTATCGTGGTTCTGGGAGGGAGGGGAAAAGGTGAGAGCAGAGGTGTGGGAAATGTGGGCACGGTCCAGGGCCTTGTCAACCACAGTAGGGAGGGAATCCTCTGAGGAAAAGGAATAACATATATCTAAAGCGCTGATATGGAAGGTTACATCAGAACAGATGTGACTGAGAAACTGGGAGATTGGAATCCTTACAAGGTGCAGGGTATGAGGAAATGTAACCTATTGTTCCCTGGTTGTCTTCTAGCTCCCTTTTTAAATATAGGACTAACATTAGCTGTCCTTTGTCATTACACCTTTTTTCTGATGAATTTCTATAAATTTATAATAGTGCCTTTTTCCTAGCTTTAAGAATGCATAGATATAATTACATCTGGACCAGGGGTTTTATATCTCAAGTTTAACTGGTTTATTGTTTATCTTCCTCCTTTCTATGTTAGCTGTATTGATGAAGACATCTTCCTCACTTTCATGACTGCAGCGTGTTTTCATGGCATTAATAACCTCATCAGCTAGCAATCTGGGTGTCAGAACGTCCTTGTTAACAATGAATGCGAAATTTGAAATTACAAATATAAGAGAATTTGTGACCAAAGAGCTCCTCTTCACATCAACTTTTGTGTGTGTGGGTTTTCAACTATCAGATGCAGTTTCAAATCAATGGAATAGAATCTGTTTGAGACACTGGTACTTCATGTGAACCCCGCAATTATTAAGCATCGAAGTGACTTTTCCACTTTCCAAACCCATGTCAAACTGGAGTAGCCCCTCCTCAAATGTGTCAGCCATGACTCAGTTAGTAGCACACTTGCCTCTGAAATACAGGGTTCTGGATTCAAGTCCAATTTCAGGGCTTGAGCATAAAAATCCAGGCTTGCACTTCAGTGCAGTACTGAGGGAGCAGCGTTATAGGATGTACCTTCTTTCAGATGAGACTTTAAACTGAGGCCACATCAGTCTGCTCAAATGGATGTTAAAGATCCCATGGCACTATTTCAAAGATGCGCAGGGGAGTTATCCTGGTGAATTCTTACCCTCGATCAACATCACAAACGGATTATCTGGTCTTTGTCACATTGCTGTTTGTGGGAATTTGCTGAGCGCAAATTAGCTGCGGCATTTCCTACATTGCAACAGTACTTTCAAAAAAAGTACTTAATTAGCGATAAAGCACTTTGAGATGTTTGGTGTCATAGAGCCATAGAGGTCTACAGCACAGAAAAAGGCCCTTCAGTCCATCGAGTCTGCACCAGTCAAACAATTACCTAACTCTTCTAATCCCATTTTCCAGCCCTAGGCCCATAGCTTTGTATGCCATCGCATCGCAAGTGCACATCCAAATACTACTTAAATGTTATGAGGGTTTCTGCCTCTACCACTTTTTCAGGCAGAGAGTTCCAGATTCCCACCACTGTCTGGGTGAAAAATTCTTCCTCACATTCGTTGTGAACCTCCTGCCCCTTACCTTAAATCTATGCCCCCTTGTTATTGATCCCTCCACCAAGGGGAAAAGTTCCTTCCTGCCTACCCTATCTATGCCCCTCATAATTTTATACATGTCCCCCCCCTCAATCTCCTCTGCTCCAGGGAAAATAACCCCAGTCTATCCAGTCTCTCCTCATAACTAAAACTCTCCAGCCCAGGATCAACATCCTGGTAAATCTCCTCTGCACTCTCTAGTGCAATTACATCCTTCCTATAATGTGGATTCCAGAACTGCACGCAATACTCTAGCTGTGGCCTAACCAGCGTTTTATACAGTTCCAGCATAACCTCCCTGCTCTTATATTCTATGCCTTGGCTAATAGAGGCACGTATCCCATATGCCTTCTTAACCACCTTATCTACCTGTCCTGCTACCTTAAGGGACTGATAGACATGCACACCAAGGTCCCTCTGATCCTCGGTACTTCCCAGGGTCCTACCGTTCATCGTGTATTCCCATGCCTTGTTTGTCCTGCCCCAGTGCATCACCTCCCACTTATCCGGATTAAATTCCATTTGCCACTGATCAGCCCATCTGACCATATCTTCCTGTAATCTAAGACTTATCCTCCTCACTATTTACCACCTCATCAATTTTCGTGTCATCCCTGAATATACTATCAACCCTCCTACATTCAAGTCTAAATATATACCACAAACAGCAAGGGACCCAACACCGATCCCTATGGAACCCCACTGGACACAGGCATCCAGTCACAAAAACACCCCTTGACTATCACCCTCTGCTTCCTGCCACTCAGCCAATTCTGGATCCAAATTGCCTTGGATCCCATGGGCTCTTACCTTCGCTATCAGTCTCCCATGTGGGACCTTATCAAAAGCCTTGCTGAAGTCCAAGTAGACTACGTCAAATGCATGGTTGTGAAAGGTGCAATAAAAATGCATGTCTTTTTTTCAAAGAAGACCAGTCTTTTTTTTTTTGCTCCTATAGGTTGTAAGCAGAAGAATAACAACATGGAAACATTGAAATCCCAATCACCACCATTGTTCTCTTATTCTCTAACTTAAGCCATGATTATGATTTGTTGCTTTGTATTTTTCTACTTGAGCTTTCATTAACAAAAAATTGCTTATGTTTTGTTTAAGACAAACTTGCATCCAAAGAAAAGTCCCTTTCAACAACATTAAAGATAATCTTTGGGCTTAAAAGACAAATTGTATTGCTCGTCCAGTTTTTGATGTTTTCTGTGGCAGTGTCTGCCCATGAATGGACTTAAGATTGATTGCATGATGGTTTTAGAGCAATTGAACATTGAGAAGGTGGGGTCTGTGAATTTGTTTGCCTTTTCAGGTGACATATGTGGTTGGTTAGCTGCTCTGGTCTCCTGAACGTAAATAGATTTTGATGATGAGAACCAATTCAAAGTAACCAATAATTCAAATTAAGATAAACAAAATATGCAGATAAGCACTGTTGAATGTTTCCAGTATTTTCTGTTTTAATTCAAATTGAAGTTGAATTCAAATATCTTAAATTTTCAATAGAGTTTTTTGCATACCCAATTTCAATTAAGCAAAGTAGATTGTACTTGTATTTCACATTTATGATGCAAGATCATTGCCCTCTTGGCTATGTTTTTACCCAAGAGTAAATATACTATTCGGACAGAAATTTCTTTGAAAATAGTGTTTACGTTTATGTGTGTATTAGCTGGCTTTATTGCAGATTGCCGAATTGGAGAATCAGATTACATCAGAGTGTACAATTTATATCTTTGGATCTCCAAGGATTGTTTTTATTGGTTCCTTTTCCTTTTAACTTGGTTACTTTGTTTAATATTAAGAAATTAGCCTACTGGACAATGTGAATTCTGACTTGAGCCAGTACAAATTAATCATTTGATCAAATGGTGTCAAATATATGTATATGAAGTATTCAAAAAATGATTTTTATAAAATAAAATACTGAAAATACTCTGGCAGCATCTGTGAACTGTATTCACTGTTCACAAGGTGGCCCTTTCTACATTGGGGAGACTGAATGCAGATTGTGTAATTGCTTTGCAGAACACTTCCATTCAATTTGTAAGTGTGACCCTGAGCTGCTTGTCACCTGTCATTTTAATTTGCTGCTCCACTGCCGCTTGGAGCTCTCTGTTCCTGTCCTCTGCACTGTTCTAATGAAAAAGCTTAGCATAAGTTAGAGGAACAGCACATCTTTGAATTAGGCACCTTACAGCTTTCTGGACTCAACATTGAGTTCAGCAATTTCAGACCGTACCCTCTGTCCCAATTTAGAGTGCTGATTGTTTTTAAGATGACAGCTGTTGATGTTGCTGCTTTCCCATTTACACTTCCTCTGGCCAGGTCTTTTATTTCTTGTCCTGTTGCCATCTCATTTGCCTTGCACTATCTTTGCTTTCCCATTTAACCTATCCTGTCTTCCATCCTATCATAAACCTTCCCTTATATTCTCTGTTTTCTCTCCCCCACCCCCCCCCCCCATCACCTCACTGTCCCTGTCTCTATACTTGTTTTGAATCTGTGACAGAACTACAGCTCTGATGAAAGGTTATCAACCTGAAATGTTAATTTGGTTTCTCTGCTACATGTGTTGAATATTTATGGAATGTTCTGTTTTTATTTCAGATTTCCAGAATCTGTAGTATTTTGCTTTTGTTAGGAATTTTTATCACACCCTCAACTCCCCAGGCGTCCCCATTGGCTGTTAGTAAGGTGATGTATAGCTGAACCATGCATCCATACCAAAGAACTTCTATGGTCCAATTCCTGGTCTCTGCTGGGCAGGCTGATTTCACCTGGGGAAGCAGTTCAAACTTTGGGCTGCTTCTTTTGAACATGGAAAAATAAATTGGCTAAGTTTCCTGATCACTATTGACTGGCTCCTTCTGGCAGTGCAGACATGACTGAAGAAAGGATTGGGTTTAACTGTACTACTTTCTTTCTGACCGCCCCTAGATTTTATATACTAATGTTGTTTGCAGAAATATTTTCAAATTTTTTGAAAGTAATGTACAGCTAAATGTGGCATTTGTTTAGACTAATGTTGTTACTCATAGAATTGACAGACCTTTGAAGAAGTTGGAGGATGGTGTGGATACATACACATGTGTCAGTGACTTGAACCAGTGTTTACGAAAATTGACCCCTCAAATGAAAGCATTAAATCATATTCCTCCATTAGCGATCAAATGCTCATTGAAAGATATTGTTCCAGCAAATCTGGTAAGTGGCTTTTGTTGTAAACCAGCAATAAAACACAGGCAGGTTTTGTCTAGACCTCAGCATTGCTTGGTGTAAACACATTCTATTTGCTCTTTGATATATCAAATTGGAACTCCCTTTTTTAAAACAAAAAGGCCTCTACAAGGAAAGTTTAAAACGTCAAACTACTTTCGTTTTTTGCATTCTATAGCTGCAACCCTGGACATTGAGCTATACGTTCAAGTTATTTGGTTTTTAGTTGTGATCATTGTTTTTTTAGCTGAGTTTAGATGTTGCTGATGGCTGTATTTAATCTGCATTTTCTTCCTGTGGGATAATTTTATATAATTAACCTTTTTCAGTGACATGTCATTGTGTATTCCATTAAGTAGACCTATAGGGAAGGTGGTAGCATACTGGTAATGTCACTGGGCTAGCAATCAGAGGCCAAGTCTAATGCTCTGGAACATGGATGCAAATCCCACCATGGTAGCTGGTGGAATTTAAATTAAATTAATGAATCTGGAATTAAAATCCACTCTTGGTAAGAGTGACCGATGTCGATTTGTTGTAAAAATCCATCTGGTTCATTCATTTCCTTTAGGGAAGCAAACCTGTTGTCCTTGCCTGGTCTGATCTACATGTAACTCCAGGCCCGCAGCAACATTGTTGACTTTTAACTGTCCTCTGAAATGGCCTAGCAAGCCATTCAGTTGTATCAAACTTCAACGAAGTCTAAAAGGAATGAAACCGGATGGACCACCTGGCATCGACTTAGGCGCACCCAGCCCTGTCAACCCTGCAAAGTCTTCCTTCCTGACATCTGGGGGCTTGTGTCAAACTTGGGAGAGCTGTCCGACAGACTGGTTAAGCAACAGCCTGACGTTACCTGTAAGGTATGATTCAGTGAGTATGACTATGTCCCAAACACCACCGTCACCATCCCTGGTTGTGTCCTGTCCCACCAACCAGAAACTGAACTGCACCAACCATATAAATACTGGGGCTACAAGAGCAGGTCAGAGGCTGGGAATTCTGCAGCGAGCAACTCGCTTCCTGACTCCCCAGAGCCTGTCCACCATCTACAAGGCACAAGTCAGTAATGTGATGGAATACTCCCCATTTGCCTGGATGAATGCAGCTGCAATGACACTCAAGAAGCAAGAATCCAGGACCAAGCAGCCCACTTGATTGGTATCCCTTCTACCATCTTAAACATTCACTCAGTCCACTAGCGATGCACGTTGGCAGCATTGTGTACCATCTACAAGATGCACTGCAGCAAATCACCAAGGTTCTTTCAACAGCACCTTCCAAACTTGTGACCTCTACTACCTGGAAGGGGAAGGTCAAGGGCAGGAGATGCATGAGAACACCACCACCTGCAAGTTCCCTTCCAAGTCACACACCACCCTGACTTGAAATACATTGTCGCTCCTTCACTATCACCAGGTCAAAATTCTGGAACTCCCTAACAGCACTGTGGGGACATCTACACTACGTGGACTGCAACAGTTCAAGAAGGTGGCTCATCGCCACCTTGAGCAATTAGGATGGGCAATAAATGCTGGCCTAGCCAGTGATTCCCCCATCCCGTGAAAGAAAAAGAAAAAAGACAAAAACAAAAAATGCTGGAACTCGGGTCAGACAGCATCTGCAGAGAAAAACAAGAGTTAACTTTTCGAGTTCGCAAGACTCTTCTTCAAAGCGAAAGAAGCAAAAATGTGATGAAATTTAAACTCTTTAAGGGGGTGCCGTGGAGCAGGTGAAGCTGGATAGAAGGCCAGTGATAGGTGAGGGCAGAGGAGAGATTGACAAAGATGTCATGAACTAAAGAACAAAGGGGGTGTTAATGGTGGTGGTAAGGGCTAAAGGAGGTGCTGATAATGGCATTAAGGTAAGAAAGCAGAATGTAATAATAGCAGGACAAGGGCAAGTACTCTGAAAAGAACAACATGAGCAATGACAGAAGGCCCTTGTGGGGGTGGAGTTGGGGAGGGGACAGTGGTGGGGGAAAAAGATCGAAAATAGGATATAAGGCAGGGGTAAAACAATAAATGAATAAAAATGAAAATAAAATTTAAAATAAGTGGATAAAAAATAAAAACGAATGTTGAGAAAAGGGATTAAAAATGGGGTGAAGATAGAGGAGAGAGTTCATGGTCTGAAGTTGTTGAACTCAGTGTTAATTCTGGAAGGCTGTAAAGTGGCCTTACCGGGAGATGAGGCGCTGCCCCTCCAGTTTGTGTTGAGCTTCACTGAAATGTTGCAGCAGGCGAAAGATGGACATGTAGGCATGAGAGCAGGATGGTGTATTGAAATGGCAAGTGACAGGAAGGCCTGGGTCATGCTTGCGGACAGGTCGGAGGTGTTCCGCAAAGTGGTCACCCAGTCTGCGTTTGGTCTACCCCAATGTAGAGGAGATCGCATTGAGAGCAGCGAATACAGTAGACCAAATTGAAGGGAGTGCAAGTGAAGTGCTACTTCATCTGAAAGGAGCGTTTGGGCCCTTGAACGGGGAGAAGGAAGAAGGTAAAGGAGCAGGTGTTGCACCTTCTGCGATTGCAAGGGAAGGTGCCATGGGAGAGGGATGAGATGTTGGGGGTGATGGAGTGGACCAGTGTGTCCCAGAGGGGAACAGTCCCTAATGAATGCCGACAGGGGGGTGAGGGGAAGATGCGTTTGGCGGTGGCGTCATGCTGGAGTTGGAAATGGTGGAGGATGATCTTTTGAACGCAGAGGCTGGCAGGATGAAAAGTGAGGACAAGGGGGACCATATCATGGTTTGGGGAAGGAGAGGAAGGTGTGAGGGCAGAAACGCAGGAGATGGGTTGGACACGGTCGAGGGCCCTGTCAACCACAGTGAGTGGGAAACCACAGTTAAGGAAGACATGTCAAGGGCCGTTTTGGAAGGTACCATCATCGGAACAGGTGTGACAGAGGTGGAGGAACTGAGAGAATGGGATGGGATCCTTACAGGACGCGGTGTGAGAGGAGCTGTAGTCGAGGTGGCTGTGGGAGTTGGCGGGATTGCAATGAATATTGGTAGAGAGTCTATCACCAGAAAGAGGTTGAGGAAGGGAAGTGTCAGATGGACCATGTGAAGCTGATGGAGGGGTAGAAATTGGAAACAAAATTTACAAATTTTTAGAGGTCCAGATGAGAGCATGAAGCAGCACTGCAACAATCATCAAAATATCGAAGAAAAGAGTTGTAGGAGGGGCCTGGAGGAGGACTGGAACAAGAAATGTTCCACAAACCCCATGAAGAGACGGACATAACTGGGGCCCATGTGGTTACCCATAGCCACACCTTTTTGGAGGAAATGAGACAAGTTTAAGGAGAAATTGTTAATTGAGAGAATGAGTTCAGCCAGATGGAGGAGGGTGATGATGGATGAGGATTGTTCAGGCCTCTGTTCAAGGAAGAAGTGGAGAGCCCTTGGACCATCCTGGTGGGGAATGGAGGTGTAGAGGGATTGGACGTCCATAGTGAAGAGGAGGTGGTTAGGGCCAGGGAACCGGAAATTGTTCATATGACGTAGGGCATCCGAGGAATGGCAGATGTAGGTGGGAAGAGTCTGGACAAGGGGAGAGAGAGCGGAGCCAAGATAGGAAGAAATGAGTTCCGTGGGGCAGCAACAGGCTGACACGATTGGTCTACTGGGACCGTCCTGTTTGTGGATTTTGGGGAGGAGGTAGAAGTAGGCAGTCTGGGGTGGGCTACTGAGGTTGAAAGCTGTGGAGGGACGATCTCCAGAGGAGATGAGGTCAGTGACAGTCTTGGGAACAATGTTCGATGGTGGGGTCATGGTCCAGGGGGAGGTAGGAGGAAGTGTCTGAGAGTTGAAGTTCAGCTTCTGCGAGGCAGAGGTCAGTATGCCAGACGACAACAGCACCACCCTTGTCAGCAGGATTGATAACAAAGTCAGGGTTGAACACTCTCCCCTATCCTCACCTTTTTGATCCCTTTTTAATCCTGTTTTTCAATATTCATTTTTAAATTTTTTTTATCCACTTATTTTTATTTATTTTCATATTTGTTCATTATTTTATCCCCACCTTTTATCCTATTTTTGATCTTTTTCCCCTATTTCCCCCCCCCCCCCCCACCCAACCCCCACAAGGGCCATCTGTCACTTGTTCATGTTGTTCTTTTCAGAGTACTTACCCTTGTCCTGCTATTATTACATTCTGCTTTCTTAGCTTAATGCCACTATCAGCACCTTTAGCCAGTACCACTACCATTAACACCCCTTGTCCTTTTGTTCATGACATCTTTGTCAATCTCTCCTTTGCCCCTACCTATCGTTGGCCTTCTATCCAGCTTCACCTGCCGCCCTCCCCCCACCCCCTGTCCCTAAACAGTATAAATTTCATCACAGTTGATGAAACAAGTTGCTGAGGATTTTGAGCACTAAAGGTGCATCACCTTAATTCACCTGTTGCTGGAGGTTTTAAGAGGACTTTTGAAACTCATTGGGATACTTTATAGGACATTTTGGCAAGGTTTTGCCAATGCTGCAACATCTATTCTGAGGACTTCACCTAAAAAGGAGTGTGTTGTGTTACTCTACCTTATTGGACACCATATGGAAGTCACCATATAGGACAAAAGGCTGAACAGTTCCCATCTTCGCTTTTCGGGCAAATCCTCGGCATGTCTTGATTGGGCAAGGTCACTGAGTTATGTTCTAGAGTATGTACCATCAGCATACGCTCATTGCTAAGCTAATATCTGCACTGACTTGGCCACATTCATCAGATGGCTGACGGCTGTTTACCTTCTTTCAATCTCCATATATCCTTCTTTACGCTGAACTATCCACTGGGTCACTGCCTCCTGGGTATCCATATCTCTGCTATAGGACACCTTCATGTGAAATGTGATGGCAGGCATTAATATTGACAACCAGAAGATGGTTGTGGACAGTCTTGACCTCTGGAGGCTGACTGTTTGGAAGGGCGTTGGAAGAGGCAAGGCGAAACGGAAAACTTAGCTGGTCGAGAAGAGGGCCCAGAGAAAACAAACAGAGGCCAGCAAATCGTGCACTTTCGCCCATTGTTTTCCTCTGCAACAAATGTGGCAGAGTTTTTGTGCTGCAATTCGGATCCTTCATGTAAGCAATTTTGATTTCAAGGCACCTCTAATATAGAAAATGTCCAAATCGTTGTGCAATGGAGAAATCTTAGCCTATGCTGCTGAAACCATACTTTTGTTAACTACAGACTTAATTTATTCCAGTACTCTCTTGGCTGGTCTGTCATCTTCCATCTAACATAAACTTAAGATCTTTCAAAACTCTGCTACATGTTCACCCCTGTGCTTGCTAACCTACGTTGGGTTCAGATCCAGCAACACCTCAGTTTTTAAAATTCTCATCTGAATGTTCAAATCTCTCCCTTACCTCAGTTCTACCTGTTTCTGTAACCTCCTCCAGCAGGCCAACATTCTGGACTCTTGTGTTCCTCTAACTCTGTCCTTGTGCATCCCCCACTTCCTTTGGTCCACCATTAGCAATTGTGCCTTCAGCTATCTAGGTGCTCAGCTCTAGAATTCCCCCTCTAAGTTTCTCTGTCTCTTCTTTAAGACTTGTCTTAAAACCTACCTCTTTGATCAGCTGGAGCTTCACCTTTTGGTTCTGTCAATTTTTGTTTATGTTGCTGTGAAGTGCCTTGGGACATTTTGTTATATAAATGCAAGGTGGTGTTGAAATGAATGATAAGTGGAATAATTTGGAATATATCCGGTAACATCAAAGCCCTTGATGAAACTTCTGAAGATGAGCCATGATCAAGTAATCTCAGGCCATATTCTATATTTTGCATTGCCTTTGCAGTAATTTTGTTGTCAATTTATCAACTTGCAGACAAGGGGAGGCAGGTTGGTGCTTTGGATGTGGATCCTTTGTCAGAACACAGCTATGATGGAGGCTTTGTGTTCAGGCTGTTAGTTTTTTGTTTCTGAATACCTTACTATTTTTTTCTCCCCATCTTTTCTTGAGGAAACTTTTCACCATTCAATTTATTTATGCGTTTTTTTTTTGTATTAGTTGGTCCACCAACATTTTTTTTATGCCATATAAGTTCCTATTTTTCTGATGAGAAGTTTGTATATCTTTTCATTAACTGCTTCCATGATCAAAGTGTTATTTTTTTTTCCGTCTTCCACAATAGAGGAGCTTGATTACCTTTTTTTCTTTTCTGAAGAAGGATCTCCCATGCTAATATAGAAAATGTATGCTTTTGGAATACATAGAAAGGTGTATATCTGGAGTCAAATGATAACTTAAATAAAATTTTATTAATCTGATTTGATCAACTTTTCTTTTATCACTTTGATAGAGTAACACTTGGAGTGTGGAAGCCAGGACTGAGTTTACGCGAATTGTGGATAACAAAGCTGTACAAATGATAGTTTTGGGAGAAGATGGAGATAAACTTCTTGTGGATTTGAAAAAACCTCCTATGGATAAGATGGAGAGTGATGTTCCTGTGTCACTACGGGATGCACTTGTGTTCTTGGAATTGGCCAGGTGTGCCTTTGAGAATACGGGTGAAATCTTGAGGAAAATCTAAATGCTCATGTGCTCTGGTCATCTGGGATTATAGCTATTGTTTTATTCTTAGTAAATAAACTGAGTGAGAGCCTAATTTTGATGCCTGCTATGCCTCCAAGTGTTGAGAGTCCAAACTTCAGGTGTGAAATGTGAAGTCCAAGTGTTTTCCCATTGCTCGTGCCAGAGAGCTGTTTTGTACTTTTGGACCCATTTTCACCAAGAACAGGGTTCAGGCTATCCAAATTCATTTTGTGTAATACCCTTGCTGTCAACAGGCAAGACACCCTATCTAGATTGCCTTCAACCTCAGCCAGATGGAAGGACTGTTTATTAATTCATTGTATCACTGAGTTATCAACAATGTCCTTTGCAATTTTTACAGGTGCCTGTAGTTATGATGCACAATTGTACTGTTCCATATATTTTCAAAAATTAACACCATTCTTTATGCAGTGGGAAGAAAAATACATCAAAACTGCAAAAGATAAATGTGAATTGTCTCTAACCAGTAGATTATTGTCAATGTCACATTTTTCCACATTTAATGCCTGGAACTGCAGAATTATTCAAATGAATGTTTGTCTTAATAGATTTTTAGGTGAATGTTCCTTTCTCACATCAAATAAACATTTACTTTTTTAGGTTTGTTAGTGAATATTCTGTTCCTATACCAAATCTGGAAAGCAACATGTTACCCATGCAGTATTATCCACCTGTTAAGCCGCCTTTCTTAAAAGAGATTCAAATGATGGTTATTCATATCAACAACCCATTGGATTTCTACATTCAATTGGTAATTTTTATGTTTTTAAGCATTTTGTAAAATGTTTTGCAGAACAAGCTACATCTGCAGTTGGAATAGAAATACTAAAAAGTTAAACTTTTTTGACAGCACCAGTTTTGTTATTAGAACCTGCATGATTGTATTTGATATTTCTTGTAAGATTTTTTTTAAATGGTACATTTTCATGGTAGTGTTCATACCAAATTGGAGGTTTTACCTATTTAAGATAATCAATGTAAAATACCATCACTTGCGACAGTGACATATAAACATTGACGATGGCCTTGAGATCTGGCACTATTGGGCTGGGGCCTCTAATCCGGCAGTACTTTGAGGGGAATTCTTGTGGTTTTGGAACACTGGGAGGGAGCTCTTTGATATGGAGAGGCGCAGACCCTGAGATTGCCAGGAAAGGATTCTTGGGAACCAAAGGTACTGAGGAGGGAATTGATTCAATATGTGTCTTTTGAGGCAAGTTAGAAAAATGTAGATGCGCAGTGTAAGATAAAATATAACTGTGTGTAAAGAAAGTTAATTAGCAGACATGAAAGTGGGAGTTGGGGGTTCGGGGTCGGGGGCTGTGGCGGAATGGATGTTACTCAGATTGTAGAACAGTTAGAAATGATGTATCCCTAGGAGGCAGCATTTGTTTTCTGTATAGGGGGCACCATCTCAAATTTTGCTGATAGAGTAGGAACAGGACTAAAAGCTTTCTAGAAGACAGATAGATGACAGATGAAATTTAGACATGGTTAAGTGTTAGAAACCTCAAAGTGTCAGAGGAGGATGACATTCTTGACTGTGTTGAACACAGCTGAGAGGCTGAAGAAGGATCAAGTACCACTGACAGTCAAACCTAAAGCTAAAATATGTACAATATTCTGTACCAAGAACATAGAAATTGAGCCATCTTAAAATCAGTAGTAGGGCACAATTTTGTTCAAAATTAATCAAACAGTACCTAGTAAGTATAGATTTTAGGTTAGGGTTCCTGTCATATCTTTGGAGCGCATATCAGGAAATTGCACACTTCAGGACGATGATTTGCCTTTTATTGATTTTGTCTAGCAGAAAAGTTTCACTTTAAGTGCTTGAAAACCATCAATCAAGTAATAATGGAAAAAATAAGATTGGAGATACCAGGCATATGGGAATACATATGGAGTGGTTTGATGGTTGTCTCATGATTCAGTGGGGCAATGGCAGAGGTCCTGTGCCTCATCAATTCTCTATGATGGCCTTAACTACGTGTTAACAGACTATTCAGAGGGAGATTATAGACAGGGCTTGATAGCATCCTAATCTGGCAACTGCATGTTTGCTACCTCAGTTGAAATTAATTAACTAGACATGGACCAGGGTGAATATGAAGTCCTCCTAGCCTATGGCCTGTTATTGCATTACACACTGAATTTAATTATTCAAGGAAGTGATTTGCTGGTTTTTCCAAGTAATTGATATTTTCTACTTCCCACTGCAGATGGATACAGTGGATCTTCTCATTCTTACAAGAAACATGTTTGAATTTTATACCGGAAAAGATGTCAATTTGGAGATCTTGTGCCCGGTTGTAGGACAAGCTTGTGCAGCACTATTTGATGATGGAGGGTGGTACAGATGTCAAATTAATGGTAAATAAATACATGCAGAAAATGTTTGTACAATTGATTACTGAGTCACTTTCCCTGTCATGTCCAAACCTAGAAGTCAGCATTTTTTTTAACTGGAGTACTTGGCATGCAATTTGAGTCAAAAAATAAAGTTCCAAAAATATTGTGCTTATTTACTGTGGCTATTGGCTAACATTTATAATAGCAATTAACACACTAATATACTTCATTCGGGAATCTTTCCCAGGAACACTGATCAGATATTCTTTTAGTTCCCTGACTTCAAATTCTTGGTTGGTTTAATTTGACTTCTAAGCTCTGCAGTTTTAGCAAAAGGAAATAGAACTTGGTGGAACCAACACTTCCTTGCTGTAATTTTGTGACACCACTTTTTACGAACAGGAACAATGACTGACCAAAAGACCCTCTGGATCACCCAGTCTGTTCCCCACAACTGCAGTGCCTAGTGTGTGAAGGCATGTACACTGTCCACCATCTGAAAGCCAGATAAACTGGGAAATATGAAAAACCTAGGACAATTATGGTGAACCTTAAGTTATATTCTTACCCCTTAGATGATGGAACTCATTCATGAGACCATTCTGGCGCTAGTTGAACAGTATTTGCCGCTTTGTCCAAGGTGATACTTGTTTTTAAACTAATGTCAGAGTTGTCCATTTTGAACATGAGCTTTGTCATCTTTGATCTGGTAGCAATGTACTTACACTTTCAGTAGGCCTGCTCTATAAAATGATAAATAAGGGCCCTGAGCTTTTGTGGAGTGGCAATCAGAGTCTAAATGCCTTAAAATGAAGCCACTCCTTTCTCACCTGACCTTCCGACTCAGGCTAGGTGAGAACAGTGGGTTCCTAAGGCCTTGTGTTGAAGGCAGGAGAGTCAGAGGTAAGGAAGCTACCTTTTTTAAAACAGCTAGTAGCTGCCGTAAAGCAGGTAAGTTTATAAGGTTCAGTTACTTTGAGAAGTAACTGGACTTGCTTCGCTCATGTTTTCCGATTATGTG
The DNA here is from genome assembly GCF_017639515.1 of Carcharodon carcharias. NCBI lineage: Eukaryota > Metazoa > Chordata > Chondrichthyes > Lamniformes > Lamnidae > Carcharodon > Carcharodon carcharias. The sequence goes on along the minus strand of NC_054477.1, from coordinate 59,551,105 downwards.
TGATGGCCTAGCAAATGGCACCCCCAAAAATGTATGTAAAACATTTTTTCGTAGCTTGATATAGAGCCAATGCATCTATTCCCTCTGGAATTCCTTTCCATAAACTTGTGTCTTGCTTGATCTTTCCAAAGCTGCCTCAAAATTTGTTTACTCTGTATTTTTCTTACCTCTGTTCAGTGTCACTGTTTTTCTCTGCCATGAAAAATATTCTAAATGACTATATTTGAGTGTTACTGAACTGTAAATGTTTGTAGAGAAATTATAAGCTTGTAATAGCTGTAAAATACCACAATTAATGTAATATTTATCCAAAAGTATTTTTTGGAAATGCCTGGTTTTTTTTTTGTACACTTGCATTTCAGCTACTCTGGAGCTTTACTTTTTATATTTAGTTAAAGCATCACAAAAGTTTAAGGCTAGAAGGATAAATTATTTGTTTCAGGTTTACCTGGACATAGAGAAGTTGATGTCAAATACGTAGATTATGGCAACACTGCAAGAATACCAGTAACAAATATACGGAAATTAAAAGAAGACTTTCTAACTTTACCTATACAGGTAAGTGTTAACATGGATGCACTATTAGATAAATCAAGATGTTCAGCGGAAAGTCACTAGAACCTCCGCTTCAATAAAACTTAAAGACTATGAATTATTTTCCTTCATGCAATTACAAATACCTCATGCTGACAGTGAGGGGCAAAAACTTTTTATGCATCGAGTTATGATCAGGAATGGTCTTGCTGAGGGTGGTGGAAGCAAAATCAGTAACTTTTGAAAAGGAATTAGATAAATATGTGAAGGGGGAAAATTTTGAGGCTGTGGGAAAAGAGCAGGTGGAAAAGGACTAATTGGTTAGCTCTTTCAAGAAGCCAGCATAGGTTGAATGGGCCAAATGGTCTCCTATGGTGCTGTATCCTTCTATACCCATTTCCCAAATTTTTGGTGCAAGAGCAAAGTACTGTTGTTGTTGGAAATCTGAAATAAAAACAGAAACTGCTAGATATGTCTGGCAGCATCTGTGAACTGTATTTGTTGTTTGCAGTTCCGATAAAGGATCACTGAGCTAAAGTGTTGACTCTTTCTCTGTCCACAGATGCTGCCAGATCTACTGAGTACTTACATCATGTTCTGTTTTTTTCCAAATTTTTGGTAACTGACTTCCCTAAGTTAACTCTAGTCTAAGAGTGCCACAACTTTTTTCTTCCCCTTGGGTTTTGGGTTGACATACCCTTGGTTTACCCAAGCTAAGCTGAATCCTTGTTTCAAAATCAGAAGTAGAAATTAATTTGAGACCCACATCTAGCACTAAATGAGCACTTCAGTCTAAGCACACACCTGATTATGCTGACACAGCAAAGGCTCCAAATAACAGTGCTTATTGTGCTGTTCATTGGTATCTTGCTTATTGGCTGTGTCAATATTGTGCTTCCCTACCATTGTAAAGTTAACCTGCAGCATGAGGTGATATAGACACTGGTAACTGAAGTTTATGACAGACACAGGATAAGCTACAAGGGCCCACCTGTTTTCCTGACACTGCTAGTGACATTGGTAGCAAGAGAGACATACATCTGCTATATGGCTGCTTGCCTGGTCAGAGGCGCAGAGGGCCAGAAACAGTAGTATTGCTTATTGGTTGCAATACCAGAAAAAATTCAATAACTTCTAGGCTAACCTGTAATGCATATCTGTATTTGCATATTCTTAGTCTTGCACTCTGTTGCACTGGCACACACGCACACACACTTTCACTCCCCTGAATTGCTGCACACTTCACATTTTTCTGCTCCTACTGCTGCAGCCTGCACCCACTACTCTCACTGTTGACTTATTTCGCCTCCTTATATCCCTGCCACCTTTCACTTTGGGACTTTCATTTCTGAGTAGAGATGAATGTACCTATGCCTCTCAGTATCCATGTTTCCTACCTTGTTTGCCTAAATAGTCTTGAGACAAAAGTGAAGTGGGAGAAAAGGAAATCATTAATAATATAAGGGGAGCATTGTCATTGAATTATGAAAGGATTGTGAAACAAAACCATCATATAATCATGGAATGGTCACAGCACAGAAACGGGGCTTCTCATTCAGTCTCTCCAAGTTTGTCAGCCTTTTGCAAAAGCAATTTAGCTAGCCCCAGTCCCCAGCCCTTTCCTCTTAGCATTCCATTTATTTTCCTTAGGTGCTTTTCTAATTCCCTTTTGAAAGTCATGATTGAATCTGCTGCCACCAAACTGTAGGGCATTACAAATTGCTAACCACTTACTGTATATAAGAAAAAGCTTTTCCGCTCGTTACTTTTTTTGCCAGTCACCTTAAATCTGTGTCCTCTGGTTCTCAACCCTTATGCCAATGGAAACAATTTCAATACCTGCTCTGTCAAGACACCTATATCAAATCTCCCCTCAAAATTCTCCAAGGAACACAATCCCAGCTTCTCCAGTCGATTCACATAGCATCCCTGGAACCATTTTGTGAATCATTTCTGAACTCTTTCTAGAGTTTTCATGTTGTTCTTGGAGTGTGGTGGCCAGAATTGGACATCATTCTCCATGTTTTATAAAGTTCATTATAATTTTCTTGCTTTTGCACTCCATGCCTCTAAAGCCCAAGATCCTCTATTTTTTTAACCATTTTCTTAACCAGCCCTTCCTTGTTCGACAAGTATGTAAATATAGCCCCACCTCTCTCTCTTAATGCACCCTGTTAGAAACTTACCCTTTGGTTTATGCAGTCTCTACTAGTTCTTCAAACCAAAATATATCATGCCTCACTTCTCTGTGTTAAATTTCATCAGTCACATGTCCACCCATTCTACCAGCCTGTCTTGCATCCTCTTGCAGCCAATTGCCTTTCTCTTCACAGTTCACAATACTTGCAAATTTTGTGTCATCTGCAGATTTTGAAATTGTGCCCCATCTCTCCAGGCCTAAGCTATTAATGTAAATCAGAAAAGCAGCAGCCCTAGTACCAACTCCTGGGGAACCCCACTGTACATCTTCCTTCAGTCTGAAAAACAGCTGTTTACCACTACTGTTTCCTGTCACTGAGCCAACTTCATATCTGTGCTCCTACTGCTCCTTTTGCTCCATGAGCTTCAACTTTGCTGGCAAGCCTTCTTTGCGACACTTTCTCAAACACCTTTTAGAAGTCCATATAGACCACATCAAACACATTAACCTCATCAATCCTCTTTGTTACTTCATCAAAGAATAACAAAAAGGGTGGGGTTTTCAATTGTTATAGATTGATATATTTTTCTTGTAACTGAAATAATTGTGCACTTGTTCCATACTTCAGGCTTTAAGGTGCAGATTATCTGATGTGGAACCCATCAATAGCACAGAAGGATGGAATGACTCAGCAAAGGAAAGGTTTCAACAGCTCACGTTGAACAAATGCATGTGGTGTTACATAACTTGTAAGTGATGTTTTTCATTTCATGATTCTCCTCACTTAACTGCTAATCTTCCAGTATTTCTAAGGCTGTCCATCTGTAGTTCCCTGATAAGGTGCCTGGTTGGCTTTTTCCTTGGAAGACTTGTGATGATGCTATTCCCACAACGCTGTTAGGTAGTCATACAGTTGATGTATAAGTTACTCATCCATAATAAGAGGGTAATTTTTAGTCATAAATGTTCAACTTCAAATGAATGTCATGGGCTGGATTTTTGTCTCAAAATGGAGGTGGGAATCGGTGCAAAATGCTGCACTTGCTTTTTCTCTGGAAAAAGACTCATCCCCTGGCTTTTAACCCCATGTCAGTTTTGTTGTGGGGTTTTGGAAGACCTAAAAAGAAATCTCTCCTTGGAGAGTCATGACCACTGGGGAAAGCCTGGTGCGGAACCAGGAACATTCTGAAAGGTAAGTGTAAAATGTTTTGACACCTCCAGATGTCATTATTAGATCTACTATAACGTAGATATGTTTTAACGAAATGATGCATCATAGGGATCTATCCAACAATGTTAAATTGACCTTTGCATTGACTACTATGTGATTATTGTCAGCATTACAATACTTTTCCAATTGTCAGGAGTGCCATGATACATAATAAATGTTTAAAAAAAAAGTCATGTCAGCCTCTGCTGTCCTGTTTTGTGCCGAGTTAAATTGACTGATAGCTCTGGCTGTTTTTTTTTAAATCTCTGCCCCTGCACCTCTACATTAATTGACAGCCTGCTTTGACATAGAAATTGGACCCCAGTCTGTTCTGTCAGTTTCAAGTAATGTAGCTGGAACCTTTGTTATGGCAGCTGTAATCCATTATGAATGCTTGGCTGGGTTTCAAAAGTTCAAATTGGCTTCAGCTCAGCAGGTGGCATATTGATCCAGGAATTGCACTTTTAAGATGCTGTAATAGCAGAATATGCCTTTTGATGTGGTTCCTTGTTTGTTAACAAACCTAATAGGCACTTAAAGGATCATTTTATTTTACACTGAAGTAGGTTTTCTTTTCCTTCCAGTAGCAATGATAGTGTATTTGTGTTTATGTTTTAATGCTGATACTAGCGACACCTTTTAAAAGATTAATCAATACATGTATCTGCGGAGCTGATTGAACATTGCAGTTTCTGTTTTTCAGTTCAGCAACCGAACTAACAAACAAAGTGGATTCTATGATCCCATAATGCACTGGCTTGCAAAGTACAATACGTAACACATTCCTCTCTCTCTCTCTCTCTCTTTTCCCCACCCCACCTTATTGGAAATGTCAGTTTAACAAAACATTTTCTATAGGGAAAGAGGGTAGACTGCCTCTATTCCTAGCTGAACCCAGAGGATTATCCTGCCCCCCAAAAAAACACACAGGTTCGCCTTAACTATAACTCAGATGCTCAGGAGGTCTCTCCAAGAGTGGGTTACAGTGGCTTCTGGTGCTTTTAAAGAGTATTGGTCATTGGAGACTGATGACAATTTAGGACTTATAGCAGAATCTGAAGTTGTTTCTAATGCAGGCAAAGATGAGATGACTTCAACTTTAATCGAGTTAGACTGAGGAGATGAGACTGAAGTCGGCATTCCTTGATTTATAGATGGCTCACTTGAAGTGATAAAATCAGGCTCTTCCATAAGAGGTGTATCCTTTCATCGTGCTTGACTTGGCAACAGATGGTCAACATATCTCTGCCAAGAGAGACCATTTGCCATTTGGACTGTGTACAAAACAGGTTCTATCTGAGCAATCATAGTAGCAGGAACCCATTTAGCTCTAGTAGCATAATTACGAGCTAGAACTTCCTGTCCAGAACAGAAAATTCTTGGTTTTGATCTTTGTGCTCTACTCTTTTCTTGGTCATGCTGTTGATCTTGCACAACTTGTCGTGTTTTTGTTGGTTTTAGCAGATCAAAGCAAGCGTGCAGTTGCCGCCCCATTAGTAGGAATGCTAGAAATACTTTGGTCGTAGCATGTGGTGTGTTTTGGTATGTCAGCAGAAATGTGACCAGATGCTGTTGAATGGAGGAATGTCCTTGTGCCGATCTTTATGTTTCATGGTTTGAACAAATCTCAGTACTAATCCATTGTTGGGTGGGTGGTATTGTGCTGAGGTGATGTGATAAATTCTGTTACTTCTCAAAAATTCTCAAACTCCTGCGAGACAGACTGAGGTCTGCTGTTGGTCACAAGCTGTTCTGGTAACCCGTGACAAATGAATATTTCTCTTAGACTTTGAATTGTACTCTCAGCAGTGGTAGAGGACATCACTGAAACTTCTGCCCATTTGGAATGAGCATCCACAACCACCATGAGTACCGTTCCTTCAAATGGGCCAACGAAATTGATGTGGATGCACGGTCAAGGGTTTTATGGCCAATCCCATGGATGGAGGGGTGCCAATTGATGCATGGCCTCTCTCACTCTGACATGAAGAACAAGATCTTGCCTCGTCTTCAATGTTTTGGTCCAGGCCAGGCCACCAAAGGTAGCTTCTTGAAATCTCTTTCATGTGAACTATCCACAATGTCCAGAATGTAGATAGTCCAACACTGGTTTTCTCAAAGCAAACACCCTGGAAGTGGCAGATAACTCCATCCTCCTGGAAACATAAGGATGAAGGTCAGGTAAGATTTGGAAGTTCAGGGAAGAGTTGCCATGCATCACAAGGTCCATGACTTTGGACAGTGTTGGGCCCACTCGAGTGGCCTCCTTGATATGGACTGAAGTGATGGGTGTGATCTCCTTGTGTGCAAGGTAGGTGCCTGAGCAGTGTCCATCCTCATTTCCATGCAAAGTAGATTTTAGATATTTAATGTCATTTGTGTGAGCACTCAACATAAATGTTCACACTGCATCCTGCTTGCAGCTAAAGAAGGGATGCCTGTGTGTGGGCCAAACATTGAGGTGGGTGGTTGATGATCAGTCAGCAGTATGAATTTCCATCCAAATACTGGTGAAATTTCCGGATTTTGAAAATGATTCCCAGTGCTTTGCGTTCAATTTGAGCATATTGGTTCTGCTCTGCTTAAAGCCCATGAAGCAAACACTATGGACCTCTCCACACCTGAGGACACAATGTGTGAAACAACGGCCCCAACTCCATAAGGTGAAGCATCACATACAATTTGTAGAGGTACTGAGGAGTCAGTATGTCAGTACCTCGGAATCTGTTGATGCTGCTTTAGTCTTCTTGAACGCAGCATCATAGGCTTCTGTCCATCCCCAGGCTTTGTTCTGACACAGAAGCTCATGCAGGGGTTTCAACAGGGTTGCCAGCTGTGGAATAAATCTCTTGCAATAATTCAGAAGCCCTAAGAACACGCGAAGCTGGCTGATATTCTGAGGAGCTGGAGCATCCATAATAACCTTGACCTCGGAGGGTGCTTTGTGAAGTCCAGCAGCATCAATAACATGCCCCAAGTATTCCACAGAGGGCTGAAAAATTCATTTGTCTTTGCGAACCCATAGGCCGTATTCCTCTAGCCTTTGTTTGGTGGCATCCAAGTTCTTGAGATGATTCTCATCAATCTTGCCTGTTACCAAGATGTCATCAAGGTAGCACTGAACTCCAGGCAAGCCACTCTGAAATAAGACTGCAGCTGATGTTCTTCCAAAAGGCAAACAGCAATATCTGTATAGTCCTTTGTGTGTTGTGATGGTAAGAGATTCTTGTGACTTCTCATCAATGTTCATTTGTGAGTAGGCCTGGTTTAGATCTGTTTTGCTGAATTTCTGTCCAACCAGGCTAGTAAAAAGGTCCTCAGTATGGGGAAATGGATATTGTTCAGCACACAACACAGGGTTAACAGTAACCTTGAAATCTCCACAAATGTGTATGGAACCATCTTTCTTGAGCACTGGAATGATAGGTGTTGCCCATGTGCTATGGGAGAGAGTACCAAGGCTCCTATCTTGGCCAAATGCTCTAGGTTAGCTTCAATTTTTCGTCATGTGGCATAAGACACTGCTCTAGCTTTCAGAAATTTTGGCTGAGTGTCGACTTTGATATTCAATTTTATGGTAATTCCCTTCATGCTTCCTAAATCTCCTTCGATAAAGAAAACAGCATTTTTTAATAACAGCTGCCAGACCAGTTTCTTCTTTTGCAATGCTGTGTATTTCTGCCCAGTTTAACCAAACCTTTTTGAGCACTGACCGTCCGACTAAAGCTGGCTTTTGCCTTTCACCACAAACTGGTAGCTTAGCAGTCTGCCCATTTAGATCCACTTTAATTTCCGTTCTGCCCATCATAACAGATTCCCCTGTAATATGTTTTCAAAATGATTTTTGCAAGCGTCAAGGGAAGATGTTAAAGCCTCTCCTTATGCACAGCGTTTGGGACCAGAGAAACTGCTGCCCCAGTATCCAGTTCCATACATATTAGTTGGCACTCCAGCAGCGTTGTTACCCAGTAGCCCTGTGAAGAACTTGCCACTGACAAGATGTGGAGGGGCACTTCTGCAGACTCTGTGTCACTCAGGTCCTCTCATTCCTGCTGTATGACATGTAGATTTTTCTTGTTATGCCAGACTGCAAATTTATTTTTCTGTGGTTTGCTTTTCTGATTCACTGCTACTTTTTCATTTTTACAGGCGGGTTTAATGTGTCACTTTTTGTCACACTAACAGCATTCAAGTCTCTGCACCAGTATTCGGATGGATGGTGACCAGGCTTTCCACAGCTGTAACATTCTCGGCTGCTTGCTCAGCTGTCATGTTATGCACTCGAATTGATGCACTCAGCTGCTGTGGTGGTTTTGCAGCCAGCTCCATGGAGACTGCAATCTCTGATTTGCTGCAAAGTGAGGTTAGCCTCTGTCAGGAGGTGTTTCTGGATTGCTTCACTGTGAAGGTCACAGACCAACCTGTCACAGAGGGTATCATTTAGCATTTAATTGAATTCACAATATTCAGTGAGCTTTTTAAGTACCGCAGTGTACTGTGCAATTGTTTCCCCCTCTTGGTTTCTTTTGTGAAACCTAAACCTTTCTGCTGTGACAATTGGCTTAGGGGAAAAATGTGTCTTCAGGACTTTAGCAATGTCCTCATGCAATTTTGTGCCAGGTTTGTCAGGCTGCACCAAGCTTCTTAAGCCAAAGGTTTTGGCTCCCATCATACTTAAGAAAGATGATAACTTTCTATCATTTTCAATTCCATTTGTAAGGACAAAAAGCTCCAAAATGTTCAGAGTTTGAGCTCCACTGTTTAACAGGCTCGCTGAAATGTCCCATAGGTCTGGTAATTGTAGTCTTTTTCCTCCATTTTGTTTTCTCCACTTCATCAGTTACTTTTTGTTTACTATTGTTTTCGGTTTTTTACCAGTAATTTCCTCCTTCCAGCTCTTCCACTTTAATTTTGCTTTTGGAGTGACATTACCGCAAAGGTCCTCTATTCTTGTTGCCAGTTAGTTACGTTTTAGTACTGGTACTGCTGATAACTTTTCAAAGATTAATCAATACACGCACGAAGGCATGTAGGTGATTGAACATTGCAGCTTCAGTTTTACCCTACGACTGTAACCAAACAAACAAAAAAAAATGGATTCTGCAATCCCATAATGCACAGGCTTGCAAAGGAAGGCTAGATAACAATCCACACAGTACATAACAGGTTGAATTCAGCGTTTTATTAGATTGTTGAAGATTTATTTTTTTTCCAGCGGTTTTAAAATAATTCCCATTGCTTTTACATGACTCATGAGGACTGACATAGTGGATAATGGATGAGTGGCTATGGAGGATGCATGAGGTGGCGAGGAAATATCTCGATTGGATTTGAGGGGGCAAGGAGGTGGCTTGGGGGATCCAAGGGGTCATAGGGATATGGGTGGGAGGGGAGGGGGGGAGGTTTAGGGGGTCTTTAAATGATGTTGGAAGCTGGGCTGCTGTGTTGGAGAACCATGAGAACATAAGAAATAGGAGCAAGAGTAAACCATATTGCCTGGTAGGCCTACTTTGCCATCAATACAATCAAGACTGACCTTGGGCTTCAATTCCATGTTTCATGTCTGCTGCCCATATCCCTCCTTTCCCTGAGACCAAAAACCTGTCAAACCCAGCTTTAAAAATGTATTCAACGATGGAGCATCCACAAACCCCTTGGGTTAGAGAATTTCAAAGATTCATAACCCTTTTAGTGAAGTAATTTTATTGTGAACAGCCGAAGCAATGTGTAGTTTTATATAATCCGCCAGTGGTTGGAATGTACGCCCTAAGTACCCAGCATCGCACTAACACTGACCATACTTGACCAACCTATGATTGCAAAACCTATAACATAATGTCTAACATTAGATGTGATTCTGCGATTGAGCAGCACTTGTTGAACAATTCCAAGTGTGTTGAGAGTTACACTAACCAATTTAAAATTATCCGTCAGGCTTGCAATGTAGCTCATTTCTGCTTGCTAAAAGCTACACATTTGAATATACAGGTCCAGACATTGAATCTTTTTGAATAAACAAAAGCATGGGGGACAATAGTTGCCTAATGCATTCACCATGGCAATGTCTGGACCAATCAGAGCAAACTTGTCAACCAATCAGCACCCCTTTTCTCATGTTGTATAAATTGTTGTTCCCTTTGAAGTTTTGCAATCTTGCATCTGTCCTGATGAATGCAAGATGTAAAACTTTGACATAATGTCTCTAAGTGTTGCACTTTTGCTGAAAAGAGCAACACTTAAACAACCTCCTGGTTTTAAAGATGAGTAAGCATTTCTTTAGTACAATTATTTATAAGCTTGACTTTGCCCATGGTTGTCATAAAAATCTATAAAGTTTTATTTGTATTGTTTATATCTCTTGTCCTCCTTAGGTGAATCTCTGGGAAACACATTATCAGTTCAGTTATATGAATCAACAGCTGAAGTTGATGGGACCAAAACTTGTATAAACAGCATGTTAGCTGAAGAAAACTTGGCATGCTTTACAAAGGAGTAAGTATCTTTGGTTTTAAAAAATGCATTCTTTTGTATATTAGTATTTTAAATAGCAGAGGTAGATGTGATTTTGTGCTTGCATTGATTTTGCTTTTTTATGCTTTATCTGTTGCATTATATAACCTCTTGTGCATTGTAGAATAACTGTTGGCCTTTGCACTAAATGAAAACTATAGGTTTATTTTAAACCTAGAGTAGCAATTATTGTTATCTAGGAACAGGAAGTAACTTAGAAACACTATCCCTTTTAATAACTTTGTGCTATTTTAAGACTTCGAAGTCTTTTGGGTCAGATAGGGAATCATTTGTAAGTAGACTGTGTGTTATATATGTTCCAAGAAAGCTGTGTTCTGTGCAAATTCAGTAGATGGCGTTGAGATCCTCCAAGGGTCTTGGAAGTTTCCAGCAATGTCATTAGCTTGCTTAATCTCTAATTGGCGTTATCTTTAACTTTGCAGATAGTTCTCTAATATTAGTATGATGCCAGTGATGCGCAATATATGTCTTTTTTAAAAAAGAAATAGTTCCTCACCTTTTCACTGTTGCTTTCAAAGCATTTCCACAGATAAACATGTAGAGCACAGTAACAAAGTTCTGAACACCTCCGCCAAGCAAATAAATAAAGCTGAGGTAATAAATGTTCGTGACAACATTGCATGTTGCCAGCAGCTTGAAGGAGTGGATTTTCCTGGGACAGGATCAAGTAGAAATGCTTTTGATTTTGGTCAGCAAGTGGATGTGAAAGTGACGTTTGTGGTGTCACCAAGCAGTATATTTGTACAGCTGTTAATGTCACAGCATCGGCTGAAAGAGTAAGTATCACATCAATCACTAAAGAAATACCAGGCAAGCGGAACCTAATTGCTTTTATGCACAGTGCTACTTCTTTTCAATGTTCCTCTATTTTCACCCACTCCCTTTGAAGGGACACAAATAGCTCTGCCCTAACCCTCAGATGTAAATTCTGCTGTTAATGAAGAACAGATTTTCTTAATCTTTTGTAGTCCTGTATTTAATTACTGTCATGATTAGTCATTTGGTAGTACAGAACTTGAGTATTGCTGAAAAAAGAAACAATTCTAAGTTTTGTGTCTTGCACTCATCAAGGTACTCGCAAGATACCAATATAAGGAGAAAACAACAATTTATACTGTATGTGAAGAGTGTGCTGATTGGTTGGCAAGTGGTGTTGCCATGGAGAATGCACCACTTGTGTGTATCCTGTTGAGTGCAAGACGAAAAGCTTAGACATGTCTCTCTTCAGCACTACTGTCATGATTGTTGCAAGGCCTTGAATATCAACTAGGAAAGTCCTTATGGTTCTCTGGACTCCTTTTTAATCTTCTGCACCTTGTGTGTGTCCATGTATCCAATCAGGCTGAGAAATTACTGCACAGCAGTCTCGTTTAGCAAATGTTCCAATCTCATGCACCCCCAATGCTTGTTTCTGTATATTCAATAAGGCTGTATTTCACCCTACATTACTGGAGTGACCTTATGATAGGTCACCTTGGAAGAGCTAAAGCAACTCCTGTTTACTTTGATAATATGGTAAGTTACTTAGTGAAAGCATTTTACCAAATCCATTTATCTTTTCACCATCTGTTTATTTTTGTAATACATGTTTTTCTTAATTATTTTATTGTTGACTCAGTATTGACCCCCTGGAAATACCCTGCAGAAAATGTAAAATTACTAGGTTAAACGATAGCCTGTCTTAAAACTGAACAACCTGTTTAGAATTTTAATTGTGGGGAGTAAACCTTAAATATTTTACCTATGCAGACTGAAAAGACAAATAATAGGAATGAAAAGAGGCGTAAAATTTTACAGAAGCATATGAAGCAGAATATGTAAAGTTGATAGAACTGTAATATTTTCTCCAGTTTGCAGGAGGAAATGAAAGTTGTGTATTCATCATTGGAACGAGAAGTTGTTGAATGGAAGGAAAGTATGGACTGTGCCTTACTGGTTTTTGAGTACAGAGAGTGGCGAAGAGGGAAAGTCACCAGAATGATCTCTGATAAGTTTGTGGAGGTAATTCTGTGTACCTGGTAATGTTTTATGGGTTTCAAGCAGACAAAGGGGCATTGCTGGAGAGCTTTGTACCTTGGACAACTTGGATAAATGAGCATGTTAGATACAGGTTTCTGTGCTGGCTAGAGTTATCTAACCTGTATAACGGTCAAGGTCACAGTTTACCATATAAGTCACTGAGGTGGGAAAGAAGAGGAGTAATAAATTAGCCAGAGTACCGACAAGGTAGTTACTGAGCAGTTCTTTTGGTGGGGGGGGGGGGGCGTCATGGATAGGTTAAGATATACTTGCAGCAAGGAAAATTGGGGTGCGTTGTTAGACATCCAAGGCTTTTACTGTGTTTGTATGACAATCATATAGTGCAAAACAAAAATAAAAATACCTGGAAAAGCTCAGCAGGTCTGACAGCATCTGCGGAGAGGAACACAGTTAATGTTTCGAGTCCGTATAACTCTTCAACAAAATTAAGGAAAAAGAGAAAAGAGGTGAAAGATAAGCTGGTTAAGGGGTGGGGGGTGGGACAGGTAGAGCTGGATAGAGGGCCAGTGATAGGTGGAGGTAGCCAAAAGATGTCATAGACAAAAGGACAAAGAGGTGTTGAAGGTGGTGATATCTAAGGACTGTGCTAATAGGTAACATTAAGGGTAGAAAGCAGGATGAGAAAGGTACAGATAGCCCTAGTGGGGGTGGGGTGGGGGGGAAGGGATTGAAATAGGCTAAAAGGTAGAGATAAAATAAAGGATGGAAATACATTTAAAAATAATGGAAATAGGTGGAAAAAGAAAAATCTATATAAATTATTGGGAAAAAAGGGGGGGGATCGGAAAGAGGTGGGGATAGAGGAGAGAGTTCATGATCTAAAATTGTTGAACTCAATATTTAATATAATCAATATAATTTTTATTTTCCCACCTATTTCCATTATTTTTAAGTGTATTTCCATCCATTGTTTTATCTCTACCTTTTAGCCTATTTCGATCCCTTCCCCCGACTAGGGCTATCTTGCTCATCCTGCTTTCTACACTTAATGTCACCTATTAGCACATTCCTTAGATTAGATAATATCACCACCTTCAACACCTCTTTGTCCTTTTGTCTATGACATCTTTTGGCTATCTCCACCTATCACTGGCCCTCTATCCAGCTCTACCTGTCCCACCCCCTCCTTAAACCAGCTTATATTTCACCTCTTTTCTATTTTTCCTTAGTTCTTTTGAAGAGTCATATGGAATAGAAACGTTAACTGTGTTCCTCTCCACAGATGCTGTCAGACCTGCTGAGTTTTTCAAGGTATTTTTATTTTTGTTTTGGATTTCCAGCATCTGCAGTTTTTTGCTTTAATCGTATAGTGCATCTGTTTTCTGTTCTATCAACAATACCGATATGTTTGTACAATCTGCTAAATATGTTTGTGGAGAATTATTTTATAAAATCATCTGTGGGTTGCATTTAAAGCCCGTATCTACCTTTTCAAGCTGTGTATATAAATTGCAAGAATGTTTCCTGTTCTGTCTTTATAAAATGCCAATGTGCCACTAAAGCACAGTTTTGTACGACAAATGAGTCTTTCTCAAAATTCTGAAAAATATTGGCAAAGTAATTCTAGAAATTAAAGTTTCTTGAACCACCAAAGGCTGTTAAATCTGAGAAGGGATTCCAAAAGATGGGCTTGGTATCTTTAAGTTTAAAATCTTCCTGCAAGGCGGTTATTGATGCAGTAAATGTATCACTCGAAGTCTCATGTTGGCTAGTCTAAAACTAATTTATTGATTAATACTTGACAGCTGTGCAAACCAACATTGGAGACTAATGTCTGTTTCCCTGCATGTTTCTGCTTTGATCTTTACAAGGAATGATTTAGGTTGTCAAAGCTGTATCTGCATCAGCCTGTAAAAATTTTGTTTTGTTTTCCTGATGGGTACATGAGCTGTAATGAAGAAAGTTAGCTGACTTCCCTTTTAGACACACGGGGCTGTAACTTCCAAGCTCCAGGGCAGTGTATTTGGTCGGGGGGGTACCCCAAAGATGCGCTGGAGACTCTCTTCCCCCACTCTATCCCCCACCCCATCCCCAAGTTCCCAGGCAAGGATTGCATGGCAATTGCCTGGGAAGTTCAGACTTCCTTTGGGCAATTGCTTTGCCCTGGGAACCACCTGAAAATGTGATTTTAAATCTCAGATTTCAGATGGTCCTGACTGTTAGATCAATAGTTAACCAGTAAAAGTTATAAGAATTAAAAGCACTTGAGCCTTCTGAGTAATTGTTGTATCCACCAGAACTGCACCCCCACCCCCGGCTAGCTACCAGCCCCTCTCTTACCCGCCTCTCCCCCATTTCCAGGCCCGACTTCCGACAGCACACCGGGGCTGACTACTGACTTCTTTTCCTGTACCCTGCTCCCAAATCCTACCCACTTACCTTATACACTTACCTTCTCCTGGCTTGCCAAAGACCTTTAAACTTGACTGGACCCTTAGCTGCTGTGAACCAGCTAAGCTTAGTGTCATTTCTTAAAAAAATTAAAAGGGGGTGTAGCTTATTTGCCTGCGAGTGAATTGTCCTCAACACTATGCCCCAGGAGCGAGCTGCATTGCACAGATCTTGCTCGGCCTGAGTCAAAAGATTGAGTGAGGTAGGATCACCTGGATTTCCAGGAAAGTAATTTTGTGCAGAGTGCCAATTGACTCAATTGCCGCTCCACCGGAAGTTACAGCCCACCATGTACCTTTTTTGGGATCTCCTGGATGGCCTGTTTGTGCAGCTTTAATTCCTTCTTGTGTGGTTTGAATTTGAGATATTTTTGTAATAATGAGAAACTCTATTTATTAAAGCATCATGTTCCATTTAAGTAACTTGACCTCATACCAAGACTTCTAGAAATTTGCCAACTGGGAAGAGAAGAATTGTGTTTAAAAACCTGAAAGGTTTTGATGTGTGCGCTCCTCTAGTTCAGTAGGTGACCTATGCATGGTGTGTGGAATGCACCTTTTCCCCAGGTAATTTTTACATTGCAAAAAGGGATTGGTTTTTTGGTCTACTGGGCTACTGTAAAGATGGAAATTAAATTGCTATTTTAATATAGAGGCGCTAAGGTCAATTTTACTGTTTTTAAATACTTTATGTGCTTTGTTAGAATGAAATATATACATTCAGCTGAGATTAGTTATTTTTGCAGGTGTTCTGCTATGACTTTGGAAATAAAGAAACAGTGAGCATCTGTATGATAAGACAACTAAAAGAAGAATTCCGATTTGGACCTCTGGCACTTGAGTGTTCTTTATCTTGCATCAGGTGACTTTTAAACCCTGTAATTATTGTCGTTTTGTCATTTTGGGTGAACATTAAAGATACTTTTTTTTTCTTTGAGGATAACAGCATATTTGTATAGCTCCTTTTACATAATAAAATGTCCCAAGGTGCTGCACAGGAGCATTATAAATAAAAAAAATGACACTGAGCCGCATAAGGAGATTAGGTCAGATGACCAGAACTTCGGTAAAGGGGGTGGGTTTTTAAGGAGTATCTTAAAGGAGAAAAGCAAGGTAGAGAGGCAGAAAGGTATATGGAGGGAATTCCAAGGCTTAGAACCTAGGCTATTGAAGGCATGGCCATCAGTGATGGAGTGATTCCAATTGGGGATGTTGAGAGACAACAATAAGAGTAGTGCACAAATGAGGCTTGCGGGGCTGGAGGAGATTAGAGATAGGAGCGGCAAGGCCCTGGAGGTATTTGAAACAAAATCAAGATGTTGCTTGACTGAGAGCCAATTTTGGTCAGTGAGCTCAAGGGCGAAGGGTGAATGGGATTTGATGCAAGCTTAAGACCGAGACAGCAGAGATTTGTATCACCTAAAGGAGAGTAGAATGTGAAAGATGAGCCACGAGTGCATCGGAATAGTCAAGTCTCGGGATAATGAAGGCATGAATGAGCATTTCAGCAGCAGATATCTGAGACGGAGGTGAAGTTGGGTGGTAATACAGAGGTGGAAATAGGTGGTTTGAATAAAGGTGAGAACATTTGGTCAGAAGCTCATCTTCTGGTCAAATATGACAGCAAAATCGCAAACAGACTGTTTGTTTGTTTGTGTCAGACTGTTGTCAAGGAAAGGGTTGGGGTAGTAGCTAGGAAATGCAGTTTGGGGCAGGGACTGAAACCTGATTGGAGGGATTCACACTGAGTTCCCAGAAAGATGGATAATTATTTGAGAGGTGACAACGTGTTCAAGAAAGTAATGTTTAATGGGTACGAAAAATGTGTGTGCAAAATATCTGATCTTCATGAGGCAACTTTAAGTTTTTAAAAACATTTGTTCCTAAACTGAATTACACTTTTATTCCTAGGCCATATGATCTTATTTATATAAAAACCAAAATTGAAATTTATTTATTAGATATGTCCATATACGATTAAGTGAAAAATGATATGAATGATTTCATTGTTTTAGACCAGCTGGAGGGAGCTTAAATTGGACAGCAACATCATGTGACTTTCTGGAAGAAATTTTGGTTGGAAGTTCAGTGCTTATCAACATTGAGGTCTGTTTATCCATAAAAAATAGTCATCATTGAAGGTCAAATATTTTGCGACTTAATTCATTCACCATTTTATCTAAAATAGCTATGACTCGGCACCCTGAACTAATTTCTGTCCTCTAAACATACTTCATATGAAGACTACATTTGCCTTAACTTATTGGAAGAGCCCCTATGGGAGATCAACTCAAGTTTTAATATTTCTGAATTGTAAGGCATCCTGTTCTCTGGTGTCTATTGCACTGAGGTGTAGTTTGTGCATGCAAGGGCCATAGTTTTCAGTGTGGTTTTATTGCTTTGAACAGATTGTTGACATGTTCTTAAGATCATAAGAAATACGAGCAGGTGTAGGTTATTTGACCCATTGAGCTTCCTCCAGCATTCAATAAGATAATCGCTAATCCTTGTGACCCTTAACTCCACTTTCCCATCTGCCCCGTAACCTTTGACTCCCTCGAAGATCAAAATTTGAATGTATTCAATGACCCAGCCTCCATTGATCTCTGAGGAAACCAAATTCCAATGACTAATAGCCCTCTGAGAGAAGAAATTCCTCCTAAATGGGAGACTCCATATTTTTAAAGTATGCTCCCTAGTTCTAAATTCCCCCACGAGGAAAAGCATCCTCACAGCATCTACTCTGTTAAGTCCCCTCAGAATCTTACATGTTTCAATAAGATCACCTCATTTTTCTAAATTCCAAGTATAGGCCCAACCTGCTTAACCTTTCCTCAAGGCAACCCCTTCATCCCAGGAATCAGCATAGTGAACCTTCTCTGAACTGATTCCAACAGAATTATATCCCCCAAGTGACCAAAACTTTACACAGTACTCTAGGTGTGGTCTCACCAATGCCCTGTACAGTTGTAGCAAGGCTTCTCTACTTTTATGCTCCATCCCCTTTTGCCTGCAAAACTTTTTTTTTGCAGTGAATGTACTAGTTACCCAGAAATATCAGACACTTGGAAAGCTAATAAAATTGGTTCTGTGGGATATTGAAAATCACAAAATTAACTACTCTGATTAGGTATTGTTTGTAGTATAAGGGTCTGGCACATAGAGTTAATGTGGGACTGAGTACAGTACCACCCACATAGTGATGTAAGAAGGTACATGGCCCAGATCCAGTGGATCAGTATAGTGTTGAGCAGGGACTGGTAAAAACCTAAGCATGGAGGATAACTCCTAGCCTGTACCCTTTCTGTACATGTGTAAATAGTTCCACTTGTTAATAAAGACTTGGTTAACCTACTGAAAACCAAAACTTTCTTAACAGACACACACTGTAAGCAACATTCTCCCAACATCATTAGTGTGAAAAGGGGCAAACTCAACATTTGGAAGGACTGATTTTAACCCTGATTGGCAGCACAAACTGGGTAGGTAGTTAAAAAATGCCCACAGCGATTTCCCTCTTTGATCTTGCTGTCTTCCTGTGTGGTGTAGTTTTCACTTCTTCTAAAGAGAAGATGAGATGGACATGTGCTAGAAGGCAACAGTGTGCTTCTTTATATATGCAGATCAGTTTCCAATTAAGTCATTGGTTCCAGACTGCAGTTGTACCTGTGCGACAAAGTTGATGCATCCTTGCAAGGCCAGATTGATGGATGAGGAGCTAGGGCCAGAAGGGACCAAGAAAGATGCATTTATCATTTTGAGTTAAGGTTTCCTTTTGGGATCAGGAGGAGAAAAGATGCTTTTTTCCTCTGTCCATGAAGCCCTCCCAGTTTCCACTTCAAGCTCTTGCCTTTGTATCTTTTATTTGAGAAGTCAGTACAGGTCAAGTATCCTTTATTTGGAACCCCTAGGGGCCAATTGCGTTTTGGTATTCAGATATTTTCAGTTTTTAAGTGTGATATGCCCTACCATATTGGGTATGATTGGGATGAATAAGTAGTGACTTGTGGAAACCTAGCTAGTAATTAGGAGTTGGAGAAAAGGTTTTGTGTCCCTCAGTGGTACGTTAAACAGTTTGTGGAGCTAAGAAAAGCAGCTTCTGGCACACTGGACTTGGCACACATACTTCCAAAGACTTGCTAATTCCATTTGTATCAAATATTTATTACTTTCCCAAGGGGCAACATTTGGTTGAGTTTAGTTACCATGATAGGGTTTGGGTCAGAAGCAAAAAACTCAGCAGCTGAGCACAATGTAAGGCAGCCAATTAGACTTCCGCGCTAAAGGTCTGGCCTAGTCGGCAAGGTTAATATCAGCTTGGGTCAGACTTACCTTGCAAAAAATGATTGAATTTTGGATATATTCAGATTTTGGATACACAGATAAAAGATACTTGATTTGTAGTGGCATCTTGCCTGTGCCCAAGAACTTTATGCCAGGGAACTAAATCGGGACTTAAAGGGTGCATTCCAGACATAAGTCAGGACAAGAAGAGATAAAGGAAAACAGCACAGCTACTTTAATGGGTGAATTCAGAGTTGTATTGGTTTTACTGTAGTCATAAGTATTAGAATTAGCTATGGAGTATTTTTGAAGGATTATTTATAAAGGATTATTTTGTAGTTACTAAATCACAAAATAGGGAAACATCTTGCACTTCAGGTGTACCCTTCGATTTGTCTGCCTGGTGAGAAAGAAGTAAAGTCAAAATTCTAATAAGATCCTAATATTCATTTCAGCAAGACCTGCAAGTTTGTGACATTTCCAGGTTTCCTGGCCACTGACTGGCACCCAGCTCCCTCAGCAAATCTCTATAAATGTCGGAGCTGGTGTATTGAAGGTCAAATCATGTGAATTTAAGACTTGGTTAACTGACACAAGGATACAAAAACACTGGTTTCTAATGTTTTTCAAATTGTAAGTAATTTACAGGTGAAGCATTCTAACAAATAAAAGCAAAAAATGTTGGATATATTCAACAGGTCAGACATCATTTGTGGAGAGGGCAACAGAGTTAATGTTCCAGGTCAATGACCTTTTATCAGAAGGAAACTTGAACAAAGTTTGTTTCTCACATGTTTAAAGCAATGCTGAAATTGCACCAATAGTCAGTTAAATGGGGTTACTTTTTCTACTTCTAGGTCCAAGATATCCAACCTTTTGGAGATCTGGACTAGATCCTTTTGATGCAACCATGTCTGACTAAGAATGCCTTTACATTATAATTTTAGTATGAGTGCAAAACAAACTGGTCCTGAAAGTTGTACTGTAATTGCATCCTAAATTGCATGCTCTTTCATGTTAGGCACTGTTGTGTTTTGCTCTCCTTTTTTCTTGCCTTCACTCTTTCTTCTGTCAGTCTCCATTTTTTTCTTATTTTTTATGCATGTCCTTTTAGTCTTTGACGATATCTCTGCATAATGAAAGGAGGCAGCATTGAACTTCTGGTGAGTGAGCAGGCTACAGGTATATCTGAGGCACAGTATGAAAGAGAAATCAGAGAGGTTTTTGTGTACTGGGTGTGAGGCTGAAGTGTGTCTCGGTTGGTGGCTGACTGGGTGCAAGGAGAGCAGCAATCTCCAGCTCAATCTTTTTACTTGGGATAGGATGACTAGTTGCTCCAAAGTAGGCTATCTCCTGCCACATCCAGTAAGAGCCTTGGATGTGCTAGATGAATGATATTTATGAAAAGAGGTTTCCTTTGTGAGGGTGTTGGAGGGCTGGGGGGAGTGAAATAAACAGCTAATCTGGTGAGTTTGTGGGATGTTAGCTACTCTGGGTGTTGTCAGCAGGGGTGCACTTGATTGGGATGGAACTACATACTCCAAATGGTACAGCACTCCATGTTGAGTTGAAATGCTTAATTTTGGATCCTTGAGGCAGGATTTGATGGGAAGAACAGATGCTGGGAGCTGCATGCTGTTTCAGTGCCCTTATCTCACAACAGTGCTGAAGACAATACTGCCTGAAATTCATATTTTAAAAAGCATCTTAAACTCAAAAGTAGACCAGCTGCTTATGATGGTGGGTGGAATCAAAATATGAAGCCTCCCTGTGGCTGATTTTGGCCTGTGCATTAGACACCTTGCTATAGATAATGCAAGGTTCTTTGTATACTATAGATCAAACTTTTGCTCTTTCTAGCGGAGATTTGGCACTTTTGATCTCTAGATTTAGCAGGGAATTCCTCAGCTGATATGTGGCAGTTGCAGTATCAAAAGCTGACTGAATTCTTTTTGATCCTAATGTTGAGGAAACTTGCATACTAACCTAATAATGCTAGATAGTTAGTACTGAAGTTCTTTAGTTTTTCCAATCTGTAACTTCCATGAAGTTGGTTTAACAGAAAGAACTAGCACTTCAACAGTTCAAAGTATCCCTTGTATTTAAACTTGACTTTTTCTTTGGAAAACTTGCAGGAAACAGCTTCTAAATCGCCTCTGCCAGTAAAACTCTATGCCAAGGATGAAATTGGACAGTTTATCAACATAGCACAGTATTTGGTCAAGAAAGGTCTGGCTTTGCCTCAGAAAATGTAACTAACTCTTCTGTTTTATGTGAATGAATGGTCATATTTTGTTTTATCTAACCATAAAAACAAGTTTTGTTTCATTGTGACTAGAGTGGAATGGAAAAGTATTAAATGTGGTGTTGGTGACTTTTTTTTAAAAGGTGGAGCTGTGAAGCAAGAGCCCTTTACAAAATGTAGTGTTTCCCTATTTGTATTATTCACAATAAAATAGGTAGATTTGAGGTAGAGTAAAAACAGAAATAGCTTTTCATTACTTAGTTTTGGTGGCATTGTGATAATGTCCAGTCATCTAGAGGCCCAGGCTAATGCTCTGGGGACAAGGATTCAAATCCCACAATGGCAGCTGGTGGAATTTAACTTCAATTAATAATCTGGAATTGTATAACTAGTCTCAGTAAATGTCACTATGACAGCTATCATCAATTGTTGTAAAATCCCATTTGTTCACTAATGTCCTTTAGGGAAGAAAATCTGCCATCCTTACCTGGTCTGGCCTATATGTGACTCCAGACCCACAGTGATGTAGTTGACTCTTAAATGCCTTCGGAAATGGTGTCGTAAGCCACTCTATTCCACATCCCATGAAAGAGTAAAGGATATAGATCAGTCCTCAATTTATCTCAAGACTTAACTGCATTACACAACCATTGGGAAAATAAGTCTTGACAATTGGTGCAATTTATGGAATGTCTACGAGATGGCTTTTTGGAGCAGCTTGTGGTCGAGCCCATGAGGGAACAGGCAGTTCTAGATTTAGTGATGTGTAATGAGGCAGATTTGATAAGGGAGCTTAAGGTGAAGGAACCCTTAGGAGGAATATAAAACTACAAATTCTGGAAATCTGAAAGCAAAATAAATGCAGAAAATATAAACCATATTATATAAATATAATAGAATTTACCCTGCAATTTGAGAGAAAAAGCTGGAATCAGATGGAATGGTATTACAGTTGAATAAAGGCAACTACAGAGGCATGAGGGAGGAGCTGGCCAGAATTGACTGAGATGAGCCTAGCAGGAAAGACAGTGGAACAGCAATGGCAGGAGTTTCTGGGAGTAATTTGGGAGACACAGCAAAAATTCATCCCTAGGAAGAAGAAGCATACTAAAGGGAGGACGAGGCAACCATGGCTGACGAGAAGTCATGGACAGCATAAAAGCTAAAGAGAAAGCATAGAATGCGGCGAAGAGCAGTGGGAAACCAGGGGATTGGGAAGCCTACAAAGACCAACAGAGGACAAGTAAAAAAAGAAATAAGGAGGTAGAAGATTAAATATGAGGGTAAACTAGCCAGTAATATAAAAGAAGATTGCAAGAGTTTTTTTTTTTAGAAATATAAAGGATAAGAGAGAGGCAAAAGTGGACATTGGGCTGCTGGAAAATGACACTGGAGAAGTAGTAGTTGGGAACAAAGAAATGGCGGAGGAACTGAATAGGTACTTTGCGTCAGTCTTCGCGGTGGAAGACACGAGTAACATCCCCAAAGTTCAAGAGAGTCGGGGGGGCAGAGGTGAGTATGGTGGCCATTACCAAGGAGAAGGTGCTAGGAAAACTGAAAGGTCTGAAGGTGGATAAATCACCTGGGCCAGATGGATTACACCCCAGAGTTCTGAAGGAGATAGCTGAAGAGATAGTGGAGGCGTTAGTGGTGATCTTTCAGGAATCACTCAAGTCAGGGAGGGTCCCAGAGGACTGGAAAGACGCTAATGTAACTCTCCTGTTTAAGAAGGGAGTGAGGCTAAAGACGGGAAAATACAGGCCAATTAGCCTGACCTTGGTCATTGGTAAGATTTTAGAGTCCATTATTAAGGATGAGATTTCAGAATACTTGGAAGTGCATGGTAAAATAGGGCAAAGTCAGCATGGTTTCATCAAGGGGAGGTCATGCCTGACAAATCTGTTAGAATTTCTTTGAGCAGGTGATGAGTAGGTTAGACAAAGGAGAGCCAATGGATGTTATCTACTTGGACTTCCAAAAGGCCTTTGACAAGGTGCCGCACAGGAGGCTGCTCAGTAAGATAAGAGCCCATGGTGTTAGAGACAAGGTACTAGCATGAATAGAAGATTGGCTGTCTGGCAGGAGGCAGAGAGTGGGGATAAGGGGGTCCTTCTCAGGATGGTGGATAGTGACTAGTGGAGTTCCGCAGGGGTCAGTGTTGGGACCACAGTTTTTCACTTTATACATTAATGATCTAGATGAAGGAACTGAGGGCATCCTGGCTAAGTTTGCAGATGATACAAAGATAGGTTGAGGGACAGGTAGAATTGAGGAGGCGGGGAGGCTGCAGAAGGATTTGGACAGGTTAGAAGAATGGGCAAAGAAATGGCAGATGGAATACGATGTGGGGAAGTGTGATGTCATGCACTTTGGTAGGAAGAATAGAGGCATAGACTATTTTCTAAATGGGGAGATAATTCAGAAATCTGGAGTGCAAAGGGACTTAGGAGTCCTAGTCCAGGACTCTCTTAAGGTTAACTTGCAGGTTGAGTCAGTATATAGGAAGGCAAATACAATGTTGGCATTTATTTCAAGAGGACTAGAATATAAAAGCAGGGATGTGCTGGTGAGGCTTTATAAGGCTCTGGTCAGGACACATTTAGAATATTGTGAGCAGTTTTGGGCCCTGTATCTCAGGAAGGATGTGCTGGCCCTGAAGAGGGTCCAGAGGAGGTTCATGAGAACAATCCCAGGAATGAAAGGCTTAACATATGAAGAACGTTTGAGGACTCTGGGTCTATACTCGATGGAGTTTAGAAGGATGAGGGGATCTGATTGAAACTTACAGAATACTGAAAGGCCTGGATAGAGTGGAAGTGGGGAAGATGTTTCCATTAGTAGGAGAGACTAAGACCTGAGGGCACAGCCTCAGAGTAAAGGGAAGACCTTTTAGAACAGAGACGAGGAGAAACTTCATTAGCCAGAGAGTGGTGAATCTATGGAATTCATTGCTACAGAAGGCTGTGGAGGCCAGGTCATTGAGTGTATTTAAGACCGAGTTGGATAGGTTCTTGATTGGTAAGGGGATCAAAGGTTACGGGGAGAAGGTGGGAGAATGGGGTTGAGAAACCTATCAGCCATGATTGAATGGCGGAGCAGACTCGATGGGCCGAATGGCCTAATTTCTGCTCCTATGTCTTATGGTCTTATGTCATTGGCACCTATATAGGAGCCATCACCCTTTCTAAATTTGGTACTACTTTTAGATAAGCTCGGAGCAAATGTGGAATAAGGAGGAAATATAAATTACCTACTTAATTGTTCTTCGTCCTTTGCCCACTCATAGCCATCTCTCCCCCTGTAGTGCTTTGGAAAAGCGGCTAGTTAAATGGTTAGTTGGGGCTTTTATATTATGAAGAAACCACATGACACTTATGACATTTCGCGTGCATTCTCAGCTTGCAAGTAGTTTCCCCACAACTTGCTAAGCTAAACTCTTATGTTTTGAGGAGGGTGCATATGATTTGAAGAATGAAGCTTCCACCGGGTAGGTAATCTCTCTCAAGGCAGCCAAAGTGTCTAACTTTATTTGCCAAAAAAATCCTCCTTGTTAAATGACGCTTATGTCAAGTGGGCCATTTAGTATAAAATGGTGTGGTTCTTAGTACAAAATCAATTGCAGTTGAAATTAACGATGACTTGTTGAGGCCTCAGCTTTTAACTATTTGGATTCAGTGTACAGGATTTCAGAATTGGTAGCTTATGAATTAAAGTCAACATCCCACATGCATTTACATTCTGAAATAATGTTCATTGTCAATATTTAGGTTGTTTGCACCCCTCAGTGATCAATGTTTTGAATTATTTCAACCTGTAAGTTTTGTGAATTGACTTTTTAACCTGAATGAGCCATTGCCACATTTGACGGATTACATGTAAATAATTTTGTAGGGGATGCTAGTAACTATGATATCTTCACCAGAGGAGTTTGCTGCTAAGAAAACAAATGTATTTTTTATTGAAAAGTATTATAAAATAAACTATCACTTTGCGAATGATCTTATGAAATTTAAGATTTGGTAAAGATGTTTAGATTTGGTGGAAAGTGGATTTAATTTTTGCGTGAGTTTAGAAGTTATCAATGTTTTGAGTATGAAAACTGCAGTCATGTGGCTCTATTCTTTACACTGAGTCATAGCTTGATTTTAAACCTTCAGACCTGACCGATTAGTTTTGTTCACTTTATTAAGTTCGAATGCACCAAATGGTACAGCAGTACAGACTGACCTGAAGCAAAATGACAGGCAACAGTTCTCGGGCCAAGCAACTGAAATTGTTGAATATTTGATTCCCAATCATGAAAATCAACAGCCATCCAAAAAGATGTACAAATCACCTGTCCTGCCAAATGTGAATATCTTCGAGGTTGAAATAACTGGTGTTGGTGATGATGGAATCATCTATGGAATGGCAGTATCATTGAGTAAGTTATGGAGCATCAAAGTTGTGAATGAAGATACTAAATAATGCTCATTTTTAAAAAAAAACTTGATAACTATATGAACTAATGTAAAATCTATGGTAGTTTTAAACATATTTCTCTAATCTCCACATACAGGTACAAAGAATCACATTGTGATCTTGCCTCAACCATATTTACTTGCAGTTTCATTCTGTCTTCAGTTTCTCCTTTATCATTTATATAGGAGGACTTTTCTGCATACTTCGACTCGAGGAAAAAGATTTGTAGCTTTGGTATTTAGTATATTTTTTCAGTAAATTTGGCATTTTTTTTTTACAATTTGCTGTTCTATGCCATATTTCATGTTGTAGTTTTATTAATGATTTTAAACTCATGCTGTGTCCCATGCTGTTTTGTCCTTGTGTCCACTGCAGTCATTGTAACCTCAACTCAATTTTGCTTGAATGCTTGATTTGACCTCTTTCCTGTCCTCTTACCTCCCTGGCATCTCCAGGCACATCTCTCTTCTAGAACAAACTTAGGCTGACTCCATTGCATCAGACTTCTGGGTGCCAATCAGTCAGCAGTGGTCCATAAAAAACTTACCACCTTCTCCAGCTCCTCTTGAATCGTACTGCCAATTACTTTAAATTTATGCCCTCTAGCTATTGATCTCCTTGCTAAGGGAAAAAGTCCTTCCTAGTCACACGCTCTAAGCCTCTCAGAATTTTATGCAGCTCAATTAAATCTCTTTTCAGCTTCTTCTGATCCAAAGGAAACAATTGCAGCCAATGCAGTATTTCATCATAGCTAAAGTTCTCCATTCTAGGTAATATCCTCATAAATCTTCACTGTACCCTCTCCAATGAAATCATATCCTTCCTGTAATATGGTAGCAAAAACTGTAGACAGAGTTCTTATGGTAGCCTAAGTAATATTTAATACAATTCTAACATAGCCTACCCCTCTTCTTGTATGCCAGACTTTGGCTAATAAAGGGAGGTATCCTGTTTGGCTTTACTAACACGCCCTGATACCTACAGGAAGCAATGGCTGAGAATTTCTGGACCCGCGCCGAAAGATGCAGCAGGCCAGCCAAAAGTCCATTGACTTTCGGTGGGACCAGAAAATCCCAGCCAACGGACAGCTAGTCCCACTTTCTCACCTTTCTCTTGTAGCTTTGCAATTTTTTTCTATTCAGATAATTATCCAACTCCCTTCTGAAAGCTGTGATTGAATCTGTCATCACCACACCCTCAGGCAGTGCATTCCAGATCATAAACACTCGCTGTGAATTAAAAAAAAACCCTCATGTTGCCTCTGATTCTTTTGTCAAACACTTCAAATTGGGGTCCCCTGGTTCTCCACTCTACTGCCAATGGGAAGGGTTTCTCCTTATCTACCCTGTCCAAAAGCCCTCATAATTTTGAACACTTCTATCAAATCTCCTCAACCTTCCCTTCTCCAAGAACAACTGTCCCAGCTTTGCCAATCTATCCACATAACTGAAATCTTTCATCTCTGGAATCATTTGCGTAATCTTTTCTGCACCCTCTCTCTAATCTCTTCAAATCCTTCCAAAATTGTGGTGCCCAGCATTGGACACAACTCTCCGCTTGAGGCGGAAACAGTGTTTTATAAAGGTTTATCATAACTTCCATACTTTTGAAATCTCTGCCTCTATTTATAAATCCCAGCATTCTGTATGCCTTTTTAACCACTTTCTCACACCTCTGATTTATGCATGTTTACCCAAAGGTCACTATGCTCCTGTACCCCCTTTAGAATTGTATCCTTTATTTTTTTTGTATTGCCATGTCTCTTTCTCCCTACCAAGATGTATCACTGCATATTTCTGTGTAATAAACTTAACCTATCACATGTTTGCTCATTCCACCAGCCTGTCTGTGTCCTCTTGCAGTCAAATCACTATCCTCCTCACAATTGAAAATTTTTAAAGTTTTGTGTCATCCGCCAGTTTTGAAATTATGCTCCTCACCCAACTTTAAGTCATTAACATAGATCAAGAAAAGCACTGGTCCTAATACTAACCCCTGGGGAACCCTACTATGTACTTTCTCAAGTCCAAAAAGCAGCCATTCACCACTAATTTGTTTCCTGTCATTCAATCAGCTTTGTATAACCATGCTGATCCTTTTATTCCGTGGGCTTCAGCTTTGTCGACAAGACTGTTATTTGCTACTTTTAGCAATGCCTTTTGGAAGCCCATGTCTACCACATCAACCACATACCCAAATCAGTGCTCTTTGTTGCCTGATACAAAAACCCATTCATGTTCTTTAAGCATGATTTGTCTTTAACAAATTAATTGATATTTGTCCAAATTACTGATAATTTTGTGCTGAGTTAGGGTTTCCAAAAGTTTCCCCACCCACGGAGGTTAAAGTGACTGTAGTTGCTGTGTTTATCACTACACTCTTGAACAAACCTCCAGTCCTTTGGCTCTGTGCCTGTATCTAAGGAGGATTGGAAAATTATAGCCAGCGGAGTTACAATTTCTACCCCTGCCTCCCTCTGTATCCTTCGATGCATCTGTTCTGGTCCTGGTGACTTATCAAAGGACAGCCAACTTCTCTCATACCTCTATTATCAATCATTAGCACATCCAATGTCTCAACTATCTTGATCTAGTTTTCTGAAATGAAGTGCAACTAGTGAATTAGTGTCAGGAGAACATTTAGGGGACGGTGATCATAACACCATTAAGTTTAGGTTAGCTATGAAAAAGGGCAAGGATCAATCTGGAGTAAAAATAATTAATTGGAAGATAACAAATTTCAATGGATGTGAACAGATCTGGCCCAGGTAAATTGGAGTCCAAGGTTGGTAGGCAAAACAATAACGAAACAATCTTCTTTAAAGAAGAGAGGATTTGAGTACAGTTGAGGTACATTATCATGAGGAAGAAAGGCAAGCTCAACAAATCCAGAGCTCCCTGGATGACCAAAGAGACAGAGACTAAGATGAAGCTGTAAATAGGATGTGTCTGACCAAAGTCAGGTTGATCATACAAATGAGAACCAGGTAAAACATAGAAAGTTCATAGGGGAAGTGCGGGAAAAAGAGAAGCAAGGACAGCATATGAGAAGACACTGGCAGCCAACAGAAAAGGGAATCCAAAAATCTTCTATAGTCATATAAATAATAAAAAGGTGGTAAAAGGGGGAGGAGGGATAATTGGGGGCCAAAAAGGAATTTATACATGAAGGCAGAGGTCAGGGCTGAGGTACCAAATGAAAACCTTGCATCTGCTTTTACCAAGGATAAAATTAACGGTTGTTTAGACAAATGTGAACTAATTAGGAAAAGCTAGAAGGCATTTAGGTGCAAATGTGTTTAACTTATTTGACTGAGTTTTTTGATGAGGTAACAGGATTGGGTTGATGTAGTGTACATGGATTTCCAAAAGTCTTTAATAAAATGCCATTTAACAGGCATGTCATCAAAGTTGAAGCCCATGAATAAAAGGGTTAGTGGCAGCATGGATATGAGGTTGACGAGTGACGGGAAACAGTGTGATAAATGGTTGGCTGTTTTTTGGACTGAAGGAAGGTGGGGTTCCCCTGAGATAGGTATTAGGACCACTGCTGCTCTTGATCCAAATTAATGATCTAGACTTGGCTGTGCAGGGCACAATTTCAAAATTTGAGGAAGACACAGAATTTGAAAATATTGTGAACCATTAAGAGTATAGTGATTGGTTTCAAGAGGAAATAAGCTGGTGGAATGGGCGGATGAAATTTAATGCACAGAAGT
Organism: Carcharodon carcharias; assembly: GCF_017639515.1. Lineage (NCBI taxonomy): Eukaryota > Metazoa > Chordata > Chondrichthyes > Lamniformes > Lamnidae > Carcharodon > Carcharodon carcharias. Next base: position 59,521,552 of record NC_054477.1, on the reverse strand, counting down.
GTGAAGTGGTACATTTTTGATAGGAAGATCAAGGAAAGGTAATATTTAATAAAGGATAAAGTGCTAACGGTTATGTGGCAGTATAAGAACCTGGAGGTAAATGTGCACAAATGGCTGGAAGGTGGTTGGGCAGATTGAGAAAGCAGTTAAAAAGTCAAACAGGATCCTGGTCTTTTTACCAGTTGCCTCTATTTACAACTGCAAGGATGTTGTAGTAAACCTTTATAAAACACTGGTTTGGCCTCAACTGAATTATTGTGTCCAATTCCAGGCACCACACTTCAGGAAGAATGGGAAGACATTAGAGAGAGTGCAGAAAAGAAGTACCAAAGTGATTCTGAGAATGAGAAACTTCAGTTTTGCGTATAGGTTGCTGAAGCTAGTTTGTTATAATTAGAGAAAAGGTTGAGAGGAAATTTGATAGAGGTCTTTAAAATCTGGAGCTGGACAAAGTAGGAAGGAAGGAACTGTTCTCATTTGCAGAAAGGCTGAGAACCAGAGAACACAAATTTAAGGTAGTTGGCAAAAAATCCAATATCATGAGTAAAACTTAATGCAGCAAGTGGTTAGGATCTGGAATGCACTTTCTGAGCATGTAGTGATGGCAGTTTTATTTGTGGCTTTCAAAAGTCTTACAATTATGATTATAAGATTAATGTTTTGGACTCTTGTCTTTAAATGTGTGTTAAATGGAGGTCATGTGACCTGTTCTGAAGTCTGCCTGATAGTAAGCCTCAGTGGTTCAATTGTGAAAGATCAAAGGAAGGCTTAGATTGTTTTACTGGCAGGAAGGTGCAAGGTATTTACGCTTGGCGAATAATGGCAGCAGTCTTGAGATCACAATGGGTTCACTCTTGAGTCTTCAAAAGCCCCAGAAAGGCGTTGTGGATATCGGGTTGTAAACAGTTGTACTGCAACCTGTACGTTGTCTTAACTGTCTAAGATGAAAAAGAGTGAAGAATAGCTAAGCAGCACTTTTACTTGGATGCAACATTATTGTGCATCACATTGCTGTGGGGAAGAGGACAGAGGAAGTCATTTTTGAGATCAGGTTACAGGCTTCCCTACAAATCATTGCATATCAAGAAGGGACAACTTGTGTGATTAGCAGAGAAAAGAGGCTGTTTATGGCTTTGCAAGCTACCATAACAGGATGTGGGAGGGAGGCTGTATCCAGTTGGAAATATCCTGCAGCCATCCGAGGATTCCAGGAGATTCATTCTGGCATGGCCAGGGGAAGAGGAATAATTGGAACAGGCTTTACTGCTGGTGGTGGATTTAAGAAACTGAGAACTGAGAAAGTGCTTTGAGATGGTCACCCAATGCTATTACTCTGCAAAATGGGGGATACGTGAGCCCCTTTGGAAGCTGTGGACTACTTGCTGTAAGGACTGTTTCTGTGGAGAGCACGTGTGATGAGTATAAAAGGAGAATGTTCCTTTCTGTAGCCAAAATTTGAGTTGTCTGCAAAAAGAAAACAATGTTTAGTCAATAGTGCTTTTTAGTTATTTGTTACAGTAAAAGTTTAAAATGTGAAGCCTTCTCCTAACATCATTTCAGCTAGTAATTGGAAGTTTGAATCTCTAAAAGCTATCAGTCTGTACAGAGATCATAACAAAAGCTAATTGGATAATTTCCTGAAGAGAATTTGCAGAGCTATGGGGAAGAGGTAGGGAAATTGGACTAACTGAGTAGTCCTCACAGCCAGCCAGCAATGGCATGATGGCCCAAGTGGCTGTCTCCTCTGCTTTGTTTGTAAAAGAAATTATGATCATTACCAGTGAAATGCTCACTCACTGATCCTTTCCATCTACCTAGCTTCATTGCTTATGCTCATTGCAACACCACCCCTCTCTTGCTGGTCTTGCTATGTACGTTTAGCCAATAGAATGTATTTTAAGAATTCTGTACCCTCTATACCTCTTATACTGATTTTATCCCAGTTAATATTAGGATAATTGAAATTCCCTACAATTACTTCATTATTTCTTTGCAATTTGCCTAAATCTTTGCTTCTATCTCTTTCAGTTTGGGGTTCTTTGGTACCTTCCCAACATTGCAATTGCCCCTTTTTTGTTCCTTATGCCTGAGATATAGACAAACGAGTGCCCTTGAGTTCCCTCTGATGATACCTGCTTGGTAATGGAATTTAAGAGTATAGTCCGCAATCCAAATATAATGTACAATATCCTAGTCTAAATGAATCAGTGGCCATGTTCCTAGCACCAATATCAGTTGACCGTAGGGACTTAATATTGAGACTGTGGGGCTTTGTACATCACTTTTCCTCCAAATTGGCCAGATTGTCCTGCATCTGTTTACTGTTCAAAATCTCTTCTCCTTTTGATTGAAGACCTCCTTTCTGACTTCAGTCGTCCCTAGGCCAGGACAGCAGGGGATCCAATGCTGAAGTGAAAGGAGCGAACCACAAGAGCATGCAGGCCTGTGCTGAGTCCCACCTTGGGTCAAGCCCTTTGGAAATTGCTGCTATGTGGGCTTGTTAGTCCCAGAAACAGTGACCCATACATCTAGTTAACAAAAGATAAAAGGTTAGATCACTGACCAGAAAGTCTGTGATCACAAATTGCTGTGCGTGCATTGAATTGCTACAAATGTGCACTGCATGGACAAAGCTCCCTTTTATAAAAAAACATGGTTTCATTAAAAACTATTCTCTGCATTCCAAGTATCGGAGGCTCAAAATGATGTATTGTCTTGATAGTGTTGCAGTTATTCATTTTCATAATGTTACTTTGAAGTGTTAACATGGTGCATTTCAATGTTACTTCCAATATTTGTTTTTAGTACAGCTTCATGAAGCTGTTAACCCTCTTTTTAAAAAAAATCGTGCAAGTCAATAACTGATCCTAACTGTTACACTTTTGTTTTGAATACAGAAGAGCAATTCACCATGTTGACCTGTGCTATCCAGACCAGTTTTAAAGTTCTACCATTTCTGAAACCGTATTGCTATAGCAAAAGAGAAGGCTGCATTGTTAAAGGTTCTGATACACTCTGGTACAGAGGAAAGATTTTGGAAGTAATGGGGGGATCTGTTAAGGTGAGATATGTGCAAGTGTTTCTGCATTTGTAAGTATGCTATTCAAGTCTAGGGTTCTGGAAACCTGAACATGGTAGAAATTTGATGTTTAGCGTTGTCTTTTCCCAGAATGTAATAGTTTCTGTGCTGCCTTAAACAACACTTGTGGATTGCACATTGGCTTAGGGTAGAAACTTTGCAATTGTACTTTGTTGCTAAGCAAATGCTGCTAGGGCTTTTAGCACACAATGTTACTGAGGAATCAAAGCATTTTTCTGTTCCAAGCATCTATGTACATATTGATACACTTGGCTTACTTAACATATGCACCATGTATGTATATGCTGTACTCTTCCCAACCTTGCCATTCTCCATTGTGTTGATGTGTCATTTCTGTTTGCCTTTGGACTCGATTACAAATTGGGTTGCAAATTCCCAAAGTCATTCAAATAGAACTTTTTACAACAAGTAGAGATGGGAATCTTTCGCTCCGTCAGTCTATACTGCACTAAGCAGTGGAAGGGCCCACAGCATCGTAGAGCCTCCATGTGAAGTTTTTTTTAATCATAATTAAAATTATTTAAATCTATGTCAAATAAAGCATAGAGTCAAGGTGAAGGGCAGCGAGCAAGGAACAGGAATGGATAGGACCTTCTTCACCAAGAGGATCCTATTCAAGCTGTGTGGTTTCGAGGCTGCGGAGATCTACTGCCTACAGGATTTCCCCAGCGCTGGTTTCTTTGATGTGACCTTCAAGCAAGTGGCAGCTTGTGTCAAACTCCTGAAGGTGTTTGAGGAAAAGAAAGACCTGCCAGAAATGAAGATCCTGATGCTGGAGCCGCTTTTTGCTCTACCGTTGCATCGAGAACAGGTTGCGACGGTGCATCCGTACAACCCCTACGTCCCTGTCGCTGACGTGCTCACCTTCCTTACCCGGTACTTCGGTAAGGTTGGGAGCTGCACTGAGGTTAAAGATAATTTGGGGATCTGGACATGTAAACGCCAGGTTAAGGTAACGCTCAAGACTGACGGTAAGGGAGCCATTTTCCACCCCCCTTCCAGATTCGCTATCGGGAGGAAGCCGTGGCTACCTTGTCTATGCTGGGCAACCCAAACTTTGTCGTTCATGTGGCAAGTCTGGTCATGTGGCGGCCAACTGCAGTGCTGTCCTCTGCAAGAACTGCAAAAAGGAAGGGCACCAGACAAAAGATTGTAAACAGTCTAAGTGCTGCAACCTGTGTGGCGAGGCAAGTCACCTCTACAAGACCTGCCCCAAATGTTGCCGTACTTATGCACAGGCAGCCAAAGCCAACGAGGGGGAAGCAGAAGAAATGCCTCGTGTCACTCCAAACACCAAGGCCCCCAGGGAGAACAACGGGACAAAGGAGGACACAGAGAGAGACAAGGTGGAGGAAAAGATTGGGGCAACAGACAGCCAATCAACAGCACTGCCCCCTGAACCTCCCACTCCTCAGGAGAGCGAATCAATGGAGGAGGAGGAGGAGGCAGCAGTGGGAAAGCAGCAGGGGGAGTGGCAGCTGGTGAAGAGAGCCAAAAGGAAGAAGGGGCTAAAAAGAAACCAAGCCACTTCCCAGACAAGTGTCAAGAGGCGTCTCCTATCCAACACAGATAACAAGAGCAGCAGCTCTTCGGACGATGAAGTGCCAGGGCAGCGCCAACAGAAGAAGCGGCAAAACACTAGGGAGTTGGAGGACAAGACACCCAAGCTCCAGAACATTGGCGACAATGAGGAGACCAGCGCACCCCAACTTGGCCCCCCACCCCAGGAATCTGGGAACAGTGAGGCGCTCAGCGCACCCCAGCTCCGGGAAGCCGGGAGCAGCAACGCCCCAGAGGGGGAGAGGATTGGAGAAGCTTCTTCAACAGAGGACATTTCAAACCCCGCTCTCTGCACGGACCCCCAGATGCCACCCGAGCAGAACATCTCCAATGGGGAGGTTCAGGACGCTTTCCTCAGTCCATCCCAAGTGAAGCAATTTGAGCACACCACGGGCATGAAGGAGCAGACCAAAGGTCTGGAACTCTCAGAGACAACAGGTTTGGTAAGCGACTAACTGCTTTAAAATGGGTGTAAAGATTGTATCCATAAATGTGCGTAGCATTAAATCTACTACGCGAGGATTACCTTGCCAAGGTCAAAGCTGACCTGTTGTTTCTGCAGGAGTGTGCGATACCGCACCTCAGCTCCTACAGACAGTGGTCACGATGATGGTCCCATGGGCCACCGATCTGGTCGGGAGGAAACGACTCTCGTTCCTCAGGCCTGGGGATTCTGCTGCGGGGAGGCAGCTTCACCGATTCCCAGGTTAAGGAAGTGGTGGGCAGGCGCCTCCTCGTAGCAGACGTAATGTATAAGAATGCTCCACTCCGGTTATTTAACGTCTATGCCCCGTCACAAGGGGCTGAGGTTTTTAGCAGGTCCCACTGCTGCTGGCGACCTCCAGGCCGGTCATTCTGGGCGGTGACTTCAACTGCATCATCGATGCGTCTGGACGATCCGACAGGGCCGACAGCAGATTGGATGCTACATCCAGATCCCTGATGGAAACAGTAAAGGATGCCAAGCTGCATGACGTCTTCAACCCTGCAGATGGAGCGCAGCGTAGATACACCTGGTCGCGGCCTGACCGGTCCGTCCGTTCCGGGATAGATTTCCTGTTTGTGTCCGTGCATTCACAGTCAGATCCACTGACGTCAAGCCGGTGTTCTTCTCTGACCACTGCCTCCTACTGGCTGACTGTCACTTAGAGAAGGACCAGAGGGTTGGCAGGGGGGCATGGAAGCTAAACGTGCAACTGCTGACCCCAGAGAACATTGAGGAGCTCAAGAGGGATTACAAAGGTTGGAGAACCATGAAACCCCACTTTGAGTCACTGACACACTGGTGGGAAGCGATCAAGGGAAACATCAAGAGGTTTTTCGTCCTCAAAGGCACCCAGAAAGCTAGAAAGGAACAGAGGGAAATGTCCCGACTCCAGAAAAACATGCAGAACCTGCTCTGGCTGCGGTCGATGGGGGTCGATATCAAGGAGGAACTCCAAGAGGTGAAGAGCCAGCAAGCCTCGCTCTTTGCCTCGGAGGCCTCCAAGATCATCTTCCGTTCCAGGGTCCGCTCCGTGGAGCAGGATGAGACGTGCTCACGTTTCTTCTTCCAAAAGGTACACAGAGAGAGCTCTGTGATCAGCAGCCTGAAGGAAGAAGACGGCTCAGTAAAGTCATTGCAATCTGACATTTTGAGGATCAGCAAATCCTTTTTTGCCGGATTATATGACGTGAAGCCCACAGACATCACGGCCTCCCAGTCCTTCCTGTCCTCTATCACGGAGGTCTTAGACGACAGTACACGGGAGAGTCTGGACAAAGCGCTAACTCCTGACGAACTGACTGAGGCCCTTGAGTCCTTCGAGAAGAGTAAAACTCCCGGAAGCGACGGCTTGCCAGCGGAGTTGTATTCGGCTCTGTGGGACTGGATCGGCCCAGACCTGCTAGAAGTGTACGAGAGTATGCTCCTGGCCGGCAGTATGTCAGAATCCATGAGGAAAGGCATTGTCACCCTCATCTACAAGCACAAGGGGGAAAGGGAGGAAATTAGAAATTGGCAACCCATTTCATTGTTGAATGTGGACTATAAAATTCTGTCCAAGGTCATCGCCAATCGGGTCAAATCCGCTCTGGAATTGGTGATCCACCCTGACCAGACATGCACTGTGCCGGGCAGGAAGATCTCTGACAGCCTCGTGCTGCTCAGGGATACGATTGCCTATGTGCAGGACAGGGGTGTGGATACCTGCATCATCAGCCTGGATCAGGAGAAGGCCTTTGACAGAATATCGCACAGCTACATGGTGGATGTGCTCTCCAAAATGGGGTTTGGGGAGGGAATTTGCAATTGGATCCAACTGCTCTACACTAACATCAGTAGTGCAGTCTCAATCAATGGGTGGGAATCAGATAGCTTTCCTATTAAATCTGGAGTCAGGCAGGGCTGCCCTCTCGCCTGTTCTTTTCGTGTGTTGCATAGAACCCTTTGCTGAGTCCATCAGGAAGGATCTGGGCATAAGAGGAATGACGATCCCAGGTAGTGGAGGCACTCAGATCAAAGTCTCCCTGTACATGGACGAGGTCGCCGTCTTCTGCTCGGATCCGCTGTCGGTGCACAGACTTATCCACATCTGCGACCAGTTCGAACTGGCCTCGGGAGCCAAGGTAAATCATGGGAAGAGCGAGGCCATGTTCTTTGAGAAATGGGCTGACCGATCCTTTGTCCCCTTCACTGTCAGGGCTGATGGCCTGAAGGTGCTGGGGATATGGCTCGGAGGGACCAGGGCACGCGTTAGAAACTGGAAGGTGCGAGTGTCTATGGTGAAAAGGAAACTGGACATGTGGGAGCGACGCTCCCTCTCCATTGCGGGTAAGAACCTGGTCATCAGGTGTGAGGCACTCTCACTGTTGCTGTACGTGGCGCAGGTCTGGCCCATTCCACAATCCTGTGTGGTGGCGATCACCCGAGCCATCTTCCGCTTTATCTGGAGGTCGAAAATAGATCGTGTCCACAGGGACACGATGTACAAGCCTCTAGATAAAGGGGGAAAAAACGTGCCCAACATCGCCCTCATACTGATGGCCACCTTTGTGTGCGGCTGCATCAAGCGGTGCGTAGACCCTCAGTATGCAAACACCAAGTGTCACTACATGCTGAGGTTCTACCTGTCCCCGGTGTTGCGAAGGATGGGTCTGGCCACGATGCCGCAGAATGCTCCAAGTAGTTGGACCGTGCTGTACCACCTGTCCCTCGTGGGAAAATTTACGCAGAGAAACACCTTCGACCACAAGTCCGTCAGGCACTGGTCGACACGTAACGTCTTAAAGGCCCTGAGGGAAAAGGAGAGGGTGGATCCTGTGGGATGGTTCCCTGAGCAGACTGACAGTCATTTGGCAGAATGCCTCATCACCAGAACTTTCCAACAAACACCAAGATGTAGCTTGGCTGGTGGTGAGAAAGGCCCTCCCTGTAAGATCCTTCCTACACGCCAGGAGTCTCACCCCCTCTGCACGTTGCCCTCGAGGTGGCTGTGGTGGGGAAGAGACCGTTGTTCACCTCCTTGTAGATTGTGTGTTTGCGAAGAAGGTCTGGAGAGGGATACAGTGGTTTCTGTCGAGGTTCATCCCGAGCAGTTCTGTGACACAGGACTCTGCTCCACGGGCTGTTCCCAGGGACACACACAGCGACAAACATCAACTGCAGCTGGAGGATCATCAACTCGGTGAAAGACGCTCTTTGGTCTGCCCCGAAACTTGTTGGTTTTCCAGCGCAAAGAGTTGTCCCCGACCGAGTGTTGCAGACTGGCACATTCCAATGTCCAGGACTACGTGCTGAGGGACACAGTTAAGCTTGGGGCAGCTGCCGCAAAGGCGCAATGGGGAAGGGTCGCTGCCTAAGACCTTTCTGCCACAGTGCACTGGGGGGCTGGGAACTGTAAAGAGCCCCTCAGGCTGTACAGATTAAAATGAATGTCTGCCAATGATTGAAATATTCATTGTTTGTTCTGGTACACCTTGTGATTCATGTTGTAAAAGTTGAACCTGTTTTTATTTTTGTAATGGTGATTTGAAATGGTTCGAAATGTTGTTGAAGATTTATGAATAAAGTATATTTTTGCAAAAAAAAGCATAGAGTCAAGTAAAAGAGCCCTGTGTGCTCTCTTTAAGATTATGGTAATAAATTATATTAACAGATCGATAATGGTTTTGGCATTATATGGAAAATTCATTGCTCACCACTCTGCTCAAAGGGAGTGCTGATTGGAATAAGGCTATAATGATAAGGCATTATATTTTAAGCTATTCATTTTTCCAGTCTGGCTCACAACTAGGAGCACAAGATTACTAAATGACACCATGTGAGGGAATGACTAAAAAGGACTAAAATGGAGTCCAGTTTGCAGCCAGTTTAAAAAAAAAAAGTGTGGCACAGGCAGCAAGTGGCAGTTTGCAACTTGTATGAAACCCTCATCTGTAACCTTTTATTGATTCTAGACTTGATTATTCCAACACACTCCTGGCTTACCTCCAATCTTTCCCCTTCCATGGCACCCAAAATTGCTGCTTGCATCTTAACTTGTACGTTAACAGAATCACTGACTTCCATTGGCTTCTAGTCAAGCAAAACCTCAATTTTAAATTTCTTACCCTTTTCAAATCCCACCCACCATGACCTTGCTCATCTCTATTTCTGTAACCTCCTCTAACCCTGCAACCCTCAGATATTTGTGCTCCCCTAATTCTGGCCTCTTGTGCATCCCTAGTTTTGATCACTCCACCAGCAACTTGCCTGCAGATTCCAAAGCCCTAACCTCTTGAATTCACTCCCTAAGACGCTCTCTTCCCTACCCTCTCCTCCTTTAAGATACTTAAACCTACCTCCTTGATCAAGCTATTGGTCATCTAGCCTAATATCCTTATGGGCCTTGGTGTTTAATTTTGTTTGGTAACACTCCTGTGAAGTGCCTTGGGATGCTTACTATGTTAAAGGCACTATATAAATGCAAGTTGTATGAAACTTCATGCACAATTCCCTCTGGTTCAGTAAGTTGAGATGAGTGGTTACCTGCTGTATTCGTGACAAATGTCAAGGCAACAGACTTCAGTTGCTGCACATAATGATGCAAAAATCTATTTTTGTAGTCAAAGTGAACCATCAGGACACAGCAACATCAAACAGCCAGAACTCATTTATGTTAAGCATTTAGATGTACTGACTCCCATTTGCAGACTTGATTTTTTTTATATGTTCATTCACAGGATGTGGGCTTCACTGGCAGGTTAGCATTTATTGCTCACCCCTAGATGCCCTTGAGAAGGTGGTGATGAGCTACCTTATTGAACCGCTGCCGTTTACGTTGTGTAGGTACACCCAGAGTTCTGTTAGGAAGAGAGTTCCAGAATTTTGACCCAGTGGCAGTAAAGAAATATATACTTCCAGGTCAGGATGGTAAGTGACTTGGAGGGGAAACTTCTCCATGGTGGTGTTCCCATCTATCTGCTGCCCTCCACCTTCTTGGTGGTAGTGGTCGTGGGTTTGGAAGGTGCTGTCTAAGGAGCCTTAGTGAATTTCTCCAGTGAATATTGTAGATGGTGTACACTGCTGCTACTGCGTGTCGGTGGTGGAGGGAGTGAATGTTTGCAGATGTGCCAATCAAGCGGACTGCTTTATCCTGGATGGTGTCAAGCTTCTTGAGTGTTGTTGGAGCTGCACTCATCCAGGCAAGTGGGGAGTATTCCGTCACATTCCTGACTTGTGCCTTGTAGATGGTGGACAGGCTTTGGGGAGTCAGGAGGTGTTATTCTCTGCAGGATTGCTAGCCTCTGACCTGCTTTTGTAGTCACAGTATTTATATGGCTAGTTCAGTTCAGTTTCTGGTCATTGGTAACCCCCAAGATGTTGATCATGGGGGATTCAGTGATGGTAATGCCATTGAATGTCAAGGGGCGATGGTTAGATTCTCTCTTGTTGGACATGGTCATTGCCCGGCACATGCGTGGCGTGAATGTTACTTGCCACTTGTCAGCCCAAGCCTGTAATTGTCCAGGTCTTGCTGCATTTGGACTTGGACTGCTTCAGCATATGAAAAGGTGCGATTGGTGCTGAACGTTGCGCAATCATCAGCGAATATCCCCACTTCTGACCTTATGATGGAAGGAAGGTCATTAATGAAGCATGGTTAGGCTGAGGACACTACACTGAGGAACTCCTCCTGTGATGCCCTGAAGCTGAGATGACTGACCTCCAACAACCACAACCTCTTCCTTTGTCCTAGGTATGACTGCAGCCAGTGGAGAGTTTTCCTGGTTTTCATTGACTCCAGTTTTGCTAGGGTTCCTTGATGCAACACTCGGTCAAATGCGGCCTTGATGTCAAGGGCAGTTACTCTCACCGCCTCAGGGGTTCAGCTCTTTTGAACCAAGGCTATAATGAGGTCAGCAGCTGAGTGACCCTGGGGGAACCCAAACTGGGCGTCAATGAGCAGGTTAATGCTAAGCAAATATTGCTTGATAAAACTGTTGATGACCCCTTCCATCACTTTACTGATAATTGAGAGTAGATTGATGGGACAGTAATTGGCTGGGTTGGATTTATCCACCTTTTTGTTTACAGGACATACATGGACAATTTTCCACATAGCCGGGTAGATGCCAGTGTTGTAGCTGTACTGGAACAGCTTGGCTAGGGTTGCGGCAAGTTCTGGAGCACAAATCTCCAGGACTATTGCTGGAATATTGTCAGGGCCCCTAGCTGTTGTCTTATCCTTTGCCTTCAGCTGTTTCTTGATTTTGCGTGGAGTGAATCGAATTGTCTAACAATTGGCATCTGTGACGTCGGGACCTCCAGAAGAGGCCGAGATGGTTTATCTACTCAACACTTCTGGCTGAAGATTGTAGCAAATGCTTCAGTCTTATCTTTTGCACTGATGTGCTGGGCTCCCCCATCATTGAGGATGGGGATATTTGTGGAGCTTCATCCTCCAGTGAGTTGTTTAATTGCCCACCACCATTCACGACTGGGTGTGTCTGGACTGCAGAGCTTGGATCTGATCCATTGGTTGTGGGATCACTTAACTCTGTCTATCACTTGCTGCTTATGCTGTTTGGCACGCAAGTAGTCCTGTGTTATAACTTCACCAGGTTGACACCTCATTTTTAGCCTGGAGCTGCTCCTGGCATGCCCTCCTGCACTCTTCATTGGACCAGGGTTAATCCCCTGGCTTGATAGTAATGGTAGAATGGGGAATATGCCGGGCCGTGAGGTTACAGATTGTGTCCGAGTACAATTCTGCTGCTGCTACAATTCTGATGGCCCACAGTGCCTCATGGATATCCACACAACATGATGGAGATTATACTCAATGTGAAGGCAGGACTTTGTCTCCACAATGACTGTGCAGTAGTCACTTGTGTCTGTCCATGACAGTATGTGTACATTAGCAGGCAGGTTGGTGAAGATGAGGTCAAGTATGTTTTGACCTCTTGTTGGTTCCTCACTGCCTGCCGCAGACCCAGTCTAGCAGCCATGTCCTTTAGGTCGGTAGTGGTGCTGTTTATGCAGAATGATGTGAGCACAGTCTCCTACCTCCTTTTGAAAGTAAGGCCTAACATTAGCAGGACAGGACACTAAAATTGTTACTTACAGGAAAAATTGTGCTCCTGTTTTGTTTCATTGTTTGTATCAATCTGTATGCTAAGCAAGTTGAATTTCATAGAATGAGGCAGGCCACCATTCACAGTCTTGTCCAAAAAACTGACCATTTTGTTCAGTCATGCTAAGATTAAATATCTCACTGGTTAGCAGCTTGTAGATGACCATATCTAATGGCCCACAATTGATACTTATTTTGGATGCTACATGTGAAAACTTGCCATATCTAGTGCCATTGTTTGTCAAGCTCTGACCTTTTTGTTTCTCTCATATTTAAAATGCAGGGAGCACTTGTACTTAGAGTAGGAATGTTTTAAGCTGGGGTGAAGTTTTGACCAGTATGCTTCTTGGAATGGTTTACAAAACTCTTGCCAGTTCTTTCTTGCGCACAACGTTGACAAATTTACAGCCTTTAAAGATTCTCAGTTAAGAGGATTGAAGAAGTCTACACTCTGGATTTTATCAGCCCTATTGGCTCAGCAATTTTGGCAAGCAATTTTTTCAGCTTTGGCAGCTGATGGAACGAGTAGAAACATATTTTGTGTGAAGAGAGATTTCAAGTTTTTTTTGTAACTGGGGATTTCTTTATTGCCTTTTGTGTTTTGGGAACCTCCCTTTGTTTGTCTGGGGAATTCTTTTTGAGTATATGGAGAAGACCAAAATCCATCACTTAGCAGATTTTATCAATTTGAAGAACTAAAGCTTACAAGCTGTTTTGGGAGGGTGCATGTTTTAGTGATCTGAAGGGGTGCCTCACCTTGGAAACAGTTTTGTTTCTTTTTTGTGCATGGAGAATCTTGTTTTCTGTGTTTGGGTGTGATTTAATGCAGCCATTTTCTTGCTTCTGAACCCCTCTGCCTAAAACACGCTGCTAGGTTTTAAAACTCCACAGCTCTGAAACCTATTCCCAGTCCTTTCAGACCATCTGACACCCATAACCAGTTTTCTCGCACCTTAGAACGACCCCTCTGCCCACCTTCCTGCTCCCCTGCCCCCTTAACCAATGCTTTCAGATTCTAGAGCCTGATTTTCCCAAACCCAAAGAATAATTATTTTCCTTTATCCTTTACAGATGCCAGCATATGTTCCCTCTTGCACACTACATTTTTTTTCACTGAATGAGGCTGCATTTATTGCCTTTTATAAATCGTTCCAAGATGTATCACTACAGTTCTTGTGGCGATGGTCCTTCAATAATTTGGTAGCTAGGGCATTCCAGTAATTTGTCCAGGTTGAGAGTGCAGGACCTAGAGGTGCCCACGAATTTGTTGCTCTTGTCTCCCTTGGGTAGAAGTCTCAGAAGTGGGATGTGCTGCTGAAGTAACGTTAGTGAGTTACCGTACAGTGCATTCTGTAGATTGTACATACTGTAGCCGCAATGTGCTGTTTATGGATAGGGTCTGTGGTGAACCCAGTTGACTGGACTGTCCTGGATGGTGTTGAATCTCTTGTTTTGTTGCAGTTGCAGCATCTGGGGAAGTGTTAAGTATTCCAGAACACTCCTGACTTCAATTATATTGATAATGGAAGGTTCAAGAGGTGACCATTTTTGAGAGTACTCAGCCTCTGCCCTACACCATATTGATATGGCTGGTTTAGCTCCTGAGCATTGGTGACCCCTAAAGATGTTGATGGTGGGCAAACTTGTTGATGGTGCCATTGAATTGCAATGGGCTTTCTCTTGTTTGCACTGGTCAGTGAATGTTACCTGTTCTATTTGTTTTCTTAATTAGGTTGATGTGGGCAGCTTCATGATGGGAGGTATAAATTGAGTTGAACATTAGAATTATCAGCAAACGGTTGCACTCCTGACCTTGCAAAGGGAGAGAACATCATGTGGAAGCAACTGAAGATGGTTAGCTGAGGGCACTTTCCTGAAGAACTTTGGCTGTGATGCCTGAGGCTTGGTGATTTGCATCCAGCGACCACAGCCATCAACATTGTTGTCCCTATGTCAGCTAGAACTACAGTCACTGAAGGATTTCCCTTCAAATTCAGTGATTTTGGTTTTTCTAGGGCTCCTTGGTTGAGCACTGTCTTGCTGTCGGCAGCAGTTACTGTTGCCTCTCCCCTGACATTCAGCTCTTGATCCATATCTGGATCAAGGCATTGCTGGAATGGAGTGGCTCTGGCAGAACCTGAAACGAATGATGACTGTTGCTTGATGGCGCTATTGATGATTTCTTCCATTGTTTTGCTGATTGGGCATAGCCTGAGGTGATATTGGTCAGGTTAAATTTATCCTGTTGCTACTGGAAAGGATATATCTGGGTAGTCTTTCACATTATTGGATAGTTGGCATATCCTATGACAACGCTTTCTCTTTGCTTCCCACATCACTGTTTCTACTCTAACCTTTGACTACTTTCGATATGCCCACCATTCACCAGTTACCCCTTCTCTGCCTGCTTTTCAACTAATTGCATTTTTTTGCCATTTTGCAACTGAACAATTTTTTTAAAAAAAGTTTATTGGTTACAAAAAAAATGTATAAACTTATTGCTGTAAAATGATGTGCCATATTTTTTGCCCTTCATTTCACTTCAGTATCCATCACACTTCACATGCTGTGACTAGACTCTTTCTTTCTATAAAATATTACACACCTAGCTCCTTAAGCAATGCTGTCTGGCTTTCAAATAGTTTACAGTAAAATGTTGAACGTTTTGCTGTATCATTTTGTAATTGAACAATTTTATCTACTGCCTGTATTATTTTGTGAACAATTAGTTCTAAGATAAAATTGTGGAAAAGTGTAGGAATATTTCTTTAAAGAGTCTCTTCGCACTTACAAGTATTATGATTTCAGTATTTTAAAACATGTTATATCTTGTGTGATGAGTATGATTATTTATTCATTGTCTTGATGCTAGGTGCAATATGTTGACCGAGGATTCACTGAAACAATCCCTCAATGCCATGTTTATCCAGTGCTAATGTATCCTGACATTCCTGAGCTTTGCCTACCATTTCAGCTTTTTGGAGTGGCACCTGTAAGTATATAATTTCATAGATGTACAGAATTTGGATAAAATGTAATTGAGTAAACAAGTTACATGTTCTTGTGAATCATGTTTGTTTCCTGCAAAGGAATGACCTGTCCCGGAGAAGAGCCCTGTTTTAAAAACTCTTGGTACCCAAAATACTCCCTGGCATAGCTCTGAACAGAGCACCTGTTTGAGCAGTCTTGAGTCAGGCATTCTGACAATATGTTCCTTCTATTTCAGCTGGTGTGACATTATCATAGCCTCTATACTTGGCATGTCTGTGCCTTGGAGGACACTTGTGCGTTCTTTTGTTCTTGATTCACAAGATCCTTCTAAGACTGTATTAATGATATTCAAGAGGTGTGATATAGCACCCAAGTTATCCAAGCATCAAAACTATAGCGAAGCATGAGGAGAACTAAGCCTGATAGACCTTAAGTTTATCGTGATTCTCGAAAAATTGAATACGCAATTGAGAATAGGCTGAGCTAGCACATTGGATTCGGTGGGAAACCTGTGTCAACCTTTTTGAGACTGATTGTTTCCAAGATATGAGAGGTGAGGGACGTTTTCCAACGCTTCACCATACATCTCAATTGAAGGCATTGGATTTCACACATTTGTTGTGGGTTGGCAGAGAACTTTAGTCTCCCTGGTGTTGAGGGGAAGCACCATGCTCCTGTAGAAGATCCTAGTGCTGGAATCCATTATTAAGGAGGTTATAAGCAAGGTGGATAAGGAGGAACCTGTAAATGTGGTATACATGGATTTCCAAAAGGCATTTGATAAGGTGCCACATCAGAGGTTACTACACAAGATAGGAGCAGATGGTGTAGGGGATAATATATTAACATGGCTAAAGGATTGGTTAGCTAACGTGAAGCAAAGAGTAGGGATAAATGGGTCTTTTCCCAGCTGGCAAGCTGTAATTAGTGGAGTGTCACAGGGATTATTGCTGGAGCCTCAACTATTTACTATCTACATCACTGATTTGGATGAAGGGACCAAATATATAGTAGCTAAATTTGCTGATAACAGCATAATAGCTAGGAAAATAAGTTGTCAAAAGGAGGTAGAGAGTCTGAAAAGGGATCTAGACAGGTTGAGTGGGCAAAAATTTGGCAGTATAGTGTGGGAAAATGTAAACTTGTGCATTTCAACAGGAAGAGTGAAAAAGCAGTTTACTATTTAAATAGAGATTGCAGAACTTGGTGGTACAGAGAGATCTGAGTATCCTGGTACTTGAGTCACAAAAAGTTAGTATGCAGATACAGCAAATGATTAGGAAGCCAAATGGAATGCTGTGTTTATTGCAAGGGGAATGGAATATAAAAGTAGGGAGGTTTTACTGCAGATGTACAGTCATTGGTAGTACCATATCTGGAATACTGTGTACAGTTTTGCTCTCTTTATTTGGAAAAAGGATATAATTACATTAGGAGCCATTCAGAGAAGGTTCACTCACCTCATTCCTAGGAGGAAGGGTTTATCCTTTGAAAGATTGGGCCTATACCCATTGGAGTTTAGAAGAATGAGTAGTGAGCTTACTGAAGAATATAAGATCCTGAGGGAGCTTGACAAGCTAGATACTGGGAGGATGTTTCCGCCCGGGGTGGGGGGTGGAGATTAGAACTATGGTACACAATTGTCTTCCTTTTAAGATTGAGCTGAGGTGAACTTTTTTTGAGGGCTGTTAATATGTGGAATTCTTTTCCCTAGAGAGCATTTGGGGGCTAGGCTTTATAGAATTTATCCAAAGCTGAGTTGGACAGATTTTTGATAGACACAGGAGACGAGGGTTAAGGAGGGGCGTCAGGAAATCTGAGTTGAGACCACAACCAGATTAGCCATGATCTTATTGAATGGTTGAGCAGGCTTGAAGGGCAGAATGGCCTACTCCTCATAAGCCCTATGTTCCTACGTAGGCTTCGGTGAATATGCCAACTAAGGAAGGGCAGGTAGTGCAAGAGCTCCCTGAGTGCATCCCACTCACCAACCAGTGTTGAGCTTTGAATACTGATAAGAGTGATGGTCCAACTGGAGAGTGCAACCAGAGCCAAGCCTATGGCAACATGGGTGGCTCAGAGATACGGGGGATTACAAGGAAGATTGGAAGAGCAAAAGTGATGGGTGATTCGAAAGGGGAATAGATAGATGTTTCAGCGGCCACAGACGTGTGTCCAAAGTTGCCTCTCTGGTGCCAGGGTCAAGGATGTCACTGAGCGGTTGCAGAGCACCCTGAGATGTAGGCAGAGGGATGTTATCCTGCAGTCAGAATAAGATAGGCAAGAAATTAGAAAGCAGGACCTCCAAAAGTAGTAATCTCTAGATTACTCCCAGTATCACATGCAAGCGAGTATAGAAATACTAAAGTCGTTTGGGGAAGGAAATCTGCCTTCCTTACCTGGTCTGGCGTACATATGACTCCAGACCCACAGCAACATGGTTCACTCTTAATGTCCTCTGAAATGGACTAGCAAGCCACTCAGTTGCATCAAACCACTAAAATCAAGTCAATAAGGAATGCGATAAAAACAAAAAAACTGCGGATGCTGGAAATCCAAAACAAAAACAGAATTACCTGGAAAAACTCAGCAGGTCTGGCAGCATCGGCGGAGAAGAAAAGAGTTGACGTTTCGAGTCCTCATGACCCTTCGACAGAACTTGAGTTCGAGTCCAGGAAAGAGCTGAAATATAAGCTGGTTTAAGGTGTGTGTGGGGGGGGCGGAGAGATAGAGAGACAGAGAGGTGGAGGGGGGGTGGGTGTGGTTGTAGGGACAAACAAGCAGTGATAGAAGCAGATCATCAAAAGATGTCAACGACAATAGTACAATAGAACACACAGGTGTTAAAGTTAAAGTTGGTGATATTATCTAAACGAATGTGCTAATTAAGAATGGATGGTAGGGCACTCAAGGTATAGCTCTAGTGGGGTTTTTTTTATAATGGAAATAGGTGGGAAAAGGAAAATCTTTATAATTTATTGGGGGAAAAAAAAAGGAAGGGGGAAACAGAAAGGGGGTGGGGATGGGGGAGGGAGCTCACGACCTAAAGTTGTTGAATTCAATATTCAGTCCGGAAGGCTGTAAAGTCCCT
The DNA here is from genome assembly GCF_017639515.1 of Carcharodon carcharias. NCBI lineage: Eukaryota > Metazoa > Chordata > Chondrichthyes > Lamniformes > Lamnidae > Carcharodon > Carcharodon carcharias. Next base: position 59,503,215 of record NC_054477.1, on the reverse strand, counting down.
AGTCGGAAGATGAGGTGTTGTTCCTCCAGTTTGCGTTGGGCTTCACTGGAACAATGCAGCAAGCCAAGGACAGACATGTGGGCAAGAGAGCAGGGTGGAGTGTTAAATTGGCAAGCGACAGGGAGGTTTGGGTCATTCTTGCGGACAGACCGCAGGTGTTCTGCAAAGCGGTCGCCCAGTTTACGTTTGGTCTCTCCAATGTAGAGGAGACCACATTGGGAGCAACGAATGCAGTAGACTAAGTTGGGGGAAATGCAAGTGAAATGCTGCTTCACTTGAAAGGAGTGTTTGGGTCCTTGGACGGTGAGGAGAGAGGAAGTGAAGGGGCAGGTGTTGCATCTTTTGCGTGGGCATGGGGTTGTGCCATAGGAGGGGGTTGAGGAGTAGGGGGTGATGGAGGAGTGGACCAGGGTGTCCCGGAGGGAGCGATCCCTACGGAATGCCGATAAGGGGGGTGAAGGGAAGATGTGTTTGGTGGTGGCATCATGCTGGAGTTGGCAGAAATGGCGGAGGATGATCCTTTGAATGCGGAGGCTGGTGGGGTGCTAAGTGAGGACAAGGGGGACCCTATCATGTTTCTGGGAGGGAGGAGAAGGCGTGAGGGCGGATGCGCGGGAGATGGGCCGGACACGGTTGAGGGCCCTGTCAACAACCGTGGGTGGAAAACCTCGGTTAAGGAAGAAGGAGGACATGTCAGAGGAACTGTTTTTGAATGTAGCATCATCGGAACAGATGCGACGGAGGCGAAGGGACTGAGAGAGTGGGATGGAGTTCTTACAGGAAGCGGGGTGTGAGGAGCTGTAGTCGAGATAGCTGTGGGAGTCGGTGGGTTTTAATGGATATTGGTGGACAGTCTATCACCAGAGATTGAGACAGAGAGGTCAAGGAAGGGAAGGGAAGTGTCAGAGATGGACCACGTGAAAATGATGGAGGGGTGGAGATTGGAAGCAAAATTAATAAATTTTTCCAAGTCCTGACGAGAGCATGAAGCGGCACCGAAGTAATCATCGATGTACCGGAGAAAGAGTTGTGGAAGGGGGCCGGAGTAGGACTGGGACAAGGAATGTTCCACATACCCCATAAAGAGACAGGCATAGCTGGGGCCCATGCGGGTACCCATAGCCACACCTTTTATTTGGAGGAAGTGAGAGGAGTTGAAGGAGAAATTGTTCAGCGTGAGAACAAGTTCAGCCAGACAGAGGAGAGTAGTGGTGGATGGGGATTGTTCGGGCCTCTGTTCGAGGAAGAAGCTAAGGGCCCTCAGACCATCCTGGTGGGGGACGGAGGTGTAGAGGGATTGGACGTCCATGGTGAAGAGGAAGCGGTAGGGGCCAGGGAACTGGGAATTGTTGATGTGACGTAAGGTGTCAGAGGAATCACGGATGTAGGTGGGAAGGGACTGGACAAGGGGAGAGAGAAGGGAGTCAAGATAACGAGAAATGAGTTCTGTGGGGCAGGAGCAAGCTGAGACGATCGGTCTACCGGGGCAGTTCTGTTTGTGGATTTTGGGTAGGAGATAGAAGCGGGCCGTCCGAGGTTGGGCGACTATCAGGTTGGAAGCTGTGGGAGGGAGATCCCCAGAGGAGATGAGGTCAGTGTTTCCAGGACTGTCACTGACCTCATTTCCTCTGGGGATCTCCCTCCCACAGCTTCCAACCTGATAGTCGCCCAACCTCGGACGGCCCGCTTCTATCTCCTACCCAAAATCCACAAACAGAACTGCCCCGGTAGACCGATCGTCTCAGCTTGCTCCTGCCCCACAGAACTCATTTCTCGTTATCTTGACTCCCTTCTCTCTCCCCTTGTCCAGTCCCTTCCCACCTACATCCGTGATTCCTCTGACACCTTACGTCACATCAACAATTCCCAGTTCCCTGGCCCCTACCGCTTCCTCTTCACCATGGACGTCCAATCCCTCTACACCTCCATCCCCCACCAGGATGGTCTGAGGGCCCTTAGCTTCTTCCTCGAACAGAGGCCCGAACAATCCCCATCCACCACTACTCTCCTCTGTCTGGCTGAACTTGTTCTCACGCTGAACAATTTCTCCTTCAACTCCTCTCACTTCCTCCAAATAAAAGGTGTGGCTATGGGTACCCGCATGGGCCCCAGCTATTCCTGTCTCTTTATGGGGTATGTGGAACATTCCTTGTTCCAGTCCTACTCCGGCCCCCTTCCACAACTCTTTCTCCGGTACATCGATGATTACTTCGGTGCCGCTTCATGCTCTCGTCAGGACTTGGAAAAATTTATTAATTTTGCTTCCAATCTCCACCCCTCCATCATTTTCACGTGGTCCATCTCTGACACTTCCCTTCCCTTCCTTGACCTCTCTGTCTCAATCTCTGGTGATAGACTGTCCACCAATATCCATTACAAACCCACCGACTCCCACAGCTATCTCGACTACAGCTCCTCACACCCCGCTTCCTGTAAGGACTCCATCCCACTCTCTCAGTCCCTTCGCCTCCGTCGCATCTGTTCCGATGATGCTACATTCAAAAACAGTTCCTCTGACATGTCCTCCTTCTTCCTTAACCGAGGTTTTCCACCCACGGTCGTTGACAGGGCCCTCAACCGTGTCCGGCCCATCTCCCGCGCATCCGCCCTCACGCCTTCTCCTCCCTCCCAGAAACATGATAGGGTCCCCCTTGTCCTCACTTATCACCCCACCAGCCTCCGCATTCAAAGGATCATCCTCCGCCATTTCTGCCAACTCCAGCATGATGCCACCACCAAACACATCTTCCCTTCACCACCCCTTATCGGCATTCCGTAGGGATCGCTCCCTCCGGGACACCCTGGTCCACTCCTCCATCACCCCCTACTCCTCAACCCCCTCCTATGGCACAACCCCATGCCCACGCAAAAGATGCAACACCTGCCCCTTCACTTCCTCTCTCCTCACCGTCCAAGGACCCAAACACTCCTTTCAAGTGAAGCAGCATTTCACTTGCATTTCCCCCAACTTAGTCTACTGCATTCGTTGCTCCCAATGTGGTCTCCTCTACATTGGAGAGACCAAACATAAACTGGGCGACCGCTTTGCAGAACACCTGCGGTCTGTCCACAAGAATGACCCAAACCTCCCTGTCGCTTGCCATTTTAACACTCCACCCTGCTCTCTTGCCCACATGTCTGTCCTTGGCTTGCTGCATTGTTCCAGTGAAGCCCAACGCAAACTGGAGGAACAACACCTCATCTTCCGACTAGGGACTTTACAGCCTTCCGGACTGAATATTGAATTCAACAACTTTAGGTCGTGAGCTCCCTCCCCCATCCACACCCCCTTTCTGTTTCCCCCTTCCTTTTTGTTTTCCAATAAATTATAAAGATTTTCCTTTTCCCACCTATTTCCATTATAAAAAAAACCCCACTAGAGCTATACCTTGAGTGCCCTACCATCCATTCTTAATTAGCACATTCGTTTAGATAATATCACCAACTTTAACTTTAACACCTATGTGTTCTATTGTACTATTGTCGTTGACATCTTTTGATGATCTGCTTCTATCACTGCTTGTTTGTCCCTACAACCACACCCCCTCCACCTCTCTGTCTCTCTATCTCTCCGCCCCCCACACACACACCTTAAACCAGCTTATATTTCAGCTCTTTCCTGGACTCGAACTCAAGTTCTGTCGAAGGGTCATGAGGACTCAAAGTCAACTCTTTTCTTCTCCACCGATGCTGCCAGACCTGCTGAGTTTTTCCAGGTAATTCTGTTTTTGTTTTCAATAAGGAATGAAACCAGACAGAGCTGCCAGCATTGACCTACCTGCCAGAAAAGACAACGGCAGTCTCGGCCCTGTCGACCCTGCAATGCCCTCCTTACTAAAGTATGGGGGCTCGTGCCAAAATTGGGAGAGCTGTCTCACAGACGAATCAAGCAACGGCCTGACATAGTCATACTCACGGAAGCATACCTTACAGATAATGTCCCAGACATTACCATCACTGCCTCTGGGTATGTCCTGTCCCAAAGGCAGGACAGACCCAGCAACGGTGGTGGCACAGCGGTATGCAGTCAGGAGGGAGTTGCCCTCAGAGTCCTGAACATCGACCCCAACTCCATGAAGTCTCATGGCACCAGGTCAAACATGAGCAAGGAAACTTTTGCTGATTACCACATACCATCTCCACTCGATTCATGGATCAGTACTCCTTTATGTTGAACACCACTTGGAGGAAGCACTGAGGGTGGTAAGGGTGCAGAATGTACTCCGGGTGGGGGACTTCAATGTCTATCACCAAGAGTAGCTTGGTAGCACCAGTACAGATCAAGCTGGCTGAGTGCTAAAAGGACATAGCTGCTAGACTGTGTCTGTGGCAGGTGATGAGGGAACCAACAAGAGGGAAAAATATGCTTCCTCCTCACCAACCTGCCTGCTGCAGATGCACCTGTCCGTGACCATATCGGTAGGAGTGACCACTGTCAAGAAACTATCATATTTTTCCTAATATTATTGTGGGATATTTTAAAGCAGGCTTGTGTGTGTGTGGGTCAATGGTTCTTTGTATGGGGCTAATTTAATTAAACTAGAGACTGCAAGGTTTAAATTATCAAAGAAGTGAGGTGTAAAACAGGCATTTGAAATGGAGATGAGTAAAGCTAGGGTAAGGTCAGCAGATACTGGGTGAATAAAATTTGCATTTTTAGTTAAGTGGAGAAGTTGATTTTCACAGGAACTTGGAAAATGTTTATAACAGGCAAGGTAAATAAGGCGAGATTATTATATTGATTTTTCCCAGAAATGCTGGCCATGATGAGAACATCATAAACTCCATGATCAGATTTTTTTTATTCTGGGAAAGGTAACTTCTAGAGACAAACGGAAACAATAGGATTTACAAATCAAAAGGGATGAAATATATTTAAAGGATGGAAGGCTGTGTGAGCTGTGGCTGAGAGAGATCTTGAAAGGTGACTCTGTGAAACAGACTTGGGGTGGAGAGGGGGGGGTGGGGATGGGGGAACCTTTAGCCACCCTGCAGAAGTTTGCTATTCCAGTAACCAAAGTTGTGTCTAAAATCCTTTGGAAGTCCATTGTCCAGTGGGTGCTTGTGGTAAAATTGCTGGATGACTATAAATTTGGAATCTATTTGGATTTTTGCCTTAAAGAGGATGTGTAGTTGGGAACCTGGTTGGGTAGAAATTTTGGGAACTGTAACTGTAATCTTGTGTATTTTAAGTTCATCCTCCTTTTGTTAATGTTCTAATTTAATCTTTAAAATATCTAAAGGTGGTAGCAGACTCAATACTTCTGACTTCAGTGCGTAAGCCTTCTCGTAATACAAATTGCAAAATCTTTGTGTTAGTGTGGCCAAGTTTCCCTTGTGGATTTGGTCAGCTTGAATAATACCACCTTCAATATCATAATACCACCGCACAGCCCTTGTGGAGACAAAGTCCCATTTTCATATTGAGGATACCCTCCATCCTGTTGTGTAGCAGTACCACTGTGCTAAATGGGATAGATTTCAAATAGATAAAAACAAAAAACTGCGGATGCTGGAAATCCAAAACTAAAACAGAATTACCTGGAAAAACTTTTAGCAACTCAACACTGGGAAACCATGAGTCTCTGTGTGCCATCAACAGTAGCAACAGAATTGTGCTCAACCGCAATCTGTAACCTCATGGCCTGGCATATCCCCCATTTTACCATTACCACCAAGTCAGGGTATCAACCCTGATTCAATGAATGCAGAAGGGCATCCCAGGAGCAGCACCAGGCTTTTCTCCAAATGAGGTGTCAACCTGGTGAAGGTACAACACAGGATGACTTGCATAAGAAACAAAAATAGGAACAGGAGTAGACCATTTGGCCCCTCAAGCCTGCTCCGCCATTCAATAAGATCATGACTGATCTGCTTCAATTTGATTGTAATTCAAATTCCACATTTCTATCTACCCCGATATCCTTTGATTCCCTTGACTAACAAGAATCTATTTACCTCTGCCTTAAAAATATTTAGTGACCCCCGTCCCCATGGCCTGCGTACCAAACAGCATAAGCAACAAGTGATAGACAGAGCCAAGCAATTCCACAACCAACAGATCAGATCTAAGTTCTGCAGTCCTGCCACACAGTCATGAATGGTGGTGGACAATTAAACAACTCGCTGGGAGGAGAATCTGCAAATACCCCTATCCTCAATGATGGGGGAGCCCAGCACATCAGTGCAAAAGATAAGGCTGAAACATTTACAACAATCTTCAGCCAGAAGTGCCAAGTGGATGATTCTTCTTGGCCCCCTTCGGAGGTCCCAGCATCACGAACGCCTGTCTTCAGCCAGTTTGATGCGCTCCACGTGATTTCAAGAAACAGCTGAAGGCATTGGATATTGCAAAGGTTATGGGCCCTGACAATTTTCCAGCAATAGTACCGAAGACTTTTTCTCCAAAACTTAGTGTCTCTAGCCAAGCTGTTCCAGTACAATTACAACATTGGCATCTACCCAGCAATGGAAAATTGCCCAGGTGTGTCCTGTACACAAAGGCCAAATCCAATCTGGCCAATTACTGCCCCATCGGTCTATCTCGATCATCAGTAAAGTGATGGAAGGGGTCAACAACAGTGCTGTCAAGTGGCACTTGCTTAGCAATAACCTGCTCACTGACGCTCAGTTTGGGCTCCAGCAGGGTCACTTAGCTTCTGATCTCATTACAGCTTTGCTTCAAACATGGACAAAAGAGCTGAACTCCCGAGGTGAGGTTAGAGTGACTGTCCTTGATATCAAGGCTGCATGGAGTGTGGCATCAGGGAGCCCTAGCAAAACTGAAGTCATTGGGAATTGGAGGGAAAACTCTGTGTTGATTGGAGTCATACCCAGCACAAAGGAAGATGGTTATGGTTGTTGGAGGTCAGTCATATCAGTTCCAGGACATCACAGCAGGAGTTCCTCAGGGTAGTGTCCCTGGCCCAACCATCTTCAGCTGCTTCATCAATGACTTTCCCTCCATCATAAGGTCGGAAGTGGGGCTGTTTGCACAATGTTCACTATTCATGATGACTCCTACTGAAGCAGTCCATGTCCAAATGCAGCAGGACCTGTACAGTATCCAGGCTTGGCCTGTCAAGTAACATTTACACCACACAAGTGCCAGGCAATGACCATCTTTAATAAGAGAGAATCTAACCGTCACCCCTTGACATTTGATAGCATTATCTTGGCTGAATCCCCCACTGTCTACATCCTGGGGGGTGGGGGGGTGTTGCCATTGACCAGAAACTGAACTAGACTAGCCATACAAATACTGTGGCTACAAGAGCAGGTCAGAAGGTAGGAATCCTGCGGCAAGTAACTCGTCTCCTGACTCCCCAAAGTCCACCATCTACAAGGCACAGGTAAGGAGTATGATGGGATGCTCTCCACTTGCCTGGATGAGTGCAGCTCCAACAACACTGAAGAAGCTTGACACCATTCAGAACAAAGCAGCCCGCTTGATTGGCACCCCATCCACAAACATTCACCCCCTCCACCACAGATGCATAGTGACAACAGTGTGTACCATCTACAAGATGCACTGCAGCATCTCACCAAAGTTTCTTAGCATCTTCCAAACCCACGACTGTTACTATCTCGAAGGACAAAGACAGCAGACAGATAGGAACACCACCACCTGGAAGTTCCCCTCAAAGCCAACACCATCCTGATTTGGAAATGTATCATTATTCTTTCACTTGCTGGGCCAAAATCCTGGAACTCCCTCCCTAACAGCACTGTGGGTGTACCTACCTCACATGGACTGCAGGGGTTCAAAAAATCAGCTTACCATCATGTTATTGGGGGCAATCATGGATGGGTAATAAATAGCCACGCCCACATCTCATGAATGAATTTTAAAAAGAGGATAAAGTAGATGAATGCATGGCTGGAAAGATGGTGCAGAAGGGAGGGCTTTAGATTATTGGGACGTTTGGACCGACTCTGGGACAGGTGGACAGGTTGCACCTAAATTGAGCCAGGACTGAGTTCCTTGTGGGGTGTTTTGCGAGTGCTTTTGGGGAGGGTTTAAACTAACTTGGCAGAGCTGTGCAGACTGGAAGATAATATCAGTGGTATACCAAAATGCACAGAATACTGAGAGAGATAGCATTAGAATAGGGAATGGTAAGTTAGTAGGTGGGGTCAGAGTAAGGGAGAAAGTAATAAAGTCTAAATCCAGGTTACTGTACATGTATGTGAATGCACGGTTTGTGATAAATAAGATTGGTGAATTACAGATGCAGATTACCATGTGAAAATATGATGCTGTGGCTCTAATAGAGACCTGGCTCAAAGGAGGGTAGGACTGGATGTTAAATATTCCTGAATACAAGGTATTCAGGAAAGGAAGAAAAGGGGAGGGATGGCCATTTTAATTTGGGGAGAGCATTGCAGTGCTGGAGAGAGAGGATGTGCAAGAAGGGTCAAGGTCAAAATCTATTCGGCTCGAGCTAAGGAACAAAAAAGGTGTAATTACATTGCTCAGTGTAGTCTATCGACCACCAATTAGTGCGAAGGATGTGGAGGAACAAATTTCCAAGCAAGTTAGAGAAGTGCAAAAATTAGAATAGCTTTAATGGGGGCCTTAAGTTTCCCAAATATAGGGATAGTAGTAGTGTAAAGGGCAGAATGGCAAGGGTTCCTAGAGTATATTCAAGAAAATTTTCTGGCCCAACATGAAAGGCACTGCTAAACTTGGTTCTTGGAAATGAGGTGGGCCAAGTGGATCAAGTGCCAGTGGGAGAACCATTTAGGGGACAGTGATCAATGTATCATAAGGTTTAGGCTGGCTATGGAAAAAAAGAAAGAATAATCTATAGTAGGAATAATTAATGAGGGGAAGCCCACATTAGGCAGGGTAAGAACGGATCAGGCTGAATAAATTGGCGTCAGGTTGGCAGGAAAGATGGTAGCTGAACAATGAGTTACCTTCAAAGAAGTGTGTGTTCAGGCACAATCGAGGTATATTCCCTCGAAAGGGAAAAACAGGGCAAACAAAACCAGAGCTCCTTGGATGACAGGAATTAAGATAAGGACGAACAAGTGTGCTTACGACAGATATCAGGTAGCAAGCACAGCTGAGAACCAGGCTGGATATAGAAAGTTCAGAGGAGAAATGAGAATGCAAATAAAAGAAGCAAAGGGAGAGTATGAAAAAGGACTGGCAGCCAGGTGGTCTATAGGCATATAATTAGTAAAAGAGTGGTAAAAGAAGGATTAGGGGCCAAAAAGGAGATTTACGCATGGAGGTAGAGGGCATAGATGAAGTCTTAAATTAATACTTTGCATTTGTCTTTACCAAGGAAGAAGATGCTGCATAAGTCATGTTGAAAGAGAAGGTAATTCAGACAAAAGGGCTGAAAAGGGATAAGGAGGTGACATTGGATAGGTTGACTGTACTTAAAAGTTGCTAAGGCACGAGGACTGAATGGGATGCATCCAAGGATGCTGAGGGACGTGAGAGTAGAAATTGTGGAGGCACTGGCCATAATTTTTGTGTTCCTTAGACTTAGATGCCAGAGGACTGGAGAATTCCAAACATTACACCCTTATTCAAGATAGGTTGTAAAGATAAGCCCAGCAACTACAGCCAGTTAGTTTAACTTTGATGGTGGAGAAATCTAAAAATGATAATTACAGAAATGACAAAATTAATAGTCAGGTGGACAAATGCAGGTTAATTGAGGAAAGCCAGCATGGGTTTCTTAAGGGAAAATTGTGTTTAACTTAGTGGAGTTTTTTGAAGTAGTAACAGAGAGGATTGATGAGGGCAATGCTGTTGATCATTTGTTCTGCTGTTGTACATGGACTTCCAAAAGGCATTTGATACAGCACCAGACAATAGCGAAGTTATAACTCATGGAAATAAAGGGACAGTGGATATGTGGATGCAAAATTGGCTGTGTGACAGAGACAGAGTGGTGCTTAATGAATGTTTTTCAGGCTGGAGGAAGGTTTGTAGTGGAGGTCCCCAGGGGTCAGTGTTTGGACCCTTGTTTTTCCTGAACGACCTAGACCTTAGAAAACGGCACAATTTCAGAGTTTGCGGCTGATACAAAACTTGGAAGCATTGTGATCTAAAGTGGATTGTGTAGAACTTCAAAAGGACATAAGACAACTCGGTAGAATGGGCAGACAGGTTGCAGGTGAAGTTCAGTGCGGATCGATAAGTGATTCATTTTGGTAGGAAGAACACCGAGACAATATAAAATAAAGGGTACAACTCTAAAAGGGGTGCAAGAGCAGAGGAACCTGGGTGTATGTGTGATAAATCAAAGGTGCCAGGACAGGTTGAAAGCATGGTTAATAAAGCATACGGTATCCTGGGGATTATTAATAGAGGCATAGAGTACAAGAGCAAGGAAGTTATGTTGAACTTATATACAACACTAGTTGGCCTCAGCTGGAGTATTGCATCCAGTTATGGTCGCCACACTTTGAAGGATGTGAGAGTGTAGAAAAGATTCACGAGAATGGCTCCAAGGATCTGTACTGAGTAGATGGAGAGAAACTTCCCACTTGTTAAAGGAAAGCAAACGAGAGGGCACAGATTTAAAGTAATTGGCAAAAGCAATATGAAAATAACTCTCTCCACACAGTGAGTGGTTAAGGTCTGGAATGCAATGCCTGAGTGTGTGGTAGAGGCAGGTTCAATCGAAGCATTCAAAAATGAAGAATGTGCAGGGCTACAGGGAGAAGGTGGTAGAATGGCACTAAATGAGATCCGGTGCAGGCAGGATGGACCAAGTAGCTGCTTCCTGCGTTGTAACAATTTTGTGATTCTGAAGTCGAGAGATTGTTCAGCAGTAATTATCACTTATCACATTGTTTAGAAACTCACTTGCTCCTCAATCACTAGCCCTAACTTTTTCAGCTGTTTGTAGTGCCAAACTGTTGGGCAAATTCATGTGTTGCATTCACTTTGATACTGGGTCTATTGGCAAGGACAGTAACAGCGCACATTGTAGAGGAGTGAGGTATCTCTGAAAACAACTTACAGTTTTGAAAGTTTAACTGCTTACATGTGGAGAAGCTTCTGTCCAACATATTCTGTTATAATAGTGAGCACTGTTGGTCTCATTGTTATTTTTATCACAAAACGTTCCCATTAAATTGGTTGGTTTTTAAAATAGCAAATGATACTAGTTTTCTGGAATCTATCAATATGTAAAGAAATCTGCTTGGGGAATGAAATGCCTAAAAATGTTTAACAAAATAAGATAGGAAACACGTGAGCCTGTCGTCAGTGTTTTATCTCTGGATGGAGGTGAGGGGGCCTACTCATTAGTTTGTTTTGGGTTTGCTTTCAAGAGCTGGGCCTTCATGCAGTGAATCAGCTCATTTTGTCTTGGCTCAGGTACCATTGTAAATGGAGTTAATGGCATTGGCTCTAATATTGGGAATATCACCAGTAAATAGTATGCTGGATCTACTGGTTAAATCATTGGCCATCTGTCTAATTAACTTTTACGATTACAGCTTATACTCAGAAAATTCTATATTCGATTTTTTTAAGCTTTAATACTACATGTTCTGTTTTTTGAAAAATGTTAACTAGGTTCTAAAAAAGAATTGTCTGCAATGGTAAAATTTGTAAACAAAAGTGCAATTAAAGCACATTTGTTCCATGAATAAAAAAGAAATTGTTGCGAACAGAATTGCTGCATGTTAATTTGACATGATTTTTTTAAAATCAGCGTTGCATGTGTGTGGGTTGACAGTATTCAAACTTTAATTGCCACATTTGACAGGTAGGGAGCAAGTGGCAGGAAGATGCGATTGACACTCTGAGAGAATTACTTTTCGAAAGAAATTTGGAGGTGGAGATCATGGTAATTATTTTTCAACCCATTTAAGGTAGTTTTGTGCAAACATCCTCATTAAAATAAATGATTCATGTATTGTATTAATATTGCTTTATTGTACATCATAACCTAAAATTATTTTCAACACAAACTAATTTAACCAGAACTTGATTAAAGGAACTCACTTGTATAGATGCACAAATGTTATTTCAAATCCAAAGTATGTTGTATCTCGAGTATTTTCTCAATACTGACGAGGTTTTAGTAGTTAAGTTTATAACTGACCTGATATGAATGTTAAGAGTAAAGGACATTAATATTGTTTTATCATTTTATAGAATAAATATGATTAACGAGATAACATGTATATATCAAAGCCGTAGTCTCTGTGATGATCCAGTTAAATTCTAGTTTTCATCAAAGATGGACACCAATATGTAACATTTAAAAAATGAGCCCGAATGCAATTAAGATAATTTAGTAGGCAATAGAAGCAAACAATCTGATAAAATTGTGTAGCTAATAACCTTGATAAAGGATATGGTTGTGTCACAAAGGACTGGAAAAATATAAGATTAGCAAAACCATGGTAAATTATGTCACGGCTGGTGTCCTACTGTTATCAGGGTTGGCTAGAAGTGAAAGAGAATTCCTGTTTATTTTCCTTTTGAAATAGTGTCTAGCTGTCCTTTGGATAGCATTTCCATTCATACAAACATACATATAAATACTTAAATTATGAGTGGGAGTAGGCCATTCGGCTTCTCAAGCCTGCTCCACCATTTGATAAGATTGTGGCTGATCTGATTGTGGCCTCTACTTTTCTGTCTACACCTATAACCTTTGACGCCCGTGTCAGTCAAGAATCTAAAAATATTCAATGCCTCCAATGCTTTCTGGGGAAGCGAATTCCGCAGACTAATTACCCTCACAAAAAAAATGTTCTCCTCATCTCTGCCTTAAATGGGAGACTCCTTATTTTTAAACTGTGTCCCCAAGTCCTAGTTCCTCCCACAAGAGGAAACATCCTCTTCGCATCCACCTATTCAAGACCCCTTAGGATCTTGTATGTTTCAATAAGGTCACCTCTCTTTCTTCTAAACTCCAGTGGATACAGGCCCAACCTGTCCAACCTTCTCTCATAAGACAACCCCTTCATCCCAGGAATCAGTCAAGTGAAGCTTTGCTGCACTGCTAATGCAATTATGTCCTTTCTTAAATAGAGACCAAAACTGTACACAGTACTCCAGATGTGATCCCACCAATGCTCTCCGAAGCTGTAGTAAAACTTCTCTATTTGTATATTTCATTCCCCTTGCAATAAACAACAACATTCCAATTGCCTACCTAATCATTTGCTGTATCTGTAACTAGTCAGATGAATACAATGGATATGGTTAAATTTCGATTCATATTTTTTCATAAATTTAACATTTGTTGCATATTGAGGTAAATTTATGGAAATTTGTTTTTAAAATGGAACATCCAGTGGTGATCTCTTCCAGACCTGTTTACTACTATTATTGAGGCTATTGAAGGATTAAATAAAGCTCTTAACTGTTTGTTTTAATGAATTTGAATTGTGATCATTGTTGTCACATTATTGTACACTAGAATTGTGAAAGTACTCCTATTAAAATTAGTATTTCCTACCATTGAAACGATTCCTACAGTTAAGAGCAATTAGGTGGTACTAACTTGTCCTTTCAAATATATCTTCTAAATCTATTATGTAATCTGTTGCCAGCTTAGAACACACCTGCCCCCACCACCCCCAACTCCCTTTCCTTTTTTCTCTTCCTTGTGCTGTTGAATTTCAGGCCTCTTCTGGAATTCTGATAGACAAGGGAGTGCTATAAAAGGCATCAAAGGGCTGCAAAAAGTAAATAAAGTGGGGGGAAAAAAGCTTGTAAAGGATATCAAAGGTGGCAAATGTTTTTATAAATACATGAAGAGCCAAACTATGGTAAGGAGAAATACAGGCCCACAAAGACAGATGCAGGTGAGACTACAACAGACAGTAAAGTGGCGGCAGATTTGTCAAATGAATACTTTGTATTTGTATCTGTCCACAAGCATGACCCAAACCTCCCTGTCGCTTGCCATTTCAACACTCCACCCTGCTCTCATGCCCACATGTCTGTCCTTGGCCTGCTGCATTGTTCCAGTGAAGCTCAAGGCACACTGGAGGAACAGCACCTCATCTTCTGATATAGACACTTTACAGCCTTCCAGACTGAATATTGAGTTCAACAATTTTAGATCATGAACTCTCTCCTCCATCCCCATCCTCTTTCCGATCGCCCCTTTTTCCCCCAATAATTTATATAGATTTTTCTTTTCCCACCTATTTCCATTATTTTTAAACGTATTTCCATCCATTGTTTTATCTCTACCCTTTTAGCCTATTTCGATCCCTTCCCTTCACCCCACCCCCACTAGGGCTATCTGTACTTTGCTTGTCCTGCTTTCTACCCTTAATTAGCACATTCCTTCGATAATATCACCACCTTCAACAGCTCTTTGTCCTTCTGTCTATGACATCTTTTGGCTATCTCCACCTATCACTGGCCCTCTATCCAGCTCTACCCCCCCCCCCCACCCCACAAACCCCCCCACCCACAAACCAGCATATATTTCACCTCTTCTATTTTTCCTTAGTTCTGTCGAAGAGTCACGTGGACTCAAAACGTTAATTGTTTTCCTCTCCGCAGATGCTGCCAGACCTGCTGAGTTTTTCCAGGTATTTTTAATTTTACTTTGTATTTGTTTTCACAATAAAGGGCAAATTCAAAATACCAGGGTAGAAGGAACTTAAAGATAAATCATAGTGACTTAAGCTCCTTTAAAAAAAATTAAGCTTCTTAAAAAAAAAAAGAAATTGTAATGGAGAAAATAATGGGACTCAGATAAATAAATATCCGGGACCTGTAGTGAGGAAATTGCAGATGCATTAATCATAATTTTCCAAAGTGAGTTCTTCAGGAATTGTGCATTTGGATTGGGAAATTGCAAATGGCATTATTTAAGATTTATTGGGAAGAAGAAACCTGGAAACTACAGACTTATTAGTTTAACATCAGTTTTGAAGAAGTTACTTGAACCTATGTCCACCTTTGCTTCAACAGTGGAGGGAGTACGGCACTAATTCATCAGAATGCTCCCTGGGAGTAAGTTAAATTGAAGATAGGTTGGATCAACATTGCTTATATGTATTCCCTTAAGTTTAATAGGTTAAGGGGTGATCTAATTGAGATATTTAAAATAATAAAATTTTATTAACTAATTCTAGGTCCAATCAGAAAATTGCATACAGACACCCTTAGTTGATCTTCGCTTTGATGGAATGTCTGTTTCTTGCTTTATGATTCTCCATAATCATGCTGTTCAAAATGAAAAGGCTTCAGTAATTTTTAAGGTAAGATTACAGGTTTAGCCAAATTTAATTGCCAGTTTACTGGCAGTAAGCGAGTTTCACTTTGGTACTGGAGAAGTTTTGCAGTTATAAAGTAAGCAAACTGTGCCTATGTTAAAGGGGAACAAATTAGACTCAGTCTCATTAATGCCTGGTAAAATAATGTCAATAAAAGAGTGGGTTGGAGGAATATCTGTACAGTAAAAACTTTATAGATATCACACAATGGCTACAGCACAGGAGGCTATTCAGCTTACTGGCTCTCTGAAAACAACTCACCTAGCCCCATTCCCCTATCTTTTCCTGCAAATCATTTCTGCAGATAATTATCCAATTCTCTTTTTGAAAATCATAACTGAATTTGCGCTCCTCAAATATTTTTTTCTAATCACTCCACCATTGGCAGCATGTCTTCAGCTGCCTGGATATCAAACTCAAATTCTCTTTCTAAACCTCTCTGCCCACCACCCTTCTGTCCTCTGTTAAAGATAGTCCTTAAACCAACCTCTTTCAGCAAACTTTTGGTCACCTGTTTTAATGGCACCTTGTGTAGTTTGGTCATCTTGCACCTGTGAAGCACCTTGGGATGTTTACCATGTTAAAGGTATTATGTAAGCATGGCAGTGGTGGTTTTTTTTAACCAGGGTAAATATGAAGCTTCACTTTCCCAGAACAAGGAGACATCTTAATTGAATTCACACTGAGCCAGGTTAAAAGCGGATCTAGGAGACGTTCTTCATGAAAAGTCATATGAGAATATGCATAAATTTTCATTGCGATTTTTAAAGGGACAATGCATCAAAAAATGATCCGTCCTCCAAGGAGGATTTTTTTTCTCTATGAAGTTTGAAATTTTTTTTTTGAAGGACATTAAACCAAAGATTCATCTACTCGAAGGGAAGCCTGAAATAAAAGCAATTTGCTTGAAATATTGTGGGGAGAGAAAAAACATTTCTGCTTGATGATCAGGACCCCAAGATATTAGAGATGAGAAGCTTTTAAGCAGGAAAAAGGGGTGGCAGTGCGAACAAAGACTAAAAGCAGAAAATGCTTTAAATAATCGGCAGAACAGGCAAGATCAATGGATAGAAACTAGTACATTACATCCTGAAGATAATTATGAAATAGAAAGGCCTGTGTCTGCATCCTTAACTTTGGTTTCAGTATTAATATTTGCATAGAACTGATTTGAAAACACTTCCTGCTGAAAATATATTTCACTGGGGTGTATATGGGGCTTTTACTGATGATTTCTGTAGCTAACCTCCTTGCTATAAGGAATCAATCTACATATACCAGATTACAGAATTAAACTCTGTACCTTGGAATTATCAGTGAAGAGAGTGATGAAAGATCTCAAAGCACAGCTCAGACTAGTTTTAGCAGATGCCTCAAATATTTAAACCATGTTGTATTTTGTGATCTGTAATTGCAGCCAGAATAGGGCAAAGTTGTAAAATTGTGATCTATCTTGGTGCTGCTAAGTTCTCAGTACTGGCATTGCCTGTTCACTGTCATTAAGGAAATGTTACTTGGAGCTTAAATTCTGTTGTACACTCTTATGTGGTATTACAATGTCTGTTAACATTGTAACATCTGTCACATTGACAGCTAGCAGAAAGTTTTTTAAATGTACTTCCTAATACAACACACTAGATGAACTTTTCCTTTACAGAAATGTTATCCTGATATAAATAATGGAAATGCGCCTGAAGAAAGTTGGGATTTGACACATGAGGTAAAGTTTACTGAATATTAACAAAATGTTGCACTCTTGTCAGTTGTTAATTCTAAAAATCCTCTTTTCACTGCTTTTCAATGGATTCATGATGGTGATTGAGCTTTCTTTAAATTAGCAAGTGTATATTGCTTACATAAAACCTTTTAAAGATTTAAATAGCAGCAAAACAAATTTGCCAATCCAAAAACGTAACCAACAATCAAAAATCTGAGTCTTGTAACCATAGTAAGAAGCATAAGAACAGCAAGATCATGGGAACACAGATGCACACTATTCTGAGTTGTGCATATATCACTGGTCTTCTATCACCACATGGTCAAAGTTGCAAAATTCCATACTTAACACAATCTGAAAAGCACTTTTTGCCCATGTCACCCACACCCTCAGAGGAAATAATTACTTGTTTAAATTCCCGTTATGGCATCTAGTTTCATGCAGTTTGAAGTTATATATTTTGATTCAAAATGCCTTATTTCTTGAAATTTTTTGAAAAATCTGATAGACGAAACAAAAAAATACTGGAAATGCACAGCTCATGATTACATTTTTGAAGGTTGGCATTATGATCTCAGTCATGACCAGTAACTTTTTTTCATAAAATGAAATCCAAAACCCAGAAAAAATGCACAAGTTTTAAACAACGTAATTTTTTACTATACAAGAGTCAAACATGAAATACGATCTTGGATTGCCACTTACGTTCTTAAAAACCCTAAATCAACAAGAGATAAACTTGAATTAACAGGCAAATTGTGGTCGATTATAAACTATAAATTGCACATTAAATGACAAATACAACTAAAACATTAAAAATTTGTTCAGCAGTCCATTCAGTGCATATGTCATCATTCAATCAGTAGAGCACAACCAACCCAAGTTCCACGGGCGTGATCTTCGCCAAAAATGGCACACCTCTGCACAACCACTTCAGTTCTGCATATGATGGTCTGGATGACATAGATGCATCAATGTTACCTTCGAGTAACAGAAACAGCTGCAGCAACTGTATGTTTACCTATTTTCAGCTTCAGGAGCTAGTCTCCATCGTCTTCAGCCTACCTGTACTGCACCAGTGGGATCATCATCACCTGAGCTCTGATGGCTCTGTGTCTGAGTTATATTGGTTTCAACCAGTTTCAGTCTTCCCAGAAATTTTGGTTTCAAATCTCAGTTTCAGTCTTAATTTCTTGAGAAACTGGAAGGGCTGATTTCCTTTCTCAGTTTCCCTTTTTTCAGTTAGGGTCTGTCTCAAAAAATGCGAGCTTTGAACTACGGATTCCGCAACATTGGTTAAAAATGTGCAAGTTGCTACATAATATACAAAGTGGTGAGTTGAACGATGAGGGTAATGCTCTGGAGACACGGGTTCGAATTTCACCATGACAGAATGGTAAAATTTGAATTCAATAAAAATCTGGAATTAAAAGTTTAATGATGACCATGAAACCATTGTCAATTGTTGTAAATGCCTATCTGGTTCGCTAATGTCCTTTAGGGAAGAAAATCTGCCATCCTTATATGGTCTGGCCTACTTATGACTTCAGACCCACAGCAATATGGATGACTCTTAAATGCACTCTGAAATGGAATAGCAAGCCATTCAGTTTTGTCAAAGCACTAGAAGGTCTAAAAGGAATGGAACTAGATGAACCATCTGGCATCAACCTAGGCGTCGGAAATAACGACGACAAACTTGGCCCTGTTGACCCTACAAAGACCTCCTCAACAACTGGGGGTTCGTCCCAAAATTGAGAGAGCTGTCTCACAGACTAGTCAAGCAACAGCCTGACATAGTCATCCTCATGGAATCATACCTTACAGATAATGTCCCAAACACTGCCATCACCATCCCTGGGTATGTCCTGTCCTACCAGCAGGACAGACTCAGCAGTGGTAGTAGTACAGTGGTATGCAGTCTGGAGGGACTTGCCCTGGGAGTTCTCAACACCAACTCCGGACCCCATGAAGCCTTATGGCATCAGGTCAAACATGGGCGAGGAAACCTTCTGCTGATTACCACGTACCGTCCCCCTTAAGCTGATGAATCAGTACTCATCCATGTTGAACACCACTTGGAGGAAGCACTGAGGGCGGTAAGGGCACAGAATGTACTCTGGATGGGGGACTTCAATATCCATCACCAAGAGTGGGTCCAGTACAGACCGAGCTGGCTGAGTCCTAAAGGACATAGCTGCTCGACTGGGTCTGCGGCAGGTGGTGAGAGAACCAACATGAGGAAAAAACATACTTGACCTCATCCTCACCAACTTGCGTGCTGCAGATGCATCTGTCCATGACAGTATTGGTTGGAGTGACCGCTGCACAATCCTTGCAAAGTCCCGTCTTCACATTGAGGATATCCTGCATCGTGTTGTGTGGCACTACCACCATTCTAAATGGAATAGATTTTGAATCGACCTAGCAGCTCAAGACTGAGCAACTATAAGGCACTGTGGGCCATCAGTAGCAGAACTGTACTCAACCACAATCTCATGGCCTGGCATATCCCACATTCTACCATTGCCATCAAGCCAGGGAATCAATCCTGGCTCAAGGAAGAGTGCAGGAGGGCATGCCAGAGCAGCACCAGGCATACTTAAAAATGAGGTGTCAACCTGGTGAAGATACAACACTGGCCTACTTACATGCCAAATGGTATAAGCAGCAAGTAGTAGGCAGACGTAGTAATCCTGAACCAACAGATCAGACCTAAGCTCTGCAGCCCTGCCACATCCAGTCGTAAATGGTGCTGGACAATTAAACAACTCACTCGAGGAGGAGGCTCTACAAATACCCCCATCCTCAATGATGGGGGAGCCCAGCACATCAGTGCAAAAGATAAAGTTGAAGCACATGCAGCAATCTTCAGCCAGAAGTGCGAGCGGATGATCTATCTCGGCCTCTTTCGGAGGTCCCCAGCATCACGGGTGCCAGTCTTCAGCCAATTCGATTCACTCCATGTGATAGCAAGAAACGGCTGAAGGCACTGGAAACGGTAAAGGCTATGGGCTTTGACAATATTCCAGCAATAGTACTGAAGACTGGTGCTCCAGAACTTGCGCACCTCGCCAAGCTGTTCCAGTACTGCTACAACACTGGCATCTACCCAGTTATGTCGAAAATTGCCCAGGTATGTCCCAGCAATTACTGTCCCATCAATTCACTCTCGAACTTCAGTAAAGTGATGGAAGGGGTCATCAACAGTGCTAACAAGTGGCACATGCTCACTGACGCTCAGTTTGGGTTCTGCCAGGACAACTCAACTCCTGACCTCATTACAGCCTTGGTTCAAACATGGACAAAAGAGCTGAACTCCAAGTGAGGTGAGATATCAGTGCAGCTTTTGAGTGTGTGGCATTTTATAATCCTATCTTTCAAGACTGAAGTTTTCTTCTACAAAATGGAAGGATTTGGCATGATCTGGTCATCTGGATGCTAACCTGGGATTTTTTTAAAAGGTCATGAGTTCACCTTGGAACTGTAAACAAGAAGGCCTCTTCCAAGAATTCACCTGACCTAAATGATACTTAAAGCTCTTGTTTGTGTTGAACTGCGAAGTGTTTTAATTAATGAAAAGCTGGGA
Source organism: Carcharodon carcharias (assembly GCF_017639515.1). Lineage (NCBI taxonomy): Eukaryota > Metazoa > Chordata > Chondrichthyes > Lamniformes > Lamnidae > Carcharodon > Carcharodon carcharias. The sequence continues at coordinate 59,482,678 of NC_054477.1, read as the reverse complement.
GGAAAAAAAGGCAACACGTTGGCGAATGGAAAAACCTAAGTTGTGAACCTGCTTGTTTTGAAGGCAGTTTTCTTGGAGAACAAGCTGAGGAAAGAAGGCTACCTTGATTGGCTCCCTCTCATTGTCTAAAATTGTGTGGCTTTCATCCTGTACCAGAGAACCCTCATCTGAGTGTAACTAGCCTGCATTTGGATCTGCACAGCTGAGACCAGTGGTGAGAACTTCCAGGCATCCACCAGGAATAGGGAGCCGTCTTCACACAAAAGAACTCCAGATTGACAGTGTCGCGACCCTGCAGACTTTATCCTTTATTTTATAACACCCATCCTCTAAAACCATTCTCTGCAGAGGGACCCTGTCTGTATGCGCACTGGGGTGAGGGGGGGGAGGGGGAAGGAGGTGTTCTTTCGGAAGAGACAGTTATACCTCCCGATTACAATTGCGTGTTAACCGGTACTTGCAACTTGTTAAAAGTTTTGTTTTTTAAATTAATTAATTATTCTGAATTTTTGAAAGAAGCCTGGTCAGAGTCTCTTCTTCTGGATATATGAGGTATGCAATTGGCCATTTTGATGAGAAAATAAATTATTACTACAGCCTGCAGAGTAGTGGGGCTTGATAATTCGTGCACTCCTCCCATCCTGGTTGTAACAGGCCTCAAGAAGCCCTAGCAAAACTGGAGTTAATGGGAATTGGGGAAAACTCTCCACCGGTTGGAGACATACCTAGCACAAAGGAAGTTGATTGTGATTGGAGGAGATCAATTATCTGAGTTCCAGGACATCACTGCAGGAGTTCCTCAAGGTACTGTCCAAGGCCCAACCATCTTTAGCTGCTTCATCAATGGCCTTCCTCCCATCATAAGGTCAGAAGTGGGGATGTTTGCTGCTGATTGCACAGTGTTCAGCACTATTCGTGTCTCCTCAGATACCAAAGGAGTACATGTCCAAATGCAGCAAGATCTGGACAAATATCCAGGCTTGGACTGAAGTAGCAAGTAACATTCGTGCCACACAAGTGCTAGGCAATGACCATCTCCATTTAGAGAGAATCCAACCATAACCCCTTGACATTCAATGCCGTTACCATTGCTAATTCTCCAATTCATTCTGGGGGTTACCATTGACCGGAAACTGAAATGGACTAGCCATTATAAATACTGTGGCTACAAGAGAGGTCAGAGGCTAGGAATCCTGTGGCAAGTAACTCTCATGACTCCCCAAAGCCTGTCCACCATCTACAAGGCACAAGTCAGGAGTGTAATGGAAAATTCTCCCCTTGCCTTGATGGAGTGCAGCTCCAACAACACTCAAGAAGCTTGACACCATCCAGTACCAAGCAGCCTGCTTGACTGGCATCCCATCCACTAACATTCACTACCACCACCACCAACACACAGTAGCAGCAGTGTGTACCATCTACAAGATACACTGCAGGAACTCACCAGGGTTCCTTAGACAGCACCTTCCATACCCACAACCACTAACATGTAGAAAGACAAGGGCAGCAGACACATGGGAATACCATCACTTGGAAGTTCCCCTCCAAGCCACTCACCATCCTAACTTGGAACTATATTGACGTTCCTTCACTGTCGCTGAGTTAAAATCCTGGAACTCCCTCCCTAACAGCACTGTGGATGTACCTACACCATATGGACTGTGCATTTCAAGAAGGCAGCTTACCATCACCACTTCAAGGGCAATTAGGGATGAACAATAAATGCTGGCCTAGCCAATGACACCCATGCCATGAATGAATAAAAAATGGAGAAGTAATAGAATGAATGGTAAAATCTAGTGGATTAAAATCAGGATATGGAAAGCTTACAAATTTTTAAATGTGATCATGGATTGGACAGTCTATGATATTGTAGTTTCTAAATATCTAAATGATTAGTCTTTTTATAAAAAAAAAACCTGGAAATGCGCAGCAAATGAGTCAGTATTTGGGGGGAAAATGTTAAATTGACCCTTTGGGTAGAGTTTCTTCATCAGTGCAGCATGCTTGAGAGAAACCTGTTGACATTAGACCTAATGGTTTCCAAAACTTTTGGCAACTGATGCTTCCTTTGCCTTGTGCCTGGTCCTGTTGTAAATTAATTGATAGAAATTAATTGTTATGCATAGTCAGCAGCTAGCTCCATTGTGTATCATATCGCTTCCCTACCGAACGATAGAAGGCTGGACTTTGGTCTTTTCTTTATCAGCAATTCCTATGATCCTTTGGAACTTTTGTTATTTAGATGCACAATAATTGGAAGAGCAAACCATAGGGAAATCTATGTAAAATGAATTCATGTAAGAAAAGCATTACTATTTTAAAATTATTTTCTCTATTTAAAAATGTATTTCTACACATGTAATAAGCAGAGAAAGCTGGACAAAGCTCACTCTTAAATGTGCCATAAAGCAGCTTGTAGTCTAATGTGTTGGAAATCTATGTCCACAGGGTTTACTATCTTCACACTTTCAAACCTTTATGGTGCCAGAGTATGACTATCCATTATTGCCTTTACCTGGAAAGGTTTTCCCTGTAACTGTAAAGCATCTAGAAACTCCCAATCAGGTAAGCATGTTACATTTCTGGATCGAGATTTCAGGTAGATATGAAGGGCTATTAAGGTACCTCTTTATTGAAGCTATTAGATTAAAATGAGATTCCTGCACTCTAGAGGAAAATATGAATCATACATAGCTCTAAACTTGCTGTTATGGGTCACATACAGATGAGTTTACCAGTTTGGGGGGGGGGGGAACAGTTACACATGCAGAGTTTTTCTTTTTTTAAAAAAAGGGTGAGGGTGGGGATTATGCTTTTTGGTTGGAACAGTTTTATTCTTTTCTCATCTTTGTACCCCCAACCAGAAGATATATGGAAACACCATATAACTTGGCAGGGTGCCAATAAGTTGGATGCTGATATGGTACATTATTATTCCGGCATGGCTATGGCAGAGTCGCAGGCACATCTGTAGTTTGATACATAGTGTATTTAAGTTTAAAGTTGAGTTTACACAGTTTCCTTTGAAGAGATTGCTTAACTTCTGGATTGTCTATACCTTTTCTCCTTACCCTATTTTGTGAGAGGATGGCACAGGCTTTAATAATTTAATCCCGCACCTCTCCACACCCCTGCACTACCCTCTCCCCCGGCCACTTCCAAATAGTCTGCTTGTTGCTCACAAAACTTGAATGTGTCTGTTTCTTGGCGACCAAAAATAAAAACACTCTTCAAGGTGCTGTCTGACCAGAGCACTATATTTGATTATTACTTCCTTTGACCTGTATTCTACTGTTTTGACTTATGTATTTTAACATTGTTCACCTTGTTGTTCTGCATTGGTTGCATATGTTGAGTTTATCCAAACCTCTACTGCCTGTATCATAACTCTCACCAAATCCCGTTCACCCAGTTACTCGCTGACCTACATTGGCTCCTGGCTCTTGTTTTCAAATTCTCCTGTGGTCTTAACCCCTCCCTATCTCTAATGTCCTCCAATCATCTTGGATCTCTGCTCACCCAATTCTGTCCTCTTGCATGTTCCGATTTTAATTGCTCCAGCATTGGGGGCCAAGGCACATAAGAAAATATTTAGACACTTGGCCAAAGAGCATCTTATAAGGAGTGAGAGGTGGAGAGGTTAGGGAGGGAATTCCACAGCTTAGGGTTTAGATTGTTAAACATGGCCACCAATGGTGGAGTAATTGAACAGAGTGGACATAGATATTAGATTGTATGAGATTTAGGACAGAGTAGGAGAAATCTGTTGAGTTGTGAAGCTGTGAAGTGGACTAGTATCATTGAAACAAAAACCATGTCAACGTTAAGAATAGATTAGATAGATGATTGAGGGAAATAAGGAATAAAGGGATATGTGAACAGAGGAGGCACATGGGATTAGTACTGCTGCTTGCATGGAGCATACACCACATCCTACTGTTTGGACTGAATGGCATGTTACCTTGGAATTCTATGCAATGGTTTTGTTTTTAATTTTCTTAAGGTGTACATTTCAGTTGGTCCAAGGAGAGATGTTGAATCTGACAGTGACACAGATGATAGTGGGATAAGCTATGAACCTGAGGATGATCTCGAGCAAGCTCTGAGAGAACTTAATCAGAATGCAGAGGCACTTGCTTTACTCTCAGATTTCAGATCAGGTATAGTAAGGGATTTGGTGTGTAGGTTTGTCTCAGTGCTCTAAGATAAAACACTGCTCTAACCTCAGCAAAATTACTTAATGTATATTGCAAGTGTTGCAATGATATGCTGTAAAATGGTTTTAATCCAACTATAATAGACTTGGCCTTCATCATACCAACTTTTTCGGTATGTAACAATAGGTGAAAAATAACCAAAATGTGCAGTGATTAACGTTTCTAACAGTTTTGTACACTGGGCATCTAACTAACAACCAAAGATTACTGCTAATTGTTAGGAACGTAGGAAATAGAAGCAGGAATAGCCATTCGATCCATCAAGCCTGCTCCACCATTCAAATAGATCATGGCTGATCATCTATCTCTTATGCCATTTTCCCACTATCCCCATAACCCTTGATGTCATTAATATCCAGAAATCTATTGATTTCTGTCTTGAACATGCTCAATGACTAAGCTTCCACAGCCCTCTGGGGTAGAGAATTCCAAAGATTCACCACCCTCTGAGTGAAGAAATTCCTTCTCATTTCAGTCTTAAATGGCCTATCCCTTATTTTGAGACTGTGTCCCCTGGTTCTAGACTTACCAGCCAGGGGAAACATCCTATCCACATCTACCCTGTCATACCCTCTAAGAATTTTGTAAGCTTCAATGAGATCACCTCTCAGTCTACAAAACTCTAGAGAACATAAGCCCAGTTTCCTCAATCCCTCCTCATAAGACAATCTTGCCATCCCAGGGATTAGCCTGGTGAACTTTGTTGCACTCCCTCCATGGTAAATACATCCTTAGATATGGAGACCAAAACTGTATACATTACTCCAGATGCTGTCTCATCAAGGCCCTATACAAATGCAGTAAGATATCTTTACTGCTATATTCAAATCCCTTTGCAATGAAGGCCAACATATAATTTGCCTTCCAAATTGCTTGTTGCACCTGCCTGCTTGCTTTCGGTGACTCATGAGCAAGGACACCCAGGTCCCTTTGAACATCAACACTTCCCAACCTCTCTCCATTTAAGAAATACTATGCCTTTGTTTGTTCCACCAAAGTGGATAACTTCACACTTATATGCCATCTACCAAGTTCTGAGCCTGTCCCCATCACCTTGAAGCCTCCTTGCATCCTCCTCACAACTCGCATTCCCACCTTGTTTTGTCACCAGCAAATCTGGAAATATTACATTTGGTCCCTGCATCCAAATAATTTATACAGACTGTGAACAGCTGTGGCTCCAGCATTTATCCTTGCGGTACCCCACTAATAACAGCCTGCCAGCCCGAGAATGACCCACTTATTCCTACTCTGTTTTCCGTCTGTTAACTAACTTTCAATCAATAGCATATATTACCCCCAATCCCATGTGCTCTAATTTTGTTTACTAACCTCATGTGGGGCCTTTATTGAAAGCCTTCTGAAAATCTAAATATTCCACATCTACTGTTGTTACTTATAGCATAGATAAAAGACAGCATCAAAAAAACTCCAACAGATCTGTCAAACATGATTTCCCTTTTATAAATCCATGTTGACTCTGCCCAATCATATCATTATTTTTCAGTTGTCCAGTTATCACATCCTTTATAATAGATTCTAACATTTTCCTTACTACTGACATCAAACTAACAAGTCTGTAATTCTCCAATCTCCCTTGCCCTCCCTTCTTAAATAGTGCGGTTACATTTGCTACTTTCTAGTCTGCAGGAACCTTACCAGAACCTATAGAATTTTGAAAGATAATCACCAATGCATCCATTGTCTCTATTTCTATAGCCATCTCCTTCAACACTCTGGTCCCAAGGATTTATCTATGTTATTGATTTTCTATATTCCAAATTTACAGGTTGGATGTCCAAAATTTGGCACCCTCAGGACCAAATCCGTGCTGGATTTTGGATTTTCTTAGATTTTGGATATGATGCGTTGAGCAATTGTCAAGCAACAACATCTTTCACTTTTCATCAAGCCTAGTTGACTTACAATGAACGTGAGCCTCAGGAACAAAGTGCTTCTCAAACCAGTCCAGACAAATTTGCCTGGATATCCATGCTGTCTTGTTAGCATAATAATGAACTAGAAATATTCCTACCCCCTTGAAACATCTTAGACACTAGCCTGTTTGATATGATGCAGTGGCAATAAACACAGGAAATCACAATGAACACCAGAACGCCCAAATGACTGAGGTACAACAACAGAGGTTGAGTGGTTCGGGTAGGGTTGAGGGCCAACAGTGTGAGAGAACTACACTGTTCCACTGTAAACAAAGTGGCAAAGTCAATAATTAGTCTGTGTGCCACTCAGAGCTAGCACCTAGCCAAATTGTCCTGGTATTTGGATAAGTCCAGATTTCAAGTCCAGTTTTGGGACAGTTGGATTTTGGGCATCCAATCTGTATTTTGTTTTGTGGATCATTTAGACTGCATGTCTAACCAGGGGAAAAAATGGGGGTGTCTGCATTTTCAAGACTTCTATAAACAGACCTATATCATCATTCTTGACTTAAATTATAGATTAGCAACCATTGTTATTTTTGCTGCATTATAAGATAATACACATATTGTTTTTGGAACTTTTCTAAAACTTTGATTTCAAGATCATTGACTGTAATAGAATTACTGCTAATAATTACACGCACACTGTCTCCTCACAATCATAAGTTGCGTGAAAATTGAGCAGCTTTGCAGAAGAGGATGTAAAATAAAATGCTCCAAATGACTATCAGCCTTCATTTCAAAAACAGTAGAAAATTTTGGTGATGCGACATATTTGGATAAGAAGTAGCTTGCAACTCTTTCTCCACACATAGTTAGAAAATAGCACTACCCATACTGATAGTTCAATGTTAGTGTTGTTGAAGGATCAGAAATAACCCTCTGTATTGGATCTTGATATAGTTCAATACTTCAGCTCTGACATGTGGTATAAATTATTGTACAATTGATATCAAGGCTATTGTAAGAACTAGCCCTTCAAAGCTAGAGTTCTTTTTTGCTAAGATCAAGGCAACGATAATACATGTTGGATTAAGGCAAATCATTATTTTGGTCAGCTTATCTGGTTTGGAATTTGTTTCTTTGCAGAAATGCCTTGCCTTGCTGAATACAGTGATGGGCGATGGTACAGAGCAAAAGTACTGTCACTTGATAAAGTCCAACCATTAATGATCCTTGTGCAGCATGTTGACTTTGGCTCTACTGCATCTCTACCAGATTTTAGGTAACTGTTCCTAAATATGTTTAAGCTTTCATGTTCAGTCAGGTTGCATTTTTGTGTTGTGGTGAACTACTCTATTTCATGTGGACATTATTGGTGGACGTGCAGTTATTTTCTTAGGAAAGGTACAGCTGCAATTTGATTAGTTTGGGATGGAGGGGCGTGGGCACACAAATTGTATTTTTCATGTTTTGCTTAATTTTTAAATTTCTGAACATATTCAAAATTGAGATTACATTTTCATTCAATTTTGTCATATTTGGTCAGAAATTGTATTACTTTTTGCTTTTTGTTTAAAATGGGCAAAAATGCCCCATTTAGCATCTTGTACCAAAATGGTTCAGGGAGACATAGACTGTAACCATGAAGCCTTGGCATTTTATACAACAAGAAGGGCTTCCACATCAATATTCAATTTGTTTGTAACCATAGGCAGAGAATAATGAAGTTCAGTGTCAGTCTGTAGTCACAATTCTTTAGTATTGTGCCAGTGAGCTGGTGAGGGAACAGATGCGGTGTCATCTTGAAGACCACAGCTGTTTGAATCAGATCTCTTAAGCCTGAATTTTTTATTTTAAAATAGAAGGACATGGCATGACCTGGACATTTGGATGTTAAATTGGGATTTTTTTTTTAAAAGGTCATTAAGTTCACCTTGGAACTGTCAACAAGCAGTTTTCCAAGAAATCACCTGACCTTCATGGTACGTGTGGAAGATCTGGTTGTTTGCTTTAAACTGCATTCATTTTCATTGGAGAAAAAAAACTGAAAAGGAAGGTTGAACTTGCTGGAAATCACATGGGAGAGAGGGAAAAAAACTTTTAAATTGTGAACTTGTTTGAGGACAGTCTTGTTGAAGAATAAGCTCAGAAAGGAAGGTTCCCTCTCTCTACCTTGATTAAAATAGTGAGTGGCTATCAACCTGTAGCCAGAGAACTCTCATCTAAGTGTAACTGGTCTGCATTTGGACCTGCAAAGCTGGGCTAGCTGGTGAGAACTTCCAGGCATCTACCAGGACTAGCGGCCCGCCTGTACACGAGAGAACTCGGATGACAGCATTGAGACCCTGCAGACTTTATCCTTTATGAAGCCCTTCCTCCAAAACCAATCTCTGCAGAGAGACTCTGTTTGTCCTTTGTTTGTCTGTGTGCATTGGGGGGCTGGAGGGGAAGTCTTTAGGAAGAGACAGATAATTACATTTCCAGATTACAATTGTGAGTTAACCAGTACTTACAACTTGTTAAAAGAAGTTTGTTTTAAAAATTAATTATTCTGAATTTTTGAAAGACGCCTGGTCAGAGCCTCTTTTTTTTTTTCTGGGTACTAGAGATATAGGTACACAATTGGCCATTTCGATGGGAAAGTTAAACATTTAAGTTAATGGTATGGCTGGGAGTAGTGGGGCTTGATAATTCATGCACTCCTCCCATCCCGGTCGTAACACAGCTCTATGCAAGAAGGTGCAAGAAATAATGGGACGTTCTTCAAGCCCCTTTCCATGCTCTGCTGCATGCCTTGTAAGCTAGAAAGATCTGGACCCCTGAGCCAAGGCAGCAGTAAGAACTATCACCAGAGTATTTCTTGCTGTGGAACTCATGCAGTTTGGCCTCGATTCTCCTCCAAATTGTGCCCAAGCATTAATTGTAGTACGTATGCTCTAATCTCTTATGGCAGGCTTCGTCAGATTCCTGCACACTTGATACAGTATCCAGTTCGAGCCATCAAAGTTAAGTTGGCAGGGTTTAAGCCACCAGCTTTAATGAATGACATGGACCGACTTGTTTACAGTCCAGAATGGTCCATGGAAGCTCTATGGACAATGGTTGACATTGTACAAGGGAATCAACTTACAGCATTCTTGGTGGTAAGTAATTCAATTAACCTGTGTGCTTAAGCAAGGTTAGAATAAAATATTATACATGTGTTGCAGTTCTCGGTTGCTGTTTTTATTTCTGCTTGCATGGGTTGAACACTCAAAATAAGCCTGCCTGTAATTTTCTTGGGAAAAGAATAGGTTATTTATTTTTAAAATATATTTAAATGTTAAACAGAACAATATTTATTTAAAGGTACATAATTCTGATATAGCCAAGCTAGACTTTGAGTTGGGGAAACTTTAAAACTGATTATAAAATATTGCTTCGTGTCACAAAATAAAGGATTTGAAAAGCAAAAAAACTAGTTAATACTAAGCTAGTAAAACAATGTTTCCATTGTTAATTATAAGATACTGGCTTTCCCCAGTAATGAATAGTTGGATTTTACCATCTGGTCTGCCTTTACAATTTCATCAAGAATTACAGCAATTTTATCCAGACAGCAATGATATATACTGTTCTTGCAATGCCTATACAACTTGTGCTCTTCGTGGCATTTTCAAACATTAGGGCAGTCTTGAATTTTGCATTCTCATACAGTGGTCACAATTTGTGAATAAAATCTGTTTTATATGCTATTGTTCATTAAAAATGAGATTTTTATATTCTTCAGAGCTTATGTCCAGAAGTTTCTGTATTCTTGTATGAAGAAGGATCGCTAATTCACCTTCCACTTGTAGAAAAGGGTCTTGCAGATTTGGATATGTAAAGGTAAGTTTTTAAATTTCATTTCACACTTGTATATTGGATAACTGAATGATAGTGTTTTTGAATAGATGATGAAATGCCCCAATATCAGAAATTTCATTCCCATCAGTAATGCATAGTTATATTTTGGAAGTCGAGCCATCTTGCATGGTAAGTTAAGATGCGTATACATTTTTTTACTCCATGTAAGACTAGAAGAAAATGGAGGACTGAATATAAAATGATAGGTAATCTACATAGCTTTCTGTGCTGTATTCTAGAACACCAACCCCTCTCATACCCAGTGCCCAAATAGACCTTTACTGTCTCAAACTGGTACAAGTTCTTTACTGTTCCATTACTCACTTGAGACACTGAAGTATGAGAGAGTATGGTACACTATAGAGGTAAGACTGAAAAGTTTCTAGGTGATAAAAACCTAGCTTAATACTAGAGAATGTACAGGAGGAAAATATTTTACTATCTAATCTCTCTTTAAAACAGGGTAACAAGAAGATATTGGACAACCTTCAAACTACACAAGATTCTGCAGGATATTTATATTTTTGGTAACTTCATTAACAGCAAACTGTTGCTGTACTTGAGTTTGAAGCTAATTAAAGTTAATCTGTCCAATTTTTCTCTCCTGAAAACTATCTACAAGATGGTAATTTAAATTTAAAAGTTTAAGCTACATTTAAACCATATGGTTTAAGTTCATGGTAGTTCAACTGCAAAACAATTTGACTTGCACTTTTTTTTTTATTTGAGTTCTTTCCCCCTTGTCCCAAGAGTGTTGCAGTACCATGTTATCGTTTTGTTTAATGAGTAATAACAATACCAATTATGGTAACTAATTCTGCTGTTTGAAGGCAGATTTGTCAAATTTTGGTACATTTGTTGCTATCGTTTGTTGTTTGAAGTAAAAGTTCATATTTTCAATAAAGTTGTTTTCTGAAGTGTTGCCAGTAACATGCTTCCATATCCTATTTTTTGAAAGGGGATTGGGATGAAAGTCACCAAGTTTGCAAAACTTCCAGGATCAGGAAAATGTGTGCATCAAATTGAAAAGAAACACTTATTTCTATATTATATCAAATATGTCAATTTGACTCTATGCATAAATAAACTCTGCCATAATTTTTCTGGAAATTGAGATCCTGTCCTATTGATTGGTGGGCTTTGTGTCTGTCCATTTCAATCCACCTTTGCCTTAGAGATCTTCTCATGTCAGGCTAATTAATTGTGACAGGTTCTTGTATTCAAGCCAGTTTTTCAGTCATGGTTGGGAGGGGGAAGTTGCATTTTCCATAATGTAGTGTAGCTGGAGGTAATACTAGCTGATGGACCATACAGTAATCAGTTGCATTTCTCTGAGTTTAAATTCTCCCTCCACTGACTTGCCAGTGTTTTCCTGTCCTTGGCCACCCAGAAACTGCTCAGAAACAGCTATGGAAAATTTGGGCCAATAAGTTATACATCCCAGAGAAAACTTACTGCTATGCATAATTCTTATTGACATGTAGGATAGCAGGCACAATTCAAGTTAGGGAACTGTAAGTGACCAGGAATTTTAAATGAAATCATCTACCAATCAGTAGCAACAAGGATAAAGACTTGAGTCAATTACTTCCAAAAAACAAAATTCAGGTGAAGTAATGGGTGTGTTAAAGGAAAAAGTGAATGCAAAGTGAAGGGAAATTTTTTTTAAACTATTAGATGGCTCACTGTAAAGATATTTATACCCGAGAGCTAAATGTATACTAGCCAAGCACTACCCAAAGGTTGCCCCATATTCATCGTTTTTGTTTGTTCAAAATATGTTTACTTTAAGAAATCAAAAACCACTCATTTCTAATACATTCACTGTTGTAGTGTAGGAAATGTGGTAGCCAACCTGCATAAGGCCCCACAAATAGCAAAGAATATTTTTTTTTGTAGTGTCGGGGAGGAATAAATATTGACTATGACCTCGGAAGAAACTTTCTGCTCTTCAAAATAGTGCCATAGGATCCCTCCTACATTACAAGTGCCTACACTTCCAGAAGTATTTTTGTTGCAAAGGGCTTTGGGATGTCTTGAGTTCATGAAAGGTGTTGTGTTATGGGAAGGAAATAGTTAAGTTGAAAATGGAAGACAAAACAGTTAGAACATTTGACAATATGTGCATAATTAAGCTGGAAGAGGCCAAAATCTGATCATCTCAGCAATTGATTAAATTAGCTGCTTAAACTCATTTACCACATGCTGAAACTGGAGCAAAACAGCTGAGACTGATGCGTCATATAAGGCAATGCACAAACTTATAACCAGTCATTGAGGTGAGGGAAATGAATAGAGGATTTGAATGCATAAATAGTTTACATCCAATAATAATTGGCACAATATGAAACATACCTACATTAACTTTTTTGGTGTACATCCTGTGGTTCTGGTTACAACGTTTATTTTTTAAGCACTAAGCTATCTTTGTTGTAACACATTTATTTAACTAAATTGGCAAGCTAGTCCTGACCTGAACTGGAGGCTTTTTGAAAATTGGGGATGGTGAACACCACACTGAAGCGAAACGTAAACCATCATGGACTTGGACCAGATAAGCCCTGGAACAGAAGGTAGAATACTTCCACCATTGACAACCCACATGATAACTATGCAGCAAGACACAGGATAAAGAACACCTACACACGAGTAATATTCAATTTGTTAGTAGAGTGTACCAGACATCAAATTGTATGACATTTTAATATGACAGTGGCTGCGAAGCACTGTACTACAATCCTCAAACTCCATAGCAGTGTTGTCTAATAGAATTTTGATGCTTGCCAAACTTTATGGCAATCAAGTGACCATGTTCACCACATGTTACAAAATGAGTATTTCTTCAATATTGGTAAAGTTTTAGTGGTTAAGGTTAAAATTGACCTGCTATGCATGTCGGATTAAATTACGCTAGTTTTCATCAAAGTTGAATGCCAATATGTGACATTTAAAAATGAACTTCAGTACAACTAATTTATTAGAAGGCAGTTGAAACAGTATAGCCAATAACCCTGGAAAAAGATATAGATGTGACACAACAGGCTGTAAGGATACAAGACCAGCAAAACTGTTAAGTCATTCTGGCTGGTGCTCTGTGACCGTTATCAGGATCGGCAAGAAATGAAAGTGAATTCCTGACTTATCCTACTTTTGAAGTAGTGTCTGGCCATAGCATTTACATTGAGATGATTTACAGTGGGACATAATTAAAGTTTAGTTCATATATTTTTTGCATGGTGTTCTGAACATCATATAACTTTCAGCACCGAAATGTTCACATACAAGCTGACGTTTGAATTTGGAAGTATTAAATGGTTATGCTGATCATTCAAACTGCTTTATCTCAGATTTTATAAAGGTGACATAACGATTACCACAAAATACATGGATACTTGTTACTCTGGTGATGGAGACATCCATGTGCCTCTGTCCTTTTTTAAAGATGTTTACTTACCATTGAGATATAAAGGAAGTGTGTGATGATACAATTCATGTTCTGGTCCCACAGGACATTGTCATCATATAGGGCTTTTAGAAAAATTGATTATTTGTATGCTTGAGGTCACTGGTGGACTCTTAAGTGATGAATATTACATAAGGTGTGTGGTACAATTTAGTTTTTGTAAACTTGCCATTGAAAAAAATATTTTTACTGTTTCCTGTTATTGAGGCTATTGAATAATTAAAGCTTTGCCTGTTTGATTTAATAAATTTTGAATTTTGATTATCATTATTGTATACCAGTATTGTGAAAGTGCTCATACAATATTAATAGAATAATTGCCAAATCTTTTGTAAATGGATTTGACGTTTTAAACAGCAATCAAGACCAGTACACTTGCTGACACAACCAGGAGAACAGTTTCAGAAAGGTTTTTCAATCTCTGTTCCTCAGCAAGCCTGCAGTATATACACTCGAAAGGATGGTGACAATCTGTTAATTGAAAGTGTTCTAATTTAACAATTTGCTCCAGTTTATGATTAAAACAAATTTCTTCAAACTGCTTATCACGATTAATATAGCAGGAGACTCGGGAAAGGAAAATAATAGACAAACCTCAACACATTGTTTTCTGTGCTCTGACTCATCTTGTTTACACTGCCATTTCTGAACACCGCATCTGGACCATGGATCAGGATCATGGTCAACCTCCTGTATACAAACATATGAATTAGGAGCAGGAATAGGCTACTCAGCCCTTTAGAGCTTCTCTGCCTTTCAATGAGATCACGGCTGATCTAATTTTAACCTCAACTCCACATTCCTACCTACCTACCTCCAAACACCTTTCATTCCCTTGCTGATCTATTACACTGAGTGTGTCCTATTCCTTTCGATCACCATTCCAACAGATCTAAATATGTTGAGCCTTCAACTTAATAGATGTTGCAGTACCACCCAAGCTTGCCAAAGTTGAATATTTCATCATTAAATTGAAATATTTCAACCCTCATTGGCAGCTATACAGCACAGTCTATCTCACACACACACACACCTCAATTGTTTTGTGAAAACCACCAGCTACCAGTTAAAACAATTTTCAGTTGGGCAATCTAGGGCCACAAGATGCTAAGAAAATTGAGAGCAATTGGACTGCTGTCCTTCCAAAGGCCACCTTGGTTTTCATTGTGCTTCACACAGCAGCCCCACAACACCCAGGGTGAATAGAAACAGAGAAGGTAACCAAATGCTTAATGAAAAGAAAAATAGTATGCAAGTGGCCCTTCAGTTTTCAAGTCACTAAAAATCTGACAGTTGAACTGATCAGACCATGACTGTTTGTCAGAATAATGTGACTCCTGTGTAACAGCAATCTGGTTCATTCTTCCTTGTTCAATTTGGGACAGCTGACAAATAGTCTAGGCAGTAATAATGATACTCATACACTCTGCTACAACTTAGTACTGGACAACACTGCTCTATAATATCAAAGGTAAGATTATTGTAAGGGAGAAAATAGACTGATTCACTCTAATAAAGGCTGGCTCCAAGGAGAGGGCTAAACAAAGTAGCTATAAAAATTAATAATAAAGGACTATGCTTGTGGAGTACAGGTAAGACTTTACAGATGGTGCTAGTAGTTGCTTAGTTAAATAATAGATATTTATTGATGATAATTCCATACATAATAAAATTGAAGGAGAAAGGATGTGGCAGGATGTAGGACAAGAAAAATAATGGATTAAGGGTTAGAGCCTTGTGCTTTGTTCCTTGTAAACAGTCAAGTAACGTCAAGGGCTAGGATGATTGTCTTTCTGTTGGCACCTTCAATCCCCAGTTTTACTTCAAGGTTCAAATGTGGCGGTAATGAGGACAGTGACACTGTCTTCACTGTACATAACAGCAGTGCAGATTATATAGCTAATCACATTTCATTCGAAGTGGCAGTTAACAACAGGTGGGTATTAAGTAGTTCACATAGTAAGCAGATGCCTGCACACATGAGAATGTGCAGGAAAGGCTGACCAGAATACAAATATGCAGTTCAAAAAGTCAGTAGGAACCTAACTCTCAATTGTGAGAATCTAGTGCTCAACCACCAAACAAGGTAGGAATCCTAACTTGACTAAGTGTACATCTTGATGCTTATTGACTGCTGCTGTTACCTCTAGGCTTGACACCACCTAAATGGTTGAGAAAGACAAGAATTCCCAAACCATGATGTGTCCAAGGATAAAGAGTATGAGGCTATAGGATTACAGGGTGGGGGGAATAAGACCTGCATTTATATAGCACCTTTCACAACCAATGGACATCTCAAAGCACTTGTCAGGGAATTAAGTACTTTGTGTCATCACTGTTAATGTAGAAAATGCAGCAGCCAATTTGCACAAAGTAAACTTTCAAACAACAATGTGATAATGACTAGATAAATATTGTTTTGGCCATCAAGGATAACTCCCCAGTCCTCTTCAAAATAGTGCCATGGGATCTTACACCTCCACTTGAAAGGGCTGTCAATTTAACATCACTTCTAAAAAAGGGCACCTCCAATGGTTCAATACTCCCTCAGTACTGCATTGGAGTATCAACCTTAGTTTTTGTGCTGAGTTCCTGGAGTGGGACTTGAACTCAACCTTCTGACTCAGGCAAGAGTGCTATCAGCTGAGCACTATGGCAGACAGATACCCAGGTATGTCCTGTCCACAAAAAAAAGGACAAATCCAAATCTGGTTAATTACCATTCCCTCAATCATCAACAAAATGATGCAAAGTATTATTGAAAGTGCTATCATACTAATAACTTGTTCACCAATGCTGTTTAGGATCTGTCAGAGCGACTTGGTGCTAGACCTCATTATAGCCTTGGTCCAAAAATGGACAAAAGAACTGACTTCCAGAAATGAGGTGAGGGTGACTTGTCTTGACACTTAGGCTGCATTTGACTAAGTGTGGTACCAAAGAACCCTAGAAATATTGAAGACGAAATCAGGGACAAAAACTTCAGGGGTTACAGTCATACCTAGCAGGAACGAAGATGGTTGTGGTTGTTGAGCAGCGATCACCTCAGGCCCAGGCTATTGCTGCAGGAGTTCCTCAGGGTCATGTTCTAGACTCAAACCATCTTCAGATGTTTCTATGATCTTCTGGCCATTATAAAATTAGAAGTGGGGGTGCTTGCTGATAATTGCAGTGGTCAGTTTCATTCACAATGCCTCAGATAATTCAGCTGTTTATGACCACAGCAAGACCTGGACAACATTCAAGTTTGGGCTAAGTGGCGAGTATCATTCACACCACTCCATGGTAATACCATCAATGTCCCATTATTAACAATATTCTGACCAGCTAACTAGACCAGCCACATAATTACTATAGCTACAAGAGGTCAGAAGCTGGGATTTCTGCAGCAATACCTGACTCCCCAAAGCCTTTCACAGTCTACAAGGTACAATTCAGAAGTGTGATAGAATGCTCTCCACTTGCCTGGATGAGTGCAATTCCAACAATCGGAGCTCAACACCATCCAGGACAGTACTGATGGCATGCCAATATGTCATCATACATAATCACTCCTTCCTCTATAGGTGCACAGTGGCAGCAGTGTATACCATCCACAAAGTACACAGCAGGAACTTGCCAAAGCTTATTCATCAACAGCACCCATCACCCTCTAAAGCCTTGAAGAACAAAAGCAGCTGGTGCATGAGAAAACTGCCACCTGCAAGTTTCTCTCTGATCATACATCACTATTGTTCTGTCACCTGAGTCAGATTCCTGGAACACCTATTGTAACAGCACTAGGTGTCCCCCATACTATATGGACTGCAGAGGTTAAAGAAGACAGCTTCCTACTACTTTAAGGACAATTAAGGATAGGCAATAAATGCTGGCTTTGCCGTGATGGCCACAACCCATGAACAAATTGTATTGGCTGGGTACTGTGTGCACGCTGAAGCAAAAATAAGTGTTGTAACCAGACCCAAAGCTAACTTTGTCACTATTGAATCGAACAACACTTTTTAAACTACAAAAAGGTGCTACAAGAATACAAGAATCTTTTTTTACAACCAACTGGGAGGGCAGATGGGGTCTTATATTGCACTGAGATGTAAGTTTAGATTTTATGCTCAAGTTTCTGGATTGGGACATGAAGCCATAACCTTTCAACTCTGAAGCACGTGAGCTACCACTGAGCTAAAGTTGATATTTTGGGGCAGAGGGGGGAGTGAAGTTGTGGCTAAAGAACCAGCAAAACAATATAAATCCATGCACAGGTAGGGTAATTACATTTGTGCCGTTCTAAGGACATCTCCACCTTTTAAGATTCTATTGCATGATCCACCTTCATTTCTCCTGCCTCATGCAATTCAGCACCTATTCTTCTCATAGCTGTAAGAATGGTGATTAGTTGATTTATTCAACCCCAAACTTTTGCAGTCTCTGGCAAAGAATTATAAACTGACTGAGCATGCAGCCAAGCACGTTTCAGTAGTTGGAAGATGAGCTGGCACAGAATTATTGTGAGATGTGAATTCTTCAGCTGTGTAGACTTTTAAAACACAAGCTTAATTGATTTATGCAGAAAAAAAGGCTTTTAGATCAAAAAAATTGGTTATATAATCACAGCAATGTCAACACTTTGATCCATACTATGTGCACTAAAGGAGAAGGTCCAAGTCATTTGGTTCAATTTATCAAATGCCATTCTAGCTTAATTTAAAGAATAATGATCGTACACAGTGTATAACAGACTTCAATTTTATAAACATTTAAACTTGCATATCACAATTTCATCACAGACACTTTGATTATTTTTAACCTCCATTGTTTTAGTACGCCAAGTATTTACATATAGAAAACAAACAAAAAAGATATACTAGATATGAAATATAGTTATATAATTCAATGCTAGATTCTGTGATATACATTGGATTAAACCAATCTTCAGATACAATGGGGTTTATTGTCCATAATTACATTGCCTTCCTTGTCTTTGATTCTTACTCTTCCTGAGCTGTACTTTGTTTCTTGCTGACCATTTAGATACACCGTTTTCACAGTTCCATCGGGGTACTCTCGTCGTTTGTAGTTTGATGTGTGTATTTCTCTTTGTCCATTATTAAATTCAATTATCTTATTACCATCACTACATTGAAGGAAAGAACTTGAATTTATATAACTTCATTAACAACCTCGGGACATCTCAAACTACTTATGTAGGATATATGGCACAGGCTATTCAGTCCAACCAGCCAATGTTAGTGTTTATGCTCCACTAAAGCTTCCTTGCATCTTTCCTCACCTAATTCTATCATTGTAACCATTTTTGTTTTCTCTCATATGCTTATCTAGCTTCCACTTAAATGCATCTATACTATTTACTTTTAACCATTCTGTGGTAGCACCTTCCACATTCTCACCACTCTTTGAGTAAAGATATTTCTTCTGCATTCCCTATTTTATTTCTTGGTGACTATCTTGTATTGATGGCCTCTAGTTATGCTCTTCCCAACAAGTGGAAACATTCTCTCCACATCCACTTTATCAAAACCTTTCATAATTTTAATGGCCTCTTCTGGGTCGCCCCAAACTTTCCTTTTTCAAGAGAGGAGATACCCAACCTGTCAATGCTTTCCTTCAATCCCAACCTATCCACACATTTCTGGTGTCATCCTTGTAAATCTTCTCTGCACCTTCTCCAGTGCCTGATTTTATGGTATGGCGACCAGAACTGCACACAGTACTCACAAGTGTGGTCTAACCAAGGTCCAATACAGGTTTAGCATAACTTCCCTATTTTTCAATTCTAATAGGGCTTTAACCTCAGGGTGACTCCTGGGTGATCAAGATTGTCATGTGCACTCATGGTCCATGATAGTGTGATATTCCAGAACACCAACTGAGAAAAAATATAATGACGTGCTGATATCAACTGGAGTCCTCTCAACAATGGAGTGTTGAGAATTTCAAGTTTTTGGATCAATTTGGGCCACCCTTTAACACAGACTGATGAGAGCTTCAAGGAGTGTTACTGTTTGTCGGCATGTTGAACAATTTTGCCTTGCTGAAACCACTAAGGCAAAAGGCCCAGAGACACTCAAAAGTGATAAGCATGAGGAGTATTTTGGCAGCCAGGGAGAGAGAAACAGAGGCCAAGTTGGGAGCAAACAATCTGGGGAGGGAAACTTGAGCGCAGTGTGGTTGGAACATTAGATGCCAAAGAGGGAGAGGAGGCGGCCTGGGAGAGGCTGGACTGATGGTTTGGTGGGTGCTAAGGGAGGAATCAGAGTCCCTGTTTGGGATTGGAGGTTATGTTGTGAGGGAGATTGGAAACTAAATTCTTTAAATGTGGTGTTGAGAGTAGCAGTCATGCTCCCCTCAACTCTACATTCAGGTATGAAAATAGCAAAAACCTACCTTATTAGTAGCAGATTGTTGTAATGTCTAGTTTTACTAGTATGGGCTAGGTCAAGGTAACCAATATGGTAGAGGGGGCCTCAAACAGCTGTTTGGCCCCATTATTTGCATATGTCAAGAGACACTTGATAACGAAACACTTCTTTGTAGTCACTGATGTCATGGCGAGAAATATGGCAGTCAATTTGTAAAAATCTCATAAGCAAATAGCCAAAAAACAACTTGTATATATAAAGCACCTTTAACATAATAATACATCCCAAGGCACTTCACAGGAATGTTATAAAGCAAAATCACCAAACCACATATGGCTATATTAGGGCAGATGGCCAAAGCTTGGTCAAAGGTCAGTTTTTAAGGAAAGTCTTAAAGGAAGAAAAACAGGCAGAGAGATTTATGGAAGGAATTTCAGATCTTAGGGCCATGACAGCTGAAGGTGGTGTCACCAATGGTGGGGCAATTAAAATCAGAGCTGTCTATAATAATGGGGCCAAACAGAATTAGATCAGTGCAGATATCTCAGAGGGTTGTGGGGATGAAATGTGGAGGGGTGAGGCCACGGAGGTACTTGAAAGTAAGATATTGAATAATTAAAATGGAGATGTTGCTCAACCAGGAGCCCATGTACATCAGTGAGCACAGGGATGATTGGTGAACGCAACAAGGGCATGGACAGCAGAGCTTTGGATGCGCTCAAGCTCATGAAGGATAGAATGTGGGAGGCCAGCCAGGAAAGCATTGGAATATTCAAGTCTAGAGGTAGCTAAGGCATGAATGAGGTTTTCAATAGCAGATGAGCTGAACCAGGTGGAACTGGACAATGTACAGTGATTTGGTCACACCACAGGTAAACAGTGCACAGGCAGAAAGGGAATGGGTGACCACCAGACAGAGTAAAAGAATTAGGCAGGTAACACATGAGACCCCTGGGTCCATCTCTCTCTTCAACAGATTTTCCGTTTGGATACTGCTGAGATAGATGGTTCCTCAGGGGAATGCAGCAAGAACCAAGACCTTGGCACCATGGCTCAGCTGCTCAGAGCAGGGGGAAAAAAAGAGTGGAAGTGCAATAGTGACAGGGGATATTATTGTCAGGGGAACAGATAAATATTTCTGTGGCTGCAGACATGACAGCAGGATGGTATGTTGCTTCCCTGGTGCCAGAGTCAAGGATGTCACTGAGTGGCTGCAGGACATTCTGAAGGGGGAGAGTGAATAGCCAGAGGTTGTGGTCCATATTGGTACCAGTGACATAGGTAAAAAAGAGGGATGAGTACCTGAAAGCAGAACATAGGGAGCTAGGAAATAAATTAAAAAGCAGGACCTCAAAAGTAGTAATCTCAGCACTACTCCCAGTGCCAAGTGCTAGCAAGAACAGGAATAGGAGAATAGACCAGGTGAATGGTGTAGGTGTGAGGGATTTAGATTCCTGAGACATTGGGATCGATTCTAGGGAAGATGGGACGTGTACAGGCAGGACGAGTTGCTCCCCAGCAGGACCAGGACCAATATCCTCGCGGGTATTTGCTAGTACAGTGGGGGAGGGTGTAAACTAGACTGGCAGGAGGATGGGAACCTGAGCAGGCAGACATGAGAAGAAAACAAAGGAATGAAAGACAAAGTAGAAAGAAAAAGTGGAAGGCAGAGGAAACAAGGGCTAGCAGCAAATAGGGCCATAGTACAAAGAAATGTGTAAAAATGTTAAAAAAAAAGTCAAAAAGCACTGTATCTCAATGCACAGAGCATTCACAATAAGATTGAAGAATTAACAGCGCAAATAGATGTAAACGGGTACAATATGATCGTGATTACGGAGACATGGCTGCAGGGTGACCAAGGCAAGGAACTGAATATCCAAGGGTACTCGATATTTAGGATGGACAGGCAAAAAGGAAAAGGAGGTGGCGTGGCATTGTTAGTTAACAATGAAACCAGTGCGATAGTAAGAGAGGATATTAGCTTGGAAAATCTAGATGTAGAATCAGTCCAGGTGGAGCTAAGAAGCAACAAAGGGTGAAAAACATTAGTGGCAGTTGTCTATAGGCCTCAAACAGTAGTGATAAGGTAGGGGATGGCATTAAACAGGAAATTAGAGATGCATGTAACAGGGTGCTACAGTAATCATGGGTGACTTAAATCTACATATTGACTGGACAAACCAAATTAGCAATAATACTGTGGCGAATGAATTCCTGGTGCGTGTATGAGATGGCTTTTTCGACCAGTATGTTGAGGAACCGACTAGGGAACAGACTATCCTTGATTTGGTATAGTGCAATGAGAAAGGTTTAATAATCGTATTGTGCAGGGTCCTTTAGGGAACAGTGACCATAACATGATGGAATTCTTCATTAGGACAGAAAGTTAAGTAGTCCGATCTGAAACTAGGATTTTAAATCTAAACAAAGGAAACTACGAAGGTATGACACGTGAGTTGGCTAAGATAGATTGGGGAACTTCAGTAAAAGGCATGATGGTGGATAGACAATGGCCAATATTTAAGGAAAAAATGTATGCATTGCAACAGTTACACATCCCTTTCTGGTGCAAAAACACAACAGGAAAAGCAGCCCAACCATGGCTAACAAAAGAAATTAAGGATAGTATTAGATCCAAAGAGGAGTCACAGAAAGATGCTAGAAAAAGTAGCAAGCCTGAGGATTGGGAGCAGTTTGGAATTCAGCAAAGGAGGACCAAGAGATTGATTAAGAGGAGAAAAACAGTTTATAACAGTAAACTTGCAAGGAAGATAAAAGCAGACTATAAAAGCTACCATAAGTATGTAAATAGAAAACAGGGAAATAGCAGAGCAATTAAACAGCTACTTCTGTCTTCACGGAGGAAGGCACAAATAACTTCCCAGAAATACTAAGGAACCAAGGGCCTAGTGAGAAGGAGGAATTGAAGGAAATTATTATTACTAAAACAATAGTGCTAGAGAAATTAATGGAACTGAAGCTGATAAATTCCCAGGGCCAGATAATCTACATCCCAGGGTACTAAAGGAGGTGGTCATGGAAATAGTGGATGCGTTGGTTGTCATCTTCCAAAATTCTGTAGATTCTGGAACAGTCCCGGCAGATTGGAGGGTGGCAACTGTAACCCCATTATTTAAAAAAAGAGGGAAAGAGAAAGCAGCAACTTACAGACCGGTTAGCCTAATCACAGTAGTAGGGAAAATGCTAGAGTCTATTATAAAGGATTTGATAACAGGACACTTAGAAAATGTCAACAGGATTAGACAAAGTCAACATGGATCTATGAAAGGGATATCATGTTTGACACCCTACTGGGAATCTTTGAGGACACAACTAGCAGAATAGATAAGGGAGAACTGGTGGATGTGGTGTTTTTGGATTTTCAGAAAGCTTTTGATAAAGTCCCACATAAGAAGTTAGTGTGTAAAATTAAAGCACATGGGATCGGGGGTAATATATTGACATAGATTGAGAATTGGTTAGCAGACAGGAAAGAGAGTAGGAATAAATGGGTCTTTTTTGGAATGGCAGGTAGTGACTAGTGGGGTACCGCAGGGATCAGTGCTTGGGTCCCAGCTATTCATAATATATATCAATGATTTGGATGAGGGAACCAAATGTAATATTTCCAAGTTTGCTGACGATATGAAACTTGGTGAGAATGTGAGCGATGAGGAGGGTGTTAAGAGGCTTCAAGGCGACTTAGATAGGTTGAGTGAATGGGCAAATACATGGCAGATGCAGTATAACATGGATAGTGTGAAGTTATCCACTTTAGGTAGGAGAAACAGAATGGCAGAGTATTATTTAAAAAGTGATAGATTGGGAAATGTTGATGTATAAAGGGACCTGGGTGTCCTTATATACCAATCACTGAAAGCAAGAATGCAGGTGCAGCAAGCAGTTAAGAAGGTAAATGGTATTTTGGCCTTCATTGCGAGAGGACTTGAGTACAGGGGCAAGGATGTCTTACTGCAGCTGTACAGGGCCTTGGTGAGATCTCACCTGGAGTATTGTGTGCAGTTTTGGTTTCCTTACCCAAGAAAGGATATACTTGCCATAGAGGGAATACAGCGAAGGTTCATGAGGCTGATTCCTGGGATGGCAGGATTGTCGTATGAGGAGAGATTGGGCTGACTGGACCTGTATTCTTTGGAGTTAAGAAGAATGAGAGGAGATCTCATTGAAACATATAAAATTCTGACAGGGTTGGACAGACTGGATGCAGGGATGAAATTTCCTCTGGTTGGGAGTCTGGAACAAGGATTCACAGTCTCAGGATACAGGGTAGACCATTTAGCCCTGAGATAATGAGAAACTTCTTCACCCAGAGGGTGGTGAACCTATGGAATTCCCTACCACAGAAGGCTGAGGAGGCCAAGTCACTGAATATATTTAAGAAGGAAGCAGATAGATTTCTGGACTCAAAAGGCGTCAAGGGGTATGGGGAGAGCACAGGAGTACAGCATTGAGAAAGAGGATCAGTCATGATCATAATGAATGGCGGAGCAGCCTTGAAGGGCTGAATGACCTACCCCTGCTCCTATTTTCTATGTTATTGAAATAGAAACAGGGACTCTTAAGGCAGAATTCTACGTCCCGACTGGGTGTAAAATAACGTGTGATGATGTCATGTGAGCGTCCGGACGTCATTGTGCACTCGCACGATTTATCGGTCGGCAAGCACAAGCGAGAGTCAGCAGTGTGCCCGCCGACAATTAAGAGGCCCATTAAGGCCATTAATGTATTAATTGTGATTTTTCGCTGCCCGTCCAACATCATGGTAGGTGGGCGAGCGAATCGGCCAGGCGGCCTTTGGATTTTTGAGGAAACCTCATCCGTGGGCAGAATAAGGTTTCCGATTTTAACTTTTTTAAAAATAAAAATGTTTTCACAGAATTTTCATATGTTCATGTGAGGGAGTCTGATGTATGGACATTTTTTCCTGCTTTTCCAAATCTTTTATTTCGTGCTTTAAAGTTCTTCAGCTCCCTGAGGCAGCTCTCTGCCTTCAGGGAGCTTTCATTTCACGCTCCCCCCGTGCCTGCGCAGACTTCAGCGCTCGCTCTCCTTCCACCCCCACCCCAGCTGTGCTGAGCCTTTCAGCGCGCGTTTCATGCTGGCTGGCCATTAATTGGCCAGCCAGCGTGAAATTGCGGTCAGGGGCCAATGGTGGGTGACAGGCCTGCTCACCGCACCTGCCCAACGACCTCAAAATCCTGCCCTTAGGTGATGATGCAAGTATGTGTTCAGAAGCTCACATCAGGATCAAATATGACACCAAGATTGCAGACAGTCCAGTTCAGCCCCAAACAGCTACCAGGGAGAGGGATGGAATCAGTAGTTAGGGAGCGGTGTTTGTGGTGGGGACCAAAGACAATGACTTTAGTGAACCCAATATTTAATTGGCAGAAGTTTCTGCTCATCCAGTACTAGATGTTGGATAAGGAGTCTGATGATTTAGCAACTGTGGAGGTGGCAAAACAGATGGGACTAAGGTAGAGCTGGGTGTAGTCAGTGACAATGTGAAAACTAATGCTTTGTTTTTAGATAATGTTGCCAGGGGGCAGCTTGTAGATAAGAATTAGGAACTAGGCCCATCATGGATCCCGAGGGACCAGGGCAATGGTAAAGGAACAGGAAGACAAATCATTGCAAGTGATATCTGGCAACAATTAGATAAGATTGAACCAGTTTCACCAGCTGGATAACCAAGGAGAGGAGTTGGAGGAAGATGATGTAATCAATGCTGTCAAAAGCTTCAGAAAGGTTAAGAAAGATGAAGAGGGATAGTTTACCTTTGCTATAGCCACATGGGATGTGATTTGTGACCTGGTTAAGAGCTGCTTTGGTACTGTGGCCAGGGTAGAAACCAGATAGGAGAGGATAAAATGTGGAGTTCCTGGAAAGAAGGGCATGAATTTTGGAGGCAACATATTCGACAACTTGCAAAGAAAGGGAGGTTGGAGATGGGGCAGTATTTGATGAGACTCCTTTGTGGAGATGGATGGCAGATTTAAAGAAGAAAAGGTGGTTCCTGAGGAGACAGAACTGTTAGAAATATCAGCTAACAGAGGGACCAGGAAGAGCAGTTGGGTGGTCAGCAGTTTAATGGGAATAGGGTTGAGGGAGGAAGTGGTGGGTCTCGTGGACAAGATGAGCTCAGAAATGACACGGGAAGAGGTAGCAGATAAATTACAGAAAGATGGAGGAAGTTCCGCTCGGCAGGGTAGTGGAAGGGAGGGAAATGGCAGAGACAACTGATTGAATGGTCTCCATTTTAGTGATAAGGTGAGCTCCTCACACTATTGTTGGAGGTGGAGGTGAAGGTGGAGGAGAAAGGGGAGAAGGCTTAAGACAAGGAGAGGGGTTGCAGTAGAAAAAATAATCGGAGGTTATCTGTGCATTCTAGGATTATCCTGGAATAGTGAGCAGTTTCAGCAGATGACAGCAGGAAGCAATAGTACTTTATGTGTCCAGCCAAATGTGGCAGTGAATGGCTAAGCCAGCTGTCTGCCATATCTGTTCAAGTCCATGTCCCTTGGATTTAAGGAAGTGGAGATGAGTACTGTACTGGGGGAGCAACAAGGGTGAGAAAGAGTAATGGCTTTGTTGGGGACTAGGGTATCAAAGGTGGAGATGATGGTGTAGTTAAGTAAATTACTAGATGCAGAAATGTTGTGCCGAATGGAAGGCCAAAGCCTAGACAGCTGGGAGTTTGAAAATGCAAATAATCTCTTTGTGATATTAGTTGAGAGAGAAATATTGACCAGGATATAGGCAGAATGTTTCTGCTCTTTAAATAGTACTAAAGGGCAAACAGAGCTCTGATATAATGACTGATCCAAAGACAACACCTCTGACAGAACTCAGAATAGTGGAGTGGAGCTTGAACTCACAACCTTCTGATTCAGGTGAGAATGCCAGCACTCAGCTAAGGCTGAGTAAAGAATGAGGTGCTCAGTAAAATGCAATATTATTTTCTAGAATTCTAATCCTTTGAAGGGGAAAGGTGATCTTTTTGAATTCATACTGCCAAGTAGAAACCAGGACGGTGAGGAGTTAAATTCTTACTAGATTACATATTTGCCCTGGTGTTGCTGAGAACAAAATGATTGCAATTTTAACCTGTTCAACTGAGCAGACAGCAAGGTCAATGACCTAAAACTGGCAGAAAGGAAAATAGAGTTTTAACCTTTCATTATGGGGTCAGGAGGAACAGGAGTGTTTCTCCAGGTCCCAAAAGGAATTTTAGGGAGATCTGACACAATCTAACAGAATGACCATACAGGATCAAGGTACTGAATAGCACTATGGTATAAAATTTGTTTAGCTCACATTGCTGACTAAATTACCTTTGGTAGTTACTTACGGTTGCACGCGTATTATTGTGCCATCTGGAAACACGCTCTCTTCATGACCATCTGTGAACAAGTATTTAATGGTCTGGTCTGGAAAAGTGATTTCCTTTCTACCATCTGGGTAATGTTTCTCTGGATTTAATAATATAATTAAATCAGTTATTTGCATAAAACTATTTACAATCCCATCTAGTCCACTGTAATATTTAATGATGAAAATAAAAATACTTCACATCTGAAATTAAATTTGTTACAGGAACTCCCAATTCTTCTGCTCCTTCACATTTCACTGGCATTCCATAAGCCACTCTACTCTCTTTTGCATTATCCAAGCAAGTTGCCCGACTCTCATTACATTCAATAATCTGCCTCTGATCGGTAATGCACTTTCCAGCTGCTCAATTTTGTGTCTCCTACTTTTCCATGACACTCTGTTGCTACTGAACTAGTGATCACAACCAGAATATTAAAACCCTGCAATATATATATATATATATATATAAAAAGCATTACCACTTTAAAAGCTTTCATAATATGTAACGCTAGTCTGTGAATCTGAAAATTAAATTACGAACTGAAAGCAAATCAATATAAAAAAAAATACATTCAGAAGTGCACTAGAGCACCAAATAAAAAAGGTAGTTTGCAGCTACTGGGTTACCAATATTAGTAATAACTGCAGAAATGGTGAATGAAGATCAACAACTTTCTTACAAGTAGTAAGAATGCAGATTCATCCTTGGGCTGCTCACTGAAAAAAATCAGTGGGGTGGAACACTCCCCTTCTCAGAAGCACATGGTACAATGCACAGGAAGATCAGGGAATGTGCCCTGCCCTCAAAAAGATTGTTTAAATTATCTTCAACTAACAGCTGAAGAGGAAATGTTCAATTTTAAGACACTGAAAATACATGCTTTTCACGCATTTAAAATGTAGTGGAGATATTAAATATTGTGTGAGTAGTAGGACGCAGATTTGCATCTAGATTTCTCACACATTGAGGTAGATTTTCTAATTGATCTTGAGTGTTCAGGCTGAAGGATAAGTTTAAGTGGCTGCTAAAATGGCAGCAATATTGGTGATTTTTACAAAGAATACTGACTTTTAATGTACATATTTCAGCCTTTGCAAAGTCTGTTTTCGATCAGACAAATGGCTGGCATGATAAATGTGGCTGCAGGAAACCAAACGGCTGGTAAAGTATTAAGGATGGGAGCAGGAGGCCCTAAAAGAGAAACAAATTATTTACACTGGATTTACTGCACAAGTGTTTTAATTTACTGGTACAAATAACATTGGTCAATTACGTACAATACAATTTTGTGAAATCATAGAAGTCCTCTATGATCCAAACACTGCCACTATACTTACCACTTTAAAAAAAAACATGCTTAGTGGCAGACTTCCATTGGAGTATGCCTTGACAATGAATTTTAAAAGGCATAAACATTGCAAGTTCAAAAGATTAAAACTCTCCATACCCATCTGATTACTTGGGAATTGCAAAACCTCTAGACCATCAGGATAGGTTGTGTGTGTTGTCTGTGCATCTGCATAATAATATATCTATTGAAACAAAGAACATTTTCATATTAAAGACAATAAAGAGCACAAACTTTAAGAGAATCACAAAAAAAATCAAATGGAAGGCCGAAAAACATTTCTTCAGGGAACAATTAGAATGTGGAACTCTGTCACAGGCTGTTGTTGAAATTGAGTTCATAATTTTGTTATAAGTAATTACCAGAAAAATATAAATATTAAAGGTTATGGAGAGAAAGAGCAAGAGAATGAAATAAGACCTGATAGATTGTGGACAAAATCACTAGTGCAGAATTGGTGGACTGAATCACTATTTTGTGTTGTAACATTCTCAAATTTTAATGGAGCCTCTCTACATTAAAGTTTTCTCAGAATATTCAGTGCATAGAGGTAACTACATTAGGAGATGCTGGTCATTTACACAGATACTTATACAGTTGACAGTCATGGCATTATACTCAAATTGGCAATTTCACTACATTTAAAATTAAAAAGAGAAAAGGGTAAAAGCAATATTTCAAGCAAATTTAATTGAAGAAAATT
Organism: Carcharodon carcharias; assembly: GCF_017639515.1. Classification (NCBI taxonomy): domain Eukaryota; kingdom Metazoa; phylum Chordata; class Chondrichthyes; order Lamniformes; family Lamnidae; genus Carcharodon; species Carcharodon carcharias. The sequence continues at coordinate 59,453,403 of NC_054477.1, read as the reverse complement.
GAAAGCATCCATTGAAAGAAGTAAATTTAGAAAAGTTAGGTGTAAATTCCAGAAGATTAAAATCAAGGTCTAAATTATTTTATTTTGGGACTATTAATCATAGCCAAAGATATACAAAATCAAAATATTACACATGTTGGAAATCTGAAATAAAAACAGAAAATTATGAAACTACTTAGTAGGTCACATTGCACCTGTGGTGAGAGAACAGAATTAACATTTCAGGTCAATGACCTTTCGTCAGAACAGTTTTGACCTGCTAAGTATTTCCATCAGTCTTTTTGATTTTATAACTAAAGATTTGGTTGCATTCCGAGATTGTGGCAAGATATTTACAATGTATTATAAGGATACTAATGCAAAACGTAAGAGCTTTAATATTTTCATTCATGGGATGTGCATCGCTGGCAAGGACAGAGTTTATTGTCCATCCTTAATTGCCCTTGAGAAGATGTTAGTGAGTTACTGCCTTGGACTGCTGCAGTACTGTACTTGAGGTGTAGATACACCCATAGTGGGAGGGATTTCCAGGATTTTGACCAGGTGACAGTAAAGGAACAGCAATATACTTCCAAGTCAAGATAGAGTGTGACTTGGAAGGGAACTTGCAGGTGGTGTTCCATGCATCTGCTTTCCTCGTTCTTCTAAGTGGTACAGGTTAGGGTTTTAGAAGGCGCTCTTGAAGAAGCCATGGTGAGCTGCAGCAGCACATCTTGTAGATGGCACACAATGCTGACACTGTACTGGTGGGTGGAGGGAGAGAGGTGGTGCATGGAACGCCAATCAAGTGGGTTGCTTTGCCCTGGATGGTATTCAGCTTCTTGACTGTTGTTGGAGCTTCACCCATCCAGGCAAGTGTTTGGGCGGGTGGGGGAGGAGGATGCATTTATTCCATCACAATTCTGACATAACTTGTGTCTTTCAGATGGTGTACAGACTTTGGAGAGTCAGGAGGTGAGTTACTTGCCACAAAATTCCCAGCCTTCAACCTGCCCTTGTAGCCACAATATGTGTGTGACTTGTCCAGTTAAGTTTCTGGTTGGTTGATGGTGGAGGAGTCAGTATGTTCTTGCTACATGCAGGCAGAGACTGCTTTATTATCCAATCAGTTACAAATGGGACTGGACACATTGAGCGAACATCCCCACTTCCGATCTCATCATGGGGGGAGGTCATTGTTGAACTGGTTGAAAATGACTGGGCCTCAGACGCTGCGCTGAGAAATTTCTACAGCAATATCCTAGGGCTGAGATGATTGACCTGCAACAACCACAACCATCTTTCCTTTGCGTTAGCTATCATTCCAGTTCTTCCCTCGATTCCTACTAACTTCAATTTTACTAGAACACCCCGATGCCACGTTCAGTCATATGCCACCTTGATATCAAAAGGCAGTTACTCTCAACTCAAAGCTGGAATTAAGCTCTTTTGTCCATGTTTGGACCAAGGCTGTAATGTGTTTCAGGGACTAGTGGTGGCAGAACCCAAATTGAACATCAGTGAGCTCATAATTGCTGAGTAAATGCTGCTCAATGGCACTCTAGACAACACTTTCCATCATTTTGCTGCTGATTGCAAATAGATTGATAGGATGGTAATTAGTCAGATTGGATTTGTCCTGCTTTTTGTGGACAGGACATGGGCTGCATATTGGTATGATAGTTGCGGTGCTTTTTATTTGTAGTACTGACTACTTCCAAAGCAAATGAGGTTTGAGTTCATACCCACAGGGTGAGTTTTCTCATGCATTAGAGTTTGAATTTTGTATCATCTCTTCAATGCTGTACAGTGTATATACGTAATTTTTTTTTAAAACTTTGTGGCATGTCTTTATCTCATCAGCAGAATATGGAACAATTACATGCAAGCTTATGTTTATTTGAAGTCAATATAAAGAAAATAAACCTCAAAGTGGTTCATTGCTTACCACTGTTTGGTCAGACATTATCTGTTTTATATCCCCATTGAAGAATGTCACTTTAACAGTTTTCCCATCAGCACTAATTTCTTTTCGGGTACTATTACAGAAAATAATTATGTGACGTCCACTTCTCAATACCTGCTCAACCTACAAAAGAAATTTAAAACAGATTTGGTAGAAGGCTCAGGAAATAACAATGTTTCATGTGCACGGGTTAATAAAGCGTTTAAATAAAGTTAATAAAATACTTTGGCATTTTTTTCTAAACCTATAGTATGTCTCGAGCTTGAATTTGTGATTTGGATGCCAAAACCTTGTAAATTTTAAAAAGATCTCCAAGTTCTTCATAAGCCTGTTGCCCTATTTAAGTGATAAGAGAATGTGTGTAATCATTAAATCAAAGCCCCCATGTTTTCACAGAATTCCACTGTTAGATATTGCACAAGAGAGGACTTGTTGTTGGTAACCCTATTAACCTGGTTTCAGATTATCCAAAATGTGCCAAAATTAAGAATATGGACAAAGTTTGAAAGTAGACACTCTGTTGGGCTTCGGACCAGTGGAGTGCTAGTACAAAAGGTAGCTCATCAGATTCACCAAGCAGTTAGTTTTAGATCTCAACAAAATGTCCTGATAACCAATAGGCAAGATGCCCCTCCATTGAATGAGAGAAATTTGAGGATGCAATTAACTGACCAGTTCCTGCTTACAGACCCATCACACAGATACACATGTATAAAAGCAAAAAACTGCGGATGCTGGAAATCCAAAACAAAAATAAAAATACCTGGAAAAACTCAGCAGGTCTGGCAGCATCTGCGGAGAGGAACACAGCTAACATTTCGAGTCCTGTTCTGTTGAAGAGTCATTTTTTTGACACCGATACATATGCCTGAAACCACATTTAGCTCAATAAGACCTTAACCTAGGATGGTGAGCAGAATTAGAAGGGTAAACCCATGATGGTATCCAGTATGGAAATCTACTAGGATTTCCCCAGCACTGTAACACTAAACAATGTTATACTCTTGATGCAGTGCTATTTTTCACTAACCAGTCTTTAGTCTGAATTAATGTGTCTGCTCATCAGACAACAGATGCAAAATCTAAGGAATGGAATACTGTACTACTTTGGTACCAGTGTTGATATCAAACATTACCAAGTATAATAAAGACAAGCTACAAATCAAAGCCCCCACTACATGACATTAAGAACTGCATTTTGAATGTCAACTCAGAAGTGCATGAATGTGAATATTTTCTTCTATCCATCCATCTATTCATTAGTAACCATAGTCCACGAGGGACCATAGGCATCTCTCTGTTCACAACAATTCTGTGTGCCGCTGTCATTCCTCCCTCTGCCCACATATCCATCTGACCGACCTGTTCTATCCTGAGGTTTCACCTTCTAGTGTCACCAACACCAGACTCTCACTCTGCCTTTTTCAGTGGTTGTTTTCTCAATTTCCTCAACTTCACTTAAGCTAAAAGCCCATGAGATACCAGGACTCCAATTTTCCTGCAGACAAATTTATAGGTTCTTTGCTCTGTCCAGATGATTCTAAGGGCCCATCATCACAGCCACATTTCAAAAGCTGTAATCTGCTTCTCATCAGCCTTATGAGAGTCAGGCTTTCGCCCATGCAAAATCTCTGGCATGGAGCAATGCTTGTAAGTTGCTTTTTCAAGTCCTGTATAATTCATTCGGCAATTCAAGAAATTTTCCTTACAGGTTGTCTATATGGGGTTGCCAGTTTAGTGTCCATTCATGTTGAATTATGGACAGCTATGGGATGTGTATGTGCACCCACTAGAACACTGGTCCCCAAACTATGGGTCGAGATGCCAATTGGGATCACAAAAATAGCAAATAGGGTCACAAACTCCTCCACCTCAGAGACCATGCTCCGCATTAGTACCAAGGCCCAGGTGACGCTCAACCCTGCCCATCTGTTGGTCTCTCTTTCCCAGGCCCTAGGCTCCTGCCAGTGGCCACTCACTGAGTCTCGAAGCCCAGCCCTGACCATGAGCCCAGCAGCAATGCCTCCGCTGCTGAGCTACTACCTCTGTCTTGAGCCTAATGCCGTCACCCTGGAGCTGAGTAACGATCTGGGCTCCAACATCAGTCACCTCAAAACCCTCAACCAATACTTCTGCTGCTTCCTGGCTATGATCCAGCGGGAGTACATAAAATATATTTTTTCTAAGTATTTTAGAAACACTTTCATATTTATATGATGTATTATATATTGATCCACAATATACAAAATTTAATAATTACATACTGAATGTGCGGTTTTATGTTACAATGCTGCTTTATTGCTACTTGTTTTTGTTGGTTACATTAATTTCCAAGTGTTAAAACGGGACCATGTTGGAAAATAGTTTGAGAAGTGCTGCGCAAGAAAAAAGAAATGTGGAAGACAGTGGTGTAGTGGTAATGTCACTGGTCTGGTAATCCAGAAGCCCAGGCTAATGGTCTGGGGACATGGATTCAAATCCTGTTGTGGCAGGTTGCTATGATCTCAGCTGAGATGACCCCTGGACCACCCTGATCCCAGGGTGGAACCCAGCTTAATAGATCCTAACTTTTAATTTGTTTGTTTAGATACGTTAGATACGTGGAGAGTGGATACTGAATAGAGTCACCAGTGTCAGCTAAAGAACTTTTAACAAAAGGATAAAACATTTATTAAAAAAGAAAAGATGAACTATATTAAAATGCTCCTTCACCCACAACTATACCTTTACAGATATATACAGATTTGTAAAGATAACACAAGTTACAAAAGCTATCTTATACTCTAATGTCCACAGTAAGTACACAGTCCTTGTAAATCTATGGGACCCTGTGGTCAGACACACCACACTCTGAAACCAAGTGACAAATGCCACCTGAACCAGATGCTATGGATCTCTCAACTCCTCCACTCCTCCAGATGCTTGTCATACTGTGAGCCAATCAGTCTCACTGAACTCCATCTTTCACATAAGGGTTTCCAATCTCCACTCTGCAAGACCTCGCCTTGGAATCTTCTCCCAAGTCAATGTTTTCTCTCAGACGCCTTCTGCAAGGGCACACCTCCAGGGTTTCAATCTCTCCTTCTGATGTTCCTCTTCCCTGGGTCACCACATGAATTTAAGCTGTCTTCCATGCACTCTCTCTCAGTGACTCAGTTTTCAACAGTATACACTGCTTCACATGCCCATAGCAAAGAGTTACAGACCTTCAGTTGTCTCTCAAAGCAAAGAACTGCGGATGCTGGAAATCCAAAACAAGAACAAAAACAGAAATACCTGGAAAAACTCAGCAGGTCTGGCAGCATCGGTGGAGAAGAGCCGTTCTGTTGAAGGGTCATGAGGACTCGAAACATCAACTGTGCTCTTCTCCACCGATGCTGCCAGACCTGCTGAGTTTTTCCAGGTATTTCTGTTTTTGTTTTGTCTCTTTGGACCTTCTTGCCTCTTGCAAGCTGTTCTCACTTTAAATCTGCTTTCTGCAGCTTTTGTCTCTTTAAATCTGAATCTTGGAGCCTTTCTCTCTGACCCTCACTCTTAATTTAGGACCCCCTGGAAAATCCCCTGGATTTTTGGTGTTTTTCTTTAGCTTGGGACTTGCTATCTGTCCCCTTTCTCCAGTCTCTCTCTGGCAGCCACTTTCAACCAACTTTAGCTTGGAGCTGGCTATCTGCCCCTTCTAGGCTGCTTCTCTGGCAGCTACCTTCAAAATCAGCTCAACTCCAACAGCTTCTAAAACTGCTTTTTCTAGCTTTTGTGTGTGTGTGTAGGTGGGAGGGAACTGCTTCTCTAGACCCTTGTAGCGAGGCAACAGCCCAATTCTTCCACCTTTGTTTGTTTAACTTAGCTGCCACAGTCATAAAAGCCTCATTAGAAAAGCAAGCACCTTTTAAAACTGAAACTAAAACTTAATTTAACATTTTCTTATCACGCAAATATAGAACTACAAATCAAACTTAAAACATTAAAGCTAAACCTCATTCCTAACACTCATAAAAACAAATACTTACTTAAACTATCTCTATTTCCTAACAAGGTGGTGGAATTTGAATTCAGTTAATAAACCTGGAATATAAAGCTAGGCTCAGTGATGGTGACAATGAAACTATCATCAATTGTCATAAAAAGCCATCTGGTTCACTTATATCCTTTAGGGAAGGAAATCTGCCACCTTACCTAGTCTGGCCTACATGTGGCTCCAGACCCACAGCAATGTGGTTGAGTCTTAACTGCCCTCTGAAATGGTCACTCAGTTCAAGGGCAATTCAGGATACTGGCCTTGCCAGTGACGGCCACATCACTAGAAAGAATAAGTTAAAGAAAAAGCCAAGATTGCCAAAACGTAATCTTGCACAGGAGGCATTCGCTGCATTGATTTAAGTTGTATTAAGCGAAGCTCCCACAGA